>NW_021703770.1:55903095-56083095 GCF_005190385.1 Monodon monoceros | reverse complement strand
TGGAAATTTTTCTCAGATCCATTGCTATTTGGATTCCTCTTTCTACTGGAATTGAGGAAAGTGAATAGAAGTCAAGCAAGAAGGACTGTATACTTTGCAGGGCCCCATGCACATGAAAATGCAAGCCCCTTGTTCAGAAAATAAGAATTTCAAGATGACGACAACAGAGCATTAAACTAAGCGATGGTCCCTGCTGAATCTAGAGCTCTGTGTGACACACATAGGTCACACACCCATGAAGCTGGACCTACAGTCAATGTTGGATTCCTTCCATCTCTGTGGTTATTTCTAAATTTGGTGGGGGGCTTCCATAGTACACACTGGGAGTGGGAGGTATCTAATCCTTGGGGTCCGCTGTCCGTGACGCTGTCTGCTCTGAAAACTCGTCTTTCTGACATTCATCACTGGTCCAAGCAAATTGCCTCATTCTCAAACTGAATGCTAAAAACAATTGAATAGACATGTTTAACATAACTTCCTAGTTATGCATTGGATAAACTGTTATTCAAAAGACTATACATAAAGCAAATCCAAAGTCCAAGCAGGTTGCATCACTCTCATCCATGAGGCCCTTCTACCTTCTGCCACTGCTGCTCCAATGTGCAAGGAAAGAGATTTCAATCTGCCTTAAACTTAAACACATCCCTGCTCCCAAATCCTCGAACTTGTCTAAGGGTATCACCCCTACTCAGGATCCGGCTTGGAGGGGGAGCACAGGGTCACACAACAGCTGTGTGTTCCCTTTCTCCCCACCTTGCCCCACTCTCTGGCATTCTTGCCTGTCCTGTAGATTTGTATCTTATTCAAGTTTTTTCTATGCCCCAGCCTTTAATATTTTCCCTCCAGATCTAAGCTATCAACTATAAAAGCCAGGAAGGGATTGCCTCCTCTCTCTACATTCTGCTTTTGGCACCCACTGAACTAAAGATTATCTAACAGTAAAGTTGTCCCAATAGAGGAGAAGTCAGGGTGGGAGGGGGACGTGAGAGTGAAATACTGGGAAGAAAGAAATTGGGTTGAATATTTTAATGACATTATCCAGGCTACACATCTTGTATCCCCAAGGTTGTCAAGAATATGTGTATGTGTGAACCCCGCCCCCCGGTGAGTAGTGAACTCACCAACTCCTTAGATACCGATTCCTGTTTTAGAAAAGACTTTTACTTCCTTAAGTAAACCTTTACTGTTTATAAAAATTAAAGTATACAAACACACAAACACACACACAAACACACGAGAGGCAGGGTGATGTCAGAGCCCTCCTCTTAACCACTATTCCCTCCCACTTCCGAAAGCAGGGAACGCATTTCATCTTGATGTAATGTCCATATGGGACAGAATTTATCACATCTACCAAATGGTGAGAAAACTTCCTAGCTTGAGTCCCTTATCCAGTTGTCATTGCCACCTTTATCTCCTCTTTGCTTTTCCCCTAAATGACTCTCCTCACCCCAAACAAACACACACATTTAGGTTTCTTCCTTTCTCTGTCTCGTCTTTGTCTCTATGTCTCCCTCATCTTTACTTTCTCTCTTTTTTAGCATAAAATTTATTAATCCTTCAACCTTTAAATAATAATTTAGTATATTTTCTTAATACATTAATTTTACATACAGTGTATATATTCTAATGTATATTAATTATTATAAAACCAATTAATATTGGTTATCTAGGTAAGAGTCTACCACTAAAAGAATGGTAATAACAAAAGCTGACACTTACCTAGTGTTTATCATATATACCCATTATTCTAAAGACTTTATGTGTATTAAACCCATTTCCATGAAAAAAAATTCCTGGTACATATTATAAGAGCTTTCTATGATTTGGTGGGAAGCTGTACTGTGATTTGACAGGAAGGACTGTCACATCTGTGGAGCTTCTGTCCACAGGCTCTTCAGAAGCCTTGTGGTTATAACTTTCCTGCTTCCTAACAGAGAGGAACTGGTAGTTCCTAGTAAATCTCCTAATATTCTTTTCAACATTAACGTTCATGGAAACTTTACTTTCTGTGTAGTCTTTTTTTATAACAGTTGATCCAATTCATAGCTAAGAAATTGGTTATGCTAAAAATGTCCATTTAATTATTTTAATATTTAGTTTTCTAAATTGGACATGGCTTGGGGGGCTGGGAAAGGGAACACAAGCAACAAATGTCAGAGAGACACATGTGGGAATAAATTAAAAATGGACTTGTGCTGGGCTCGCACCCCTCTGAAAATGGCCCCAGGAGACAAGAATCCCTGGCACAGGAAAGCTCTCCCGCCCCCAGGATTGGCCCCCTGGTTGAGCAACTTAATGGAGGCTGTGTTAATGCATCAAGGGAGCAGGGGCTTTACTTCCTAATCTGCACTTTGCACTCAGCTGCAGACACACTGCAGGCATCTCTTCATGAGGTCAACATGAGAATGAATTGCTCCCTACCACGATGCAGTTGCTGTTTGATGTGTGCAGAGATGTATGTTGGGGAGGAGCAGAGTTAAAGGCCTCTCTTAGGGGTGGCAGAGGAAATCTGGGTTTGTCCTAATAACACACTGTGGATAGGGTTTGTAAGAAATGCCCAGTGTTTAGAAGTTGTTCCAGGTACAGCAGAGTTCCTCCTGGAAAATGGATACTTAGAAATCTGTTAGGGGTAACATATTGGAGTGCTGAATTCATTAGCTGACTTAAAACTATCCACTGGGACCAAAACAAAAACAAGAATCTGCTCACTTTCCCATTTAGGTGTTTTTACTTGTTTGATTTTCCTTATTTGATCTTAAAACTGCACAGGCTATAGACAGGGGAAATATGACCGTGCATCTAGTTTCCTCAGGACTACCATGGTTTCTGTCTGTTGTTCTGGGGTAATTATTAAAAGCATCTCTGACACCCTTGAAGAGAATCCTAGTTTGGACAATAAGTAGACTGGCCACTCTGAGGTGACAGGGATTAAGCCATGTGCCCAACGTCATTCCATCAATGGTAAACTATGCCTTAATACTCCAAAGTCTGCTCGGGTAGAAGTTTGGCCTAGAAATTCACCATCACCATCCCTTGACTGGTTATTTTTGTTCCTTCTTTCTCTGACACCTAATTCACCTTCTGTTTCTCAAGTACATTGATCACCAGATTTTGGTGTTCTGTTCCACATCCCCCTGCCTCACTATACCCAAGTCAACGCTACTTTTTCTAAAACAGACCCATGCCCTGACTCTGTGGCTTAATTCAAGAGATTCTGAGCATCTGTCTGGCAAGGCTAACTACTGTAACAACCATGGAGTTTTAGTAGGTTACACTGAAATAAAAATGTGTTTCTCACTAATGCAATGATTCTACATGAGAGTCCTTGGTCCAGTGGTTCTCCTGGGCAATTTTTTTTTGAAATAATGACTCAAAGACTCTTTTCCTCTTATGGTTCCACTGCTCCCTAGGGCTGGAGCGTCCTATGCTTTCAGCTGCTAGGAAAGGACAAGAAAGAGAATGGAGAAGAGGCCTGGAAGTAGTATGTAGACTTCCACCCACATTCTGTGGCCAAAATTTAGAAAGGTAATATATCACCAGTCTAGGTTTATACACAAGAAGGAAGGAAACAGAATTTGGTTCCAAAGTCTACTAAAGTTGTCCCATCTGGTAATCAAATACCCATTTCATTCTTTCTCTCACACATGTTTGCTAAAACATCCCCTCCTGGTGGGAGATAACTTGAAATCACACCCAGATCCTTCATTCAGCTCAAAGTCTAGGGTTTCTGAGGGATGAGCAGTCCTCTCTGTCAAGTTCAGATGTGGATCCCTGTGATCCAGTGGTACATGGACTAAGAAGATAAATTATCTATACTCTCACCACAATACTCAATATGCAAAGATGGATAGTATTGCTACAGTAAACCATTAGGATAAAAGAAGAACGGGAAATGCAGCAGTCACTGGTCCATAGCAATTCTGAAATCCTGTTGGATAGATAGTATGAAGACCTTCTACCCTTGTAGAAGGGTTGATCCTTCTATAGCCTCCCATTTTGTTTTCTGGAAGAAACTCCCTTGTCCATTGTTCTTTGTGACTTCTGACTCTATCCTCAAAGAGCCTCAGCCTTGAGGCCATCGTTTTCTATGGCTACCTCTGAAGAGAATATTGGAATATATGTTCTCTTTAAGGGGTGAGCACATTTCTCAGCCTGTTTCCTTGGTAGTTTTCCGATCTATTTACTACTAGCCAGTTTATTGTGTCCAGTCATACCCAAAGTTCTTTCCTATATATAATTTTCAAGCATGTCTCAAATTTCTGCTTTCTAATACCTGTTTCTTTTTCTTTCCTCCTCCTTCTCCTCTATTTCTCTCTGAACTTAATGGTGGCTACTTTGAGGCAATCTGAAAAAAAAAAGACATATGTAGAAATTAATTGTTATTTTCCACAAGGATGAGCATTAATAGGTCCTTGTCTCTCAAAACCACTGTCTTATGCGTTATTATTTGAGGTCTAGAAACTCAGATTTTCCAATCCTGAAAAGCCCCACATGTCTGATCTCTTTCTTCTCCTTTTCATTGTTGCTTGCAAACTTGTCAATTCCTTTCTGAGTTCAAATCTTTCTTCTGATATTTTGCTAAAGGCATTCAATAAGCCAACACATTCAAAGCTGTTTCTTTTCAATCAATTCTACTAGAAACATAAGCTTATTAGGAAGGTCTATCTTCCAAATTGTTGCAGGCACAGTTCTCCAAATATTTTACCATTGTATCACATGGAGTGCCAGCTTTCCAGCTTCTGATACGTCATTCCTCATTCCTCATTCCTCACTGTCTGACCACTGAGCTATTGCCATATATTTTAGGTTATTGTTAATGGCAGCCCCCAACTTCAAAATACCCATTTTCCAATTAGTCAAAAACTACTAACTATTGTTACCAACAACTGCAAAATTCTGATGGCTGAACAACATGAGAACTTGTTTTTAATTCATGCAACAGCTTCATCATCAAGGATCTTGATCAGGTGATTCTTTGGGAGTGGGGGTCAGTGTCTCTCCTCAAAGAGATAACTTAGGAATCCAGGATATTTCCACCTTGTAGATCTGCCATCCCCTGAGGATTTAGAATTCTTTGTTTCTAGTTTTGTGGGTGAGTGTTTTAGGAACAAACTTAGTTTGTAGGGGCAAGATCTGGAATTATGTCATATCACTTCTATCTACCCCCTATTGGCTAGAATTTATCTCAATCACCCCACTTAACTGCAGTGTGAGCTGATAAATATGGCCAAGCAGTATGCAAAAGAGGAAATAGAAACTGAGTGCATCAGTTAGTTTACTGACTTTCATCTCCATATTGACACTTCAGTGCCTATTCTGCAGTGTTGGACTAGACTCCTTAAACATTTCTTCTGTGCAGGGAGCCCTATGTGAAGCTTTGCCAATAGGTGTTGCTGGAAAGGGGAAGGGGGCACCTCTTCCTGGTCTGGCATAATAAGTTTTGCTTTCTCTTGCCCCTACTGCACAGTCCCTGGTGCTGTGTGTGGTGACATCCAGCAGTGCTGTGTCTCAGATGCACACCTAGTTCTTCAACAACCTTGTAGCTCCAGCATAGGACGGATGACCCCCCAGCATCCCTCTTCATGTGGGCACCATACACTCAAGGCTTCACACTGGCAGCAGTACTCAACTCTCTTTGAACATCTGTTCAACAGATGCAGAGGACCTGAGGCCCACCAGCCTCAGGTCTTCTGCACCCTGGGGTATTGTTTCCTGTTTACCTGTGACAGTGGACCAGCTCTGACCTGGGCAAACCAGAGGATGTCTCCACTATCCAGTTGACTGCAACCACACTGCTCTAATGAGTTCTGATACCCAGGCTTGGAGTTACAAGGTTTTCCTTCCTCGGACACTCTCCCTCAGCCTTAGGATGTCCATTAGATAGAGTTCTCTTTACTTCTTTATAGTTACTTCTCTATCATAATTTAATAATTTAGTAATTCTTTACAATAAACTTCTCCTATTCAAATGATGTCATGGCCTTTGCCTTCAGTTTGGATTTAGGCTGCGACACGCACTGCGTTTGGTGAGTGTATAGCAGTTTCTGTCCTAGCCTGTGTCACACATGTGAGCTCCAGACTGTTTCTGTCAAGTTCCATAACACAGGGCATATTTCATGGAGAAGAGAACTGAAACCCAGGTTTTCTGATTCTAAATCACCATAAGGGATATGGAATCATATAGGGTGTGGCAAGGGAACTTTTTAGTAGAGAAAAATCAAGTACAACAGCATTGATTCCAAAAGATAATGGTTCCTTACCAAAGGTATTTAGGATGATAAAACAATTTCTTCAACATTAAACATAAAGTGTTATGTTTAAAAGATTGAAAATAAATTTCCTTGACCCTGCCAGATTTAGATGTAAGATTAAATAAATCATATTTTTATCCATTTCTTTCTGTGTGTAATTTTTATTGACATACTGTAAAACTGACTCTTTTAAAGTGTACAATTTAGTGTTTTTAAGTATATTGACAAAGTATGCTACTATCACCACTATCTTATTCCAGATCATTTTTATCACCCTAAAAAGAAACCCTGTGTCAATTAACAGTCATTCCACTTTCCCCCTCTGCCCCCAGCCCTTAGCAACCACCGTCTACTTTCTGTCTCTATGGCTTTACCTGTTCTGGAAATTTCACATAAATGCCATCATACAATATGTGGCTTCTTTCAACTAGCCTAATACCTCCAAGGTTCACAAGTGATGTAGCATGTTGCATATGATTTTTAATGTTTGATTTTTACAATCATTGAAAAATATAGCTTCTCTGTCACCAATAAAACCTATGTTAAAAATACTAGGGCAGCCATCGGGTTTTCTCTTCTAAAGAAAAAGGAATCATTATGAAGGAGGAAAGTAAAAATCTTATGTTTTCATTTTCATGAAAATCTAAATGTGAGCAAAAAAGAAAGTGAAAAATACCTTGAATTCTGCCTTTTAAATTTTCTCTCATGGTGTACTGCTACTAATAATCAACACTTATATAACACTTCAGAATTTCAACACGTTTTTCTATTGAATGCCAAAGGTAACACCTACTGCAGGAATTATATGCTGTGCTTTAATTCCAGGAGACTGTAGGAATAATATAAATAGCACTACTATTTTTTTGAGTTGTTATTATTACACATCCTAAATATAAGTTAATAAAACCTCTAATATTTCTGTAAAAATGCTTCTATGAACAGAGATTGGCAAAAACCCACACAGCAGTTTCCTTTTTGTTTTTTTGTTTCTTTGTTTTTTTTCAGAGAAAAACTTGAAGGTGAATTAATCACAAGCAGTCTCTAAAAGAGCAGTGTGATCTAATTTTATTAAAGTTTTTCCATAATATAAGATGGGAAATGACATGTGATATAGAATGTTATCACCACAATCATATCTGTATTTAATTTTTTTAACCCTATCTTTGGAGGTATTAAAAGCTATTCCCAAGCAGTAATAAAATTCTAGCCTGTGTTTAGTAAGGATCTTTGAAATGCTCCTCTGAGATATGAGGTAGGAATATTATTACAGCTGGAGAAAGAGACGACGGTAAGTTAAGTGACTTGTCCAAGGAGACACAATAAATCAGATGTAGGCCTTAGGAATAAACCTTGACCTCCCTTTAAGACTTTTCTCTGTGATACCATATGGCCTTTCTGAGCCACTGGAAGTTTCCTCATTAACCCCTGCAGTTAATTTTCATGTTTTAAAAGGCCTTTTCCAGATACATAAATATAACCCTCTTTAATACATTTTCTCAGGCAATGTAAATTAAAGAAATCCACTCCTAATAAAGACCAGAGAGAATCTACCTTATCTACAAGACATAGGAAACCCAGTAACTTTGAATAATGACTTCCATCTGCCCCTAGTAACTGATACGAGGTTATCACATGGCTTAGCTTATTACCCTTATTATTGAGGACCGATACACAAATATGTTGGGACTACTGGCTATAGTTTTTCAATAATGGGAGCAGCATGTGGGATAAAATATGGACTCCAAAGGTTTCCTAGTGATGTGCAAATCAGAAACACTGATTCTTATTCCCAGTGTTAAAGATGCCTTTTCCAAAACTTACAATATTGATAAATTAGATTCAGATAGAGGGGCAACTATACTTCATAGGATGCTTCACATCAGGAGGTATCTGCTCCCCAGATACTATCTTGTGTGATTACTTTATTGGCCTCCTTGTGTTCTTCTGCATTTCCGAAGAATAGATGTATCTCAGGAGCTCAAGACACAGTGTTTCCATTCTCCTTCCTGACTTGGATTTACCATCTGTGGTACAAATTGTATATGTTGCTGCTCCTTAAGAGCACTGGCCATGCCCTTTCATGACAGTTAGCTCTTTACAGTTTCTCACCTCAGCACCCAAGTCATAGAAACCTGCTTTTCACTGAGGTGGGAGTCCTCTTCTTAGGTCCTGAGCCTGGAGGAGAAGCCAAAATTTAGTTTACACTCTAATGTTATCTGTAAAGATACTCCCCACCACAAAGAAAACAAACTTTTATATCATTGTAATAGAATAATTAATACATTGGTAGGAAGCAACCATATTTGGGAAACTTTTCTAGGAAATCCTAACAGCTCCATCCAGAAACTATAGGTAAGTATTTGTTCCACATTATATGACTGAAGGAGTTTGCAAAAGTGACCCTTCCAAGAATAAAAGGAGAGTCTTTCCTGTGTGTAAATTCTAGTTTCAGAGGCTTCAAGAAATAAAAAGGAAAAGGCTTAATCTCAGGAAGCCCTAATATATGAAGCAATGTGTCCCATTGTATTAGCCAGAAAAACAGAAACAAAAACAGAAAGAGCAGGAGATTTTAGATAGGAAGACAGATAGATAGATACATAAATAGATACTAATTTTAAGAAAGTAGGTCATGAGGAGCCCAAAGTATCCAGGTGGAAGTCAGTGGAGTCATTGCTGTGTCTCCAGGCAGAAACATTCCCGCTAAGGTCTCTAGACCAGCAGAGCATAAGGTCATGAAGACAAGAAGCAAAACTTTTGCTAGTGAATCACTAGGAGTAGTAGTGAGAGGTACCACTCCATTTCCACCTCTTGATTCCTGGCCTATACTGGTTATGTGAAAAACAGCAACACCTATTGGACACTGATCTAGAGCATAGACAAATCCCTGGAGAACATTGCCCCAGGCTTGCAAGGTATTTCCAACTACCTAAAGCTGTAACTGGGTCTTCAAAAGACCGTTCCACTGTTTTATTAAGTTAGCTGTTCAAAACGATGGGATGCATGATAAGATCAGTGAATTCCTGAGCATAGGTCCATTGCCACACTTCTCTTGCTGTGAAGTGATTTCCTTGATCAGAAGCAATGCTGTGTCAGAGAATTGTTCAAGATGGTGGAGTAGAAGGACATGGGTTCACTCTCTCTTGCGAGAGCACAAGAATCACAACTAACTGCTGAACAGTCATCGATAGGAGGACACTGGGACTCACCAAAAAAGATGCCCCACATCCAAGGACAGGGGAGAAACTGCAATGAGATGGTAGGAGGGGAGCAATCACAATAAAATCAAATCCTATGCCCACTGGGTGGGTGACTCACAAACTGAAGAACACTTATACCACAGAGGTCCACCCACTGGAGTGAAGGTTCTGAGCCACACATCAGGCTTCCCAACCTGAGGGTCCGGCAATGAGAGAAGGAATTCCTAGAGAATCAGGCTTTGAAGTCTGATGAGATTTGAGTGCAGGACTTTTACAGGACTAGGGGGAGCAGAGACTCCACTCTTGGAGGGCATGCACAAAGTTGTGTGTGCATCAGGACCCAGGGGAGGGAGCGGTGACCCCATGGGAGACTGAACCAGGCCAAGCTGCTAGTGTTGGAGGGTCTCCTGCAGAAGTGGGGGTGGCTGTGCCTCACTGCAGGGACAATGACACTGACAGCAGAAGTTCTGGGAAGTACTCTTTGGCATGAGTCCTCCCAGAGTCCACCATTAGCCACACCAAAGAGCCAGGTAGGCTCCAGTGCTGGGTTGCTTGAGACCAAACAACCAACAGGAAGGGAACCCAGCCCCACCCATCAGCTGACAAGTGGATTAAAGTTTTACTGAGCTCTGCCCACCAGAGCAACACCCAGCTCTACCCACCACCAGTCCCTCCCGTCAGGAAGCCTCTTAGATAGCCTCATCCACCAGAGGGCGGACAGCAGAAGCAAGAAGAGCTGCAATTCTGCAGCCTATGGAACGAAAACCACATTCACAGAAAGATAGACAAAATGAAAAGGCAGAGGACTATGTACCAGATGAAGGAACAAGATAAAACCCCAGAAAAACAACTAAATGAAGTGGAGATATGGAGCCTTGCAGAAAAAGAATTCAGAATAATGATAGTGAAGATGATCCAGGACCTCGGAAAAAAGAATGTAGACAAATATTGAGAAGGTGCAAAAAATGTTTAACGAAGACCTAGAAGAATTAAAGAACAAACAAACAGAGATAACCAATACAATAACTGAAATGAAAACTACACTAGAAGGAATCAGTAGCAGAATAATTGAGGCAGAAAAACAGATAAATGACCTGGAAGACAGAATGGTGGAATTCACTGCTGTGGAAGAGAATAAAGAAAAAAGAATGAAAAGAAATGAAGACAGCCTAAGAGACCTCTGGGACAACATTAAATGCAACAACATTCGCATTATAGGGGTCCCAGAAGGAGAAGAGAGAGAAAGGACCTGAGAAAATATTTGAAGAGTTTATAGTCCAAAACTTCCCTAACATGGGAAAGGAAATGGTCACCCAAGTCCAGGAAGCACAGAGAGTCCCAGGCAGGACAAACCCAAGGAGAAACACGCTGAGACACATAGTAATCAAATTGACAAAAACTAAAGACAAAGAAAAAATATTAAAAGCAACAGGGAAAAACAACAAATAACATACAAGGGAATCCCCATAAGGTTAACAGGTGATTTCTCAGCAGAAACTCTACAAGCCAGAAGGGAGTGGCATGATATATTTAAAGTGATGAAAGGGAAGAAGCTACAACCAAGATTACTCTACCTGGCAAAGATCTCATTCAGATTAGACAGAGGAATCAAAAGCTTTACAGGCAAGCAAAAGCTAAGAGAATTCAGCAGCACCAAACCAGTTCTAAAACAAATGCTAAAGGAACTTCTCTAACTGGGAAACACAGTGAAGAAGAAGACCTACAAAAACAAACCCAAAACAATTAAGAAAATGGTAATAGGAATATACATATTGATAATTACCTTAAATGTGAATGGATTAAATGCTCCAACCAAAAGACACAGTCTTGCTGAATGGATACAAAAACAAGACCCATATATATGCTGTCTTCAAGAGACTGACTTCAGACCTAGGGACCCATGCAGACTGAAAGTAAGGGGATGGAAAAAGATATTCCATGCAAATGGAAATCAAAAGAAAGCTGGAGTAGCAATACTCATATCAGATAAAATAAGCTTTAAAATAAAGAATGTTACAAGAGACAAGGAAAGACACTACATAACGATGAAGAGATCAATCCAAGAAGAAGATATAACAATTATAAATATATATGCACCCAATATAGGAGCACCTCAATACATAAGACAAATGTTAACTGCTATAAAAGAGGAAATAGACAGTAACACAGCAATAATGGGGAAATTTAATACCTCACTTACACCAATGGACAGATCATCCAGACAGAAAATTAATATGGAAACACAAGCTTTAAAAGACAAAATAGACCAGACAGATTTAAGTGATATTTATTTGATTTTGATATATTTAATTGATTTTATCCAAAAACAGCAGATTACACTTTCCTCTCAAGTGCACACAGAACATTCTCCAGGTTAGATGACACCTTGGGTCACAAATCAAACCTCAGTAAATTTAAGAAAATTGAAATCATATCAAGCATCTTTTCTGACCACAACACTATGATATTAGAAACAAATTACAGGGAAAAAAATGTAAAAAACACAAACACATGGAAGCAAAACAATACATTACTAAATAACCAAGAGATCACTGAAGAAATCAAAGAGGAAATAAAAAAATACCTACAGACAAATGACAATGAAAACACAAAGATCCAAAACCTATGGGATGCAACAAAAGCAGTTCTAAGACAAAAGTTTATAACAATAAAATCCTACCTCAGGAAACAAGAAAAATCTCAAATAAACAAGCTAACCTTACACATAAAGCAAATAGAAAAAGAAGAGCAAACAAGACCCAAAGTTAGCAGAAGGAAAGAAATCATAAAGACCAGAGCAGAAATAAATGAAATAGAAACAAAGAAAACAATAGCAAAGATCAATAAAATTAAAAGCTGCTTCTTTGAGAAGATAAAAAAAATTGATAAATCATTAGCCAGATTCATCAAGAAAAAGAAGGAGAGGACTGAAATCAATAAAATTAGAAATGAAAAGGGAGAAATCACAACAGACACTGCAGAAATACAAAGCACCATAAGAGACTACTACAAGCAACTCTATGCCAATAAAATGGATAACCTGGAAGAAATGGAAAATTCTTAGAAAGGTATAACCTTCCAAGACTGAACCAGGAAGAAATAGAAAATACAAACAGACCAATCACAAGTAATGAAATTGAAATTGTGATTAAAAATCTTCCAACAAACAAAAGTCCAGGACCAGAAGGCTTCACAGGTGAATTCTATCAAACATTTAGAGAAGCGCTAACACTCATCCTTCTCAAATTCTTCCAAAAAATTGCAGAGGAAGGAACACTCCCAAACTCATTCTACGAAGCTACCATCACCTGATACCAAAAACAGACAGAGGTACTACAAAAAAAGAAAATTACAGACCAATATCACTGATTAACATAGATGCAAAAGTCCTCAACAAAATACTAGCAAACAGAATCCAACAGCACATTAAAATGATCATACACCATGATCAAGTGGGATTTTTCCCAGGGATGCAAGGGTTCTTCAATATAAGCAAATCGATCAATGTGATACACCATGTTAACAAATTGAAGAATAAAAACCATATGAACATCTCGATAGATGCAGAAAAAACTTTTGACAAAATTCAACAGCCATTTATGGTAAAACTTCTCCAGAAAGTGGACATAGAGGGAATCTACATCAACATAACAAAGGCCATATACGACAAACCCACAGCAAATATCATTCTCAATGGTGAAAAACTGAAAACACTTCCTCTAAGATCAAGAAGAAGACAAGAATGTCCACTCTCACCACTATTATTCAACATAGTTTTGGAAGTCCTAGCCACAACAATCAGAGAAGAAAAAGAAATAAAATGAATACAAATTGGAAAAGAAGAAGTAAAACTG
Organism: Monodon monoceros; assembly: GCF_005190385.1. NCBI lineage: Eukaryota > Metazoa > Chordata > Mammalia > Artiodactyla > Monodontidae > Monodon > Monodon monoceros. The sequence goes on along the minus strand of NW_021703770.1, from coordinate 56,069,791 downwards.
TCACTGTTTGCAGATGACATGATACTATACATAGATAATCCTAAAGATGCTAAAGATCCAGAAAACTACTAGAGCTAATCAGTGAATTTGGTAAATTAGCAGGATACAATACTAATGAACAGAAATCCCTTGCATTCCTATACACCTACAACAAAATATCCAAAAGAGAAATTAAGGAAACAATCCTATTCACCATTGTAAGAAAAAGAAAAATATACCTAGGAATAAACCTACTTAAGGAGGTAAAAGGCCTGTATTCAGAAAACTATAAGACACTGATGAGAGAAATCAAAGATGACACAAACAGATGGAGAGATATACAATGTTCTTGGATTGGAAGAATCAATACTGTGAAAGTGACTATACTAGCCAAAGCAATCTACAGATTCAGTGCAATCCCTAGCAAACTACCAATGGCATTTTTCACAGAACTAGAACAAAAATATTCACAATTTGTAAGGAATCACAAAAGACCCCGAATAGCCAAAGCAATTTTGAGAAAGAAAAATGGAGCTGGAGGAATCAGGCTCCCTGACTTCAGACTATACTACAAAGCTGCAGTAATCAAGACAGTATGGTACTGGCACAAAAACAGAAATGTAGATCAATGGAAAAGGATAGAAAGCCCAGAGATAAACCCACGCACATATGGTCACCTTATCTTTGATAAAGGAGGCAAGAATATGCAGTGGAGAAAAAACAGCCTGTTCAATAAGTGATGCTGGGAAAACTGGACAGCTACATGTAAAAGAATGAAATTAGAACACTCCCTAACACCATACACAAAAATAAACTCAAAATGGATTAAAGACCTAAATGTAAGACCGGACACTCTAAAACTCTTAGAAGAAAATATAGGAAGAACACTCTTTGACATAAATCATAGCAAGATCTTTTTTGACCCACCTCCTAGAGTAATGGAAATAAAAACAAAAATAAACAAATGGGACCTAACCAAACTTAAAAGCTTGTGCACAGCAAAGGAAACTATAAACCAGACAAAAAGACAACCTTCAGAATGGGAGAAAATATTTGCAAACAAATCAACAGACAAAGGATTAATCTCCAATACATATAAACAGCTCATGCAGCTCAATATTAAAAGAAACAAAGAACCCAATTAGAAAATGGGCAGAAGACCTAAATAGACATTTCTTCAAAGAAGACATGCAGATGGCCAAGAGGCACATGAAAAGCTGCTCAACATCACTAATTATTAGAGAAATGCAAATCAAAACTACAATGAGGTATCACCTCACACCAGTTAGAATGGGCATCATCAGGAAATCTACAAACAACAAATGATGGAGAGGGTGTGGAGAAAAGGGAACCCTCTCTCACTGTTGGTGGGAATATAAATTGATAGAGCCACTATGGAGAACAGTATGGAGGTTCCTTAAACAACTAAAATGAGAATTACCATATGACCCAGCAATCCCACTACTGGGCATATACCCAGAGAAAACCATAATTCAAAAAGACACATGCACCCTAATGTTCACTGCAGCACTATTTACAATAGCCAGGTCATGGAAGCAATCTAAATGCCCATTGATAGATGAATGGATAAAGAGGATGTGGTATATATATATATACAATGGAGTATTACTCAGCCATAAAAAGGAATGAAATTGGGTTATTTGTAGAGACGGGGATGGACCTAGAGACTGTCATACAGTGTGAAGTAAGTCAGAAAGAGAAGACAAATATCGTATATTAACGCATATATGTGGAATCTAGAAAAATGGTGCAGATGTACCTGTTTACGAGGCAGAAATAGAGACACAGTTGTAGAGAACAAACGTATGGACACCAAGGGGGAAAAGTGGAGAGGGGTGGTGGGATAAATTGGAAATTGGGATTGACACATATACACTAATATGTATAAAACAGATAACTAATAAGAACCTGCTGTATAAAAAACAAATTCAAAATAAGTAACTAAATAAATAAAATAGTCAAACTCATAGAAGCAGAGAGTAGAATGCTGGTTGCTAGGGGCTGGGGAGAGGAGGGAATGGAAAATTGTTATTCAACATATGTAAAGTTTCAGTTATGCAAGATGAAAGAGTTCTAGAGATCTGCTGTATGAAACTGTGCCTGTAAGTTAACAATACTGTATGGTACTCTGCAAAAATTAAGAGGGCAGTGCTCATGTTAAGTGCTCTTCCTACAACAATAACAAAAAAAGACTAAAAAAAAAAAAGAAGCAATGCTGTGTGGAATGCCATGATCATGGATAAGGCATTCCGTAAGTCCATGGATGGTAGTTTTAGCAGAAGCATTATATGCAGGGAAGGCATATAATGTATGTATCCAGAGAAAGTGTCAATTCCAGGAAACTAATACACCCACCATATACACACAGTCATCCTCCATCCTAGAGATAATAAGCTGACCTACGCATGAAATCATATTGCCACCAAGGGCAGATGGAAATCTATCACCACATGATGGGCAGTATGGACCGTGGAAACTCTGAATGAGCAGGTTCCCCTTGATATAGAGTAGGAACATATTTCTGTAACTAACACTGCTGAGAAAAGTACATTACAGGAGAATTACTGTTTTGTATCTGGAAACTATATTCTATTACCTTAAAATTAACTGTTGAGTCAAATAGAAATTTCCCAGTGACTAAGAAAGATCAAATTCAGAAAAATGTCTTCATAAAAACAAGGGTTTACACCCAGGCCTATCTCTAATTTCAGTATATACTTGGACAAATTGCTTTTATTGGAATGTTTCTGTGACATTTAGACCCTCCCTTGAAAATAAGGATAATAGCTACTTTCCTTATTGTGTTTGTTTTCCTGCTTTGGGTGAGGATTTTCACAGGAAAATGTATGTAAAGCACTTAGCCCAGAGCACACATGTAGAAGCTTCTTAAGAAATTATAAAAGATACAATACTCATTTGATTTCACAACAATCCTGTAAAGTAGTTTATAACTAGTCTCCTTTTGTGGATGAGGAGACTAAGGCTGAAAGATCAAATGCCTTGCTGAAAGTCAGAAAAACTGACCTCAAAAAGATGTACCACGGGGCTTTCGTGGTGGCACAGTGGTTGAGAGTCCGCCTGCCGATGCAGGGGACACGGGTTCGTGCCCGGTCCGGGAAGATCCCACATGCTGCGGAGCGGCTGGGCCCGTGAGAGGCCCGCGTACCGAAAAAAAAAAAAAAAAAAAAAAAAAAGATGTACCACGATTCACATCCAGGTTTTCCTCCTTACAAATAGTGTTTATCATACATATACTGAGTGAGAGTGTGTGTGTGTGTGTGTGTGTGTGTGTGTGTGTGTGCTTTCAAAATAACTACAGGCTCATCACAGAAAATTTTAAAGAAGCACAAAGAAAAAAATTAATTATCTACTGCCCTTATATTTCTCATATATAAGTTACATATAAATATAGATAATACTATTAATCATAATTATAATAATAGCTAAACTTTATTGAGTCCTTCTATGAACCAGGGCTTTTCTAAGTATTTCACATGGCTTAAGCCCACTTGGCCTTGACACATACTGGAAAGGGTAAGTACTATTCTTATATCTATTTACCAATGAGGAACCTGAGCCTGGAGATCCTAGCCAGCTTTCTCAAGGCCATCAGCCTCAGTGGTGGAGATAACCCACACCTGGATCAGCTGAGACTAGAGCCAGAACCCCTAGACATGAGGCTGGTAACCTTAGTACAGACATATTTTCTTACATTGGAATAATACTGTACACTTTATGATTTGACTTTCCACTAAAGTATAATGTTAATATTTCTTTATGTTATAAATATACTTCTATATAATACTGTTTATTGGCAATACAGTATTACAAGTTAGAAAAATGCGCCATTATTCGGTCAATTCTACATTGTTGGATCCTTACATTGTTGTTATAACACTTTGAGTGTTGTAACACTCAAAGAATACTTTTGTATATACATTTGTACGTGCTTTGTTGTGGACATGATCCAATGTTTTCATGGGACAAATTCCTAGAGTGGAATAGCTGGATAATTTTTTTTTTTTTTTTTTTTTTGGCGGTACGCGGACCTCTCACTGTTGTGGCCTCTCCCGTTGCGGAGCACAGGCTCTGGGCGCGCAGGCTCAGCGGCCATGGCTCACAGGCCCAGCCACTCTGCGGCATGTGGGATCTTCCCGGACCAGGGCACGAGCCCGTGTGCCCTGCATCGGCAACCACTGCGCCACCAGGGAAGCCCTAGCTGGATAATTTTTAAGGATTTTTGTTACAGATTCCTTGCTTGTATTTCAAAAAATGGTACCAGCCATCTCTCCCTCAGGCAGTGAAGGAGAGTCCTCTGAATTCAGGTCTTCTGATTCTTGCTGATGTCAATACTGACTCTGTGATAATTTCTGTTTAATCCTTCCACTTAGTGCCAGAGAACAGGTCTGAGTCCAACCCGCTAAGAGCCTTCTTCTGTGTGATGTCCTTTTTATTCAAGTATTATCCCCCATTTGAAGCACATCTATGTAATTACTTGCGTAAATCTAGAGGAATGAAACTTAACATCTCTTGTGAGATTCAGATGGAAAATCTTTTAGCACCTGATGCCAAAAAGGAACTTTTATTCTTAAGCCCAATTTCTTATTCATGTGTTTGAACTGAAAAGGGTAGAATGCAAACTTTTGAATAGTCAGTTATAATAGATAACTGTAGTACATATTCGGTAATCTGGATTTATTATTAATCTCAAGAATGTCTTTTTTTTTTCCCTCCTGCCATAAACTTCTATCCAGAAGGAGCAAAGGCATAGGAAATTTCCCGGGACATCCACCAAGCCACTCAACTCAAGGTTTATTCCAAAGCTCTCTTCCTCTCAAAAGTTAGAGCTTTGTAGTCAAGAACTCTCATTAAATATTGCAATATAATTAGAGACTTGTTTGATTATTTTGCTATATGAAAAATATTCTCATCACAACTAATACCTACACAAATCAGGAATTCCCTTAAATTTCTTAAATTTAAAGTCAAAAAATAAGGCATCTGTTGATGAGGATAGATAATGGCAAGGGTAAAAATCTGGAAACAGATTTTTCACTTTGCTTCTATATAAGTATACATGCAAGCAGATCTACCCACTTGTTCCTATGGAGATTTTATATCTTTTTGCCTCTCAATGCAAAGATCAATACAAAGATGAAAGTGAGTACTGCAGCCTCAAGTAATGGTTCGCAAACTACTGATGATCATTTTAGAAAGAATGAAGGGGAAAATATCAAGGAAAAGATTGCTTTCGCTTTTCTTTTCCTTTTTTTTTCCCTATTAAAGTAAAGATAGATGGATTTAGGCACATCATAAACTGGGAAAGAGTACTGGACTAGAATTTGGGAAAGTTTCCTTGGGAATTTTTCTTCTTACTCTTAACTTTGTACCTTCAAAGTACTTCAGGACCCTGGGGAAGATTCTCAGGACACAGCACCATCTATATGCAAAAATATCTTTATTTTCACATTCTGTGCTCAAGTATTTCATACCATGATACTCAGGAGCCTGTTCCCTACAGCATGGCTGTCTCTAAGGCCAGACATGGAGGAGTTAAAGGAGGCCAGGGTGCAGGAACAGCTGGAGATAATTACTTACAATCAAAGGACACTGCAGAAAAGCAGCAGGAACAGCAGGGTGAGGTGTTCTGCCTGGCTGGATTACAGGAGGCATCTGGACAGAGGCAACTGGGCTTAAATACTAGTAAGGGAATTTTGCACTGTTTGATCTTCTTTTAAGACCTAAGAAAGAGATTGGGATTGGTTTGAACCTGGTTTAAAAAGCCCAAAGGTAGACATTCCTGCCATAAACTGTTTGAACTCTCTTGTCCTGTAAATGGGGATATGGGAAAGATGTGTTAGGGCCAAGGGGGCTTTGCGTATTAAACACAAGATCAAGTTTTACATCTAAAATTCTGAAGGATAATTTTGTACTCCTGTTTTCCAACGTGGGCAATTAGTCTAAAATCCTGGACATCTGACTTTGTTCTTTGTATTCTTTTTCCTAAGATCTCTACATAAAGCATCCCAACTTTCAACTTTTTTCATCAATTCACTTTTTCTGCAGTCCTATATTATATTTCAGCCACTACCATTTTCCCTCACAGGGCCAAGATTCATGAGGCAAATAAATATTTCTTCAGTGAAAGAGTGTATTGTAGCCAGCACTATTTTAAGGAGATATCAGATCTCTGAAGTCTTTAAATTGGATTTTTCTTCTCAGATACATATTTTTTTTCCATTTAATAACATGTATAAAATGGATTCACTGCATTTTATTCAGTACCTAAACCTTGACTCTTCGAGGAACCTTTCCTTGATGAACTCCAATCCGAAACTGATCGCTCTTCTTTTGATTTATCTATAATGTTAAGAAATAAGCTCTATACTTTACAGCATTGGATACTTTATCAGGTAACCACAGAATTAAGCATACCAAGCAACTTGAAAGAAAGCATGCTTACGACAAAGCTGATGGCATTAGATGTTACAAGATTAAAATGGAAAATTGCCTCACGTACAAATGCCTGGAGCAGGACTTATACAGACAGGATAAATGACAGCCTTTTCATTTATGATACGGAATTTGTGGGGAAAAACCTCCATGGTGGAAGTCAGAAACTTTTAGACACAAAAGCACCTAAGATGTGTCCCCCTTCCTTAGAAACTTTCAGTAGTTCCCCATTGTTTACGGGATCAAGTCCAATTGCCGTAGAATCCACAGCCACACGTCATAGTATGTTTCAAATCTGCCTCTGCTGCCTCTTCTTCTCTTTCCCCATCTTTGCCCCGTATGACTATGTTCCATCTAGCCCTTTGAAACTTTTACCTTTGAACTTTTGATCCTGTAATATCTTCGAATTCAAATATCCTACCCTAATTGCACAACCTGGAAATTTTCTGCTCCAGCTTAAAGGCCTACCTTAGAAATCTTTTCCTCCCCAGATTTTAACCAATCAACAAGAGCCTTTCCCTTTTTATCCCTTTTTCCCAAACAAAATTCAATGCCTTACCCTCACTGGCCCTGAAGAATGAATTGATCCGTTATTGGTGTATACATGGTAGTATGTACATTTGTCTATAATTCATTTGTCCAATAAATCAGGCATTAATTCATTCATGCATTTGTTTTAAAAAAGTGCTTATTGAGTCTTTTCTGCATAATGATAGCCAGTCACTGTTCAAAATTCTGGGAATGAAGCAGTGAACCAGACAGACTGACGATCTCAGGGCTAATGATCTAGCTGTGACCTTAAACTTCTTCCATAATGTTATGATTAGACACTTGCCTATCTGCTCATCTTGAAAGATGGACAACTTCTTAGTAATCTTCAGTGTGGATCAACAAGGCCTAGTAGTGTGGTTCATATTTAAGTACATAATAATATCTCTAAGTTGATGCTCACTGTGTTCTAAGTAAAGATTTCATGCTTTACATGAAATTTCTCCTAGAATCCTCACAACAGCCCTGTACATTGGACACTCATTGGGCCCAGAGAAGGCAAGAAACATAGTTTCTTTGTCCCACAGTTATTAAGTAACAGAGTCAGAAATTGAACCCAAGTATGTCTGACTCCCAGAGTCAAGTGAACGAACAAATGAATGAAAGCAATGTTACAGACAAAGGTCAGTTCTTTGCCCAGTGCTTCAGGTAAGGTGGAGAGGCAGTCGTTGGCCTGAGGAACAAAAATACATGGAGTGAGTCTCCGTGCTTAGTGTGGAAGAGCGAGCAACTGGCTGCATGTGCTTGAGGAATTTGAAGCTTATGCTAAAAATGTATCTCTGATCTACTTCATCACTAAAGCTGAATCCTTTTGGACTAGTCAAAAGTGATTGGCTAATTAACTCTTTTTTTATCTTCTTTATAAAAAATATTTCAGACTGCCTAAAAGAAGAAAACAAATTTAACCAAAATAAATAAATAAATCTCGGTTCTTCTCACCCTGGAACGTTCTCTCTAGAATTGCCCATGTGAGAATCTGCTCCATTTCACATTAATGGCTGCAGTTCAGAATGTCTGTCCTTTTGGCCTTTGAGGTTCCACATTGAAACCATTCCTAGATCTTCTTGGGAGGCAGCCTCATGATATTCTGAGAGGGACTGTCATGGCCTTTGAAATTCCTGTCAGGAGCCCACCCCCCAGAGGAAGTTTCCTCCTTACACACAGTATAATTTTCACATCAGATCATAACAAATACACTCTCTAAATTTGGTACAAATCTTTTCAGCTCTTTCCCTTTAATGTTGTTACAGACATGTAGAAACTGCTTATTTATATGGATAAGATTTTTAAATGTAAATAGTAAGGAAGAGGAAACACACTAAGCCTGTAGGCTGATAGACTGTTATGTCTGAGCATCAAAGTCAGACCAGTGTTTCCTGATAAATTTTGTAATTCTCAACATAAAAAGGGAGTTTTTTTTTTTTCTATATATCATTCCTCTTGTAGTATCTATTTTTGTTAGACATAACTACTAACAATAATATAAAGAGCTTCCCCCATTTTGTTTACAAAAGTGGGTACAAGAAAAGTTCTGGTCACTTCTTTGACTCAGTTCATTGATTATTGACAGAATATAGAAGTCATTTTCATCAGTTGATATTTTCATTTTTGCCTTTAACTCCCTTACATGATTTATTGAATATAGTAGTCTTCAAAATTTTTTATGAAAAATAATTTTCACAGGGGGCTGGGAATATCCTATTTTGCCCTTGACTTTGTTTTTCTCTGTGACGAGTCATCATAAATGTAATATTCTGGGCTTCTCTCCATGACCTCATTTACTCCTTCCGAAGGAGAAAGCAACTGCTCTGGATGGTAGACCTGGAACAATTAGGCATGCCTACCTTTGTCCTTCTTTCTTCCCTTCTCTTTTGGGCATGTCTGTCTGGAGATAATAAGAGTTTTAGTCTGCATGAGTGTGAATAACTTCTCATGGAGTTTGAAGCTCCCAATCTGTCCAACCAGACACAGTGACTCTGGATTCAGGCTCTGGACAGACAGAGGGGTGTCATTTTGGGGCCCATCCAAACTTCAGCATTAGTTTGGAACATTAGATTATATTTTGTGAAGCAGAAGTTTCTTAAAATTTAGCTTAAGAAGGAGTTCTGAATAAAATGTGAAGGGTTGTAACTTTAAATCCTAGTTCTAAAATTCAATGACATTAGGCTCTCAAATTATAAACTCTCTTCTGCTTCTCCATCTGTATTCTTTGTATTGGAATATCTGCCACCACTTTATCTAAAAACCATAAAGGCAAACAGTGCAATTGCATGAGAGCCTCTGAGTTCTTAGATGTTATATAAATAATTTCTAAATGACATTACTATTAGTATTCCAGATTCAAAGTAAGAGGCTACTTGGTCTGAACATAATATTTGCTCTACTTAGACTTGAATTCTGAGAATAAAGAGTTTTACATCTGATTTTGTTGTTCTCTAATCTGGCAATGTGAGGAATGATTAAAGCAGGGGGTTACATGGGGCAGAGTTGGGCAGTGATTTGTGATATGCTCCCAATAGAATATTTTTTCTTCCCTTTTATTTCCCCAAAGGAAATAAATTGTCAGACTTTGAGAAGGTGGGGTTCTAATAAAGTTCTTCCTGCATTTCATCTGTTGTTGCTTCTTGTTCCCACCCTTCCACCCCTGCCAGTACCCACATGTTCATGCAGCAAAGACCAGGATTTCTGGAGCTTACTTTCAGAGTTCCTGTCTCACCCAAAGCACATATTCAAAACTTCTTCTGGAAAGGTTATCAGAGGCAGTAAAGGATGTAGAGACATTACTATGTAGGAGTAATGGGGCATAAAACCAAATATTTATTCTACCCACTGAGCACCAGCTATATAACTATAGTTTAGTCAAGAGCGCCTCTGTACCTGCCTCTAATGGTGAATGTACCTTCCAGATTTATCAAATATGCCTGGTTTGGAGATTAGTTCCCAGTAGGAGATTCCTTCAATTGAAGAGCACTTTGAACAAGGTTTATTTGATCCTCATCTCATCTTTACTTAAGTCTGGTTAGAAAGTATGAGAATGTATTTTAAATAGAGCCTTCATTCATTTTGATGAGATAAAATACTATGGTGGTCTTACATTGATGGAAAGATATTTATTTACATCTCTGTACTCTTTCCCTCTGAGAAAAGAATATTTTACAATAAGATTTAATCAGCTCATACAAGGAAGTTAGTTGTTACAATATCACTGCCTTAGTAGGTATTAATTGTTTCAGTTTTATTTCTAGATGACCCAGTTAAGACTTATGTCTTTTCACTTATGAAGCTTATTACTTGCTCTGCTTCTTAAAGGTTAGCAATACATGGTATTTTTTAAAATTTAATCTTCTAAATGCATTTTTTAAAAATTCAGTACAATAATAAGGAACTGGTTAAAAATTACAAAAATAGAAAAGTATTTAGTCATTAAAATCACATCATCCAAGTATGTTTAAAATGAGAAGAAAATTAGGTGGTGTAAAACATTAAAAAAAACAATTTATGCAAGTTCACACAACTTTATTTAAAAACATATATATATACATATATATGTTACATATGTATAAATTAGGAAGATAGACACAAAGTGATACAAATAATTGCCTGGTAAGTATATGTGATTATTCTTTTAAATGTCTTGGTATTATATTTTTGCTGTTTAAAATCTGTTGAATAAATATTACTTTTGCAATCAAAATGTGGCATTTTTTGAAAGTCTGAACTAAAGAAAAGTTTTGGGGAGCTTTAAAAAGGCAGATTTCTGCTTCAGCTCTTACAAAGTACATACATTTTGTCTCATGTTTGCTTTAGCCATGGAGCCACATAAAATAACACATTAATAGAACTCTAACGTATTAAGTATTAAAATTTTAATTTAAGTGTGTACAATATATTGCCTTTTCCACCAATTGTTTACTTAGATATTTTATAATGAAAAATAATGACATGGAGAAAAACCAAAAAAGAATTGGAAAAGAGGGTACAAGTCTGCCAACCATAAAACCAAAATAATTGCTGTGTTTCTGCCTCAGATTTGTCTCTAAATTTTTCTTCTCTTTGTTTATAAGAAAGAACATGTCCTTAGGTGAAACATAGTTTTTGTAGCACTGTGTATTAAAAGAAATATCTCAGGAGGGAATCTAACATTGGATTCGATAATCACTGTGTAATCCAATTTATCAACAAATGTGCAATTTGCTATTGCACTTAACAAAATATTTACCTTTATTTAAAGAACAGAGGCATAATGCTAAAATGAATCTTAATGAAGGGAAGTTTTTTGGTTGCTAACCTGATGAGATGTCATATATATAATTTTCTGATTTTCTACCTTGATCCAAGGATGGAATTGGGAGATGTTGGAAAGCACATCGCTTATAAAAGCTTCTGAAATATCAGTTAACTAAGTCCAGCTTTTTGTCGTGGTTTAATGGCTGGAGAGCTAATATTCTGTATTTGTTGATTAAAGAGAGATTGATTGATAAGATTTAGCAACAATGAAAATGGTAGGGTTATAAGATAGAACATTCTCAACCTCATTTACAGAAGAGGAAAGTGAAATACGGAATTGTATAGCATGATAAGAAATAATACCACATCCATCTATCCATTTATTCTTTCATTAAACAAATGTATCAGTTAGAATGCTTTCAGCTGCAGAAAACAAAATAGGCACATAAAAGTGGCTTAAAAGATAGAGTTTACAGTTCATATAACAAGAAGTCCAAAGGTAGGGAAATTTCTGGTTGGTTAATTCAGTAACTGTAATTATATTGAGAGCCTCTGTTTTTTCTGTCTTCTTGCTATGCCACCCTCAGCAGGTTGCCTTTCTTTCTGGGCGAGCCCTTGCCTCATGACTGCATAGTTTCAAGGAGCTGCCATCATGCCAGGGCCCACGTTCTCACACAATCACATCAAAACTCAGAAAAATAGCTGCCCCTCCTTGCACATCTCTTTGTCAGGAAGGAAAACCTTTACTAGAAAGTGCCTGGCAGAGTTCCCATGCTTGGAAGTGTCACGTGCTCATTCCTAAATTAATTGCCAATGGGGCGAGTGGTAATATTACCATGATTGTCTTAGACTAGTTAAAATTTACCCCTGGGGATAGAAAGGAACTCCTTCCTTAAATACCTGACAAAAGGAAACGTGAAGAAAATTGGGAGTCTGCTAGTGATAAAGAATGTGACAGTTGTTAGATGAAGCATCAGTGTCAGCCACAAAACAACGTATTGGACCTCCACACTGAACAGGTATAGGATAGACAGAGAGAATATGTCACAGGTCACTTTTCACAGAACCTACAGTCTAAGGGAGAGAGGAATAACTGAACGTGTCATTATCAGGAAAATATAACCTTATTTTTGGATGAGGGAAGTGAATAAGCAAGCTCCAGTATTGCGTGCATGTACATATGTGGCGCTTGGCTAAGGCACTTTAAAAACAACAACTTCCTTAAGGTCACTGGAAGTCATTTAAAATATATTAAACAACTCTTTAATGACACTACTATATATATGATAGATAACTAATAAGGGCCTACTGTATAGCAGAGGGAACTCCGTTCGATACTCTCTAACGACCTATATGAGAAAAGAATCTAAAAGAGAGTGGGTGTATGTATACGTATAACTGATTCACTTTGCTGCACACCTGAAATTAACACAACATTGTAAATCAACTTTACTCCAATACAAATTTAAAAAAAGAAAAAAAATTAAAACCATAGTTGCTTCTATTTTCTTCCAGTTTTGTTTTAAAATTTACATTTAAACTTAATACTTATGTGTACAAATAATTGTTCTCCTTTACACTTTACATTTATAATTAATACTATAAGATGCGACAAATTTAAAGTGTGTGATGGGCTAAACTGTGTAGTAGGGATGTGCACATTCTAATCCCTGGAACCTGTGAATATGTTGCCTTATGTGGTAAAAGGGACTTTGCAAATGCGATTGAATTAAGGATTTTCAGATGGGGAGATTAGCCTGGATTTTCTGAGTGGGTCCAACGTCATCACAAGGATCCTTCTGAGAGGAAGGCAGGAGGACCAGCTGGTAGTAGAGGCTGTGATAGAACAAATATATTTATCTGAGTTTCAGATAACTCCTCTCTAAAATGATAATTGTGAAGATTGAGATAATGCATTTGAAATATTTTGTAAGAGGATGGTGCATGCATGTATAAGCATACAAAATATGTCGGCATTGGGCTTCCCTGGTGGCGCAGTGGCTAAGAGTCCGCCTGCAGATGCAGGGGACATGGGTTCGTGCCGCGGTCCGGGAAGATCCCCTATGCCGCGGAGCGGCTGGGCCCGTGAGCCATGGCCGCTGAGCCTGCGCGTCCGGAGCCTGTGTTCCCCAATGGGAGAGACCACAACAGTGAGAGGCCCGCTTACGGCAAAAAAAAAAAAAATGTCGGCATCAATTTTTAAGTAAATATTTTTAAAGTACATATTTGTATTTTACTTTCAACTTTTAAAGTAAATATGTGTATAGAAATAATCAAAAAATATAATCAAAAAAATGTAAATCATGGTCGTCTCTGGATAATAGGATTTAATGTATTTCCCATTCTCATATTTCTTATGTTGAACATCTATATTTTGTGACAAAAAATGTTACTTTAATAAGTACTAAATAAAAAATAAAACTATATTAAAAAAAAAAAAAAGGAGAATGGAGCTGTGTGAGGGAGGGGCTGTGAACCAAGAAATGCGAGTGGCCTCTAGAAGCTAGAAAAGGAAAGGAAAAGGATTCTTCCCTAGATCCTCCAGAAGGGAATGCAGTCCTGCCAGACTTTTATTCGAGCCCCGTTGAGACCTATGATAGGCTTCCGACCTCCAGAAGTATAAGAGAATAAATTTATACTAAGTCACTAAGTTTGTGGTAATTTGTTACAGCAGTAACAGGAAACTGGTACATGTTACCATGTTTTACCTTAATACCAGGTTTTATGATGCATATGTGTATACAGTTTATAAGTAGTTATATTTATATTATATATTATTTTAAATAATTTATTTTAAAACTATTTAAATTTTATTTACAAATTAAAAGTTAAAGAAATGTTCACAGTTGAACATCAGTGATCATTATTTCAGTATTATATTTCTTTTGTATAAAACCCCCAAAACTTAAAACTTAAACTTAATATACTAAGAACAGTCATGGCTAAAGAGGAAGACCAAGCCTTCCTTAAAGAAAAGAGCTAAATGAGGGAGAATAAGTGAAATGCCCCTTCTTTCTCCATAAATTGGAATAAAAACGACTTACATGACATCTTGTTTAACGCAAAACAGTTAACCCTGTTTTTTACAACAACCCAGCGAAGTAGAGAAAGCATTAGTCCAATTTTATATAGGCGAGAGTTACATCATAAGGCTGTTTCATTCTTACTTGTATTGAGCCCTTACTATGTGCCAGATATCATGATAGGTGCTGAGGAAATACTAATAATAACAACAACAACGTGATTCTATTTATTTATCATTTATTGAACACTTACTCTGTACAGGTACAGTTCAAGATTTTATTCATACATTAACTAATTAATCTATAAAACAAACCTAGATAACAGAACAGACATAGTCTGGCCCTGAAAGTAAGCACAATCAATTGTTAAGGAAGAAAGTGTAGACATATCATCGGATACATTTTCCTGCCAAGCAAGTCCCAGGACAGAATTAAAATCACAATTTGGGAATCACAGGGAAGATACAGGTAACCTAGTCTAGGTAGAGATAGGGAAGGTTTTTCTGAATTAGTTATTCCTGAATGTAATCTTGAAGGCAAAATCTGTCAGTCTCCCTTGGTTAAGCAGTATAACAATATCACTAAACACAAAAATCTCATGGCTTAATGCAGGAAAGGCTTAATTCTTTTTTTAAAAAAAATAATTTATTTTATTTTATTTATTTTTGGCTGCATTGGGTCTTTGTTGCTGTGCGTGTGTTTTCTCTAGCTGTGGTGAGCGGGGGCTACTCTTAGCTGTGGTGCACAGGCTTCTCATTGCGGTGGCTTCTCATGGTGGAGCACGGGCTCTAGGTGGGCAGGCTCAGTAGTTGTGGCTCCCAAGCTCTAGAGCACAGGCTCTATAGTCGTGGCGCATGGGTTTAGTTGCTCTGCGGCATGTGGGATCTTCTGGGACCAGGGCTCGAACCTGTGTCCCCTGCAGTGGCAGGCGGATTCTTAACCACTGCGCCACCAGGGAAACCCCCAAAGGCTTAATTCTTAATTACACCACAAGTCAAGGTAGGTTAGACAACTTTTCACAGTGCCTTTCCTCCCATAGTGACTCAGGGATCACAGCTACTTCCAACTTGCAACACCACACCTCTGAGTTCTCTCACATGGCTGGAAGAGAGAGACGGAGAAGGTGCACTGAGTCTTATCTGCCTTGACTGGTAAATAATGCACCTCACCTCCACTCCAGATTATTGATCAGAGTTAGTCCCATAGCCCGACTCATGTGCAAGGGCAAAGAAGAATATTGAACATTTGGTGAACATTACTCCCTGCCATAGTCAGACAAAGAAGATTGAAAGGAAAGGGTTAGCAAAAGTACGGAGGGGAGAAACATCATCATCTGGGCCAGGTGGACTTTGGTTTTCTTGAATGTGATATAAAAGAAAGTGTGTAAATGATAAGAACTTGAAGGAGCAGTCATGGCCTAGATCAGGAAAGGCCCCATAGGAGATGTTAAGACTCTTGGGTTTTATCCTATAGGAGAGACAGAGGCACTGAGAAATTGTAAGTAGATTTGAACTCTGGGGATTGTGGCCTAAATTTGAAAGGGACAACGCTGAAAGCAGGAATACCAATTATGAGGTTATCAAATAGGAGAATACTCACCAAAACCTAGATGATATAATAGAGGTAAAGGAACTGTTAGAGGGAGAATTGGCAAGAATATAAATATGGACACCAGGATGAAGAAGTGACAAATAGCTTCCAGATTGCAACTTTGGGTAACTGGTACTATCAATTTAGATAGAGATTATTGGGAAAAGCCTATTTGAAGAGGACAATGGAGTAGTTTATCCCAGACTTTTTAAGGTTCAGTTGCCAGTGGGAAATCCAAGCAGAGCCCACCAGCAGGAGTTTGGATAAAGGTCTAGGGCCAGATCCAAGCTTAAGATGAAGATTTAGGAATCATAAAAGTTTGGATAAAGGATGAAACCACAGGAATAGGTGGCTCGCAAACTGTGAAAATGAGATGAGCAGTGGCCTTGGAACTCAACCCTGGGAACTACCAGCATGTAAAGTGTGGGGAGAAGAAAGGGTCTCATGAAGATGCAAGAGAAGGTACTGCCAATTGTGTAAGGAGAAGAAGCCAAGGCAAGGAGAGTTTCAAGAAGAGTGGGATCAACCATCTTAAGCGGCATAAAGAAATCCAACGGGATAAGGACTGAATTTTGTCATTGAATTTGGGGATTAGAAGCATCCGGTGATAACCTTACTAGTAAAGAAATCGGCAAGAAGGAGAGATTGCAATGAACCCGGCAATGCTACATAGTGGGTAAACCAGCCATAGGGTAGCCACGTCCCCCAAGAAGTTTAGGGACTTGGTCAGCACCGCATAACCAGAGCATAAGTTCAAGATGGGCAGAGCTGAAATGTGAGGCCAGGTCACGCAGCTGTTTAATGGCGGGGCAGGATATAGTCATATGCACCAGAACACCTCAAAAATAACTGCAGCCTTTCACCAATTTTCTAATTTACATGAGAGTCTAGATGAGCTGCTGAGGGGAATTTTCCAAGCATATATTCAAGTACACACACAAAATAAGGCTTGAAGAAGTACAATGTTTAGGTGATTTACTTTAATGGGAACTGAGCAGAGCACAACAAACTAATAATACGTGATGCACTACTAAATCCAAGTGCACTTTAGACTTTTAAGGAGTACTTAATGGGACCAAGCAGTCTTAGCAAGTTAAATTGAATGGATGTATTTTTATACAGCATCCTACATGAACATAATTCTATCATGTGATCTTTTTTTCGATAAGCAAGGTGCTGAGCTCATATTTAAGCCCTTGCTTAAAGAAATGAAATACTTAGAGGGACAAAGTTCCCACTGCCTCTTGGGGGTCACCGAATTCTCTGTGGCCCTAAATAAAGGAAAGACCCTGGTTTTCATAGCAGGCTCTGGGAACATAGACAAGCTGTATGGCTCTCACTTGGTGGGGAGTGGAGAGAGATAACGCTGACCATGAAGGCCGGAACCAGATAATGAAGGGCTTTATATATCATGCTAAGGAGTCTGGACTTTATCTTGCCGGTTAGCAGAGAGCTATTAAAGACTTTCAAGTAAGGGATTATCATGATCAGATTTCTACTTTCTGGCAGCTACAGTGTGGAGGAGAACTGAAGGAAGACAAAGACTGGAGGCAGAGAGACCAGTAAGTCCTGCTTATTCTCTTTTTTCCCCTCTGCCTCAAGATTCCCACATACCAAGCCTCCAGATGCATTTTTAGTGTGAACTTGCTTTCCAGGGACGGCCTCCCTGGTCTGGGTATTCATTCCCTGACTACTGACAATGCGTGCACATGTGTGCTCTTGTGCACGCGTGCACACACACACACACACATATGCACACCCAGAGCATGGTTTTCATTCTGATCCTTCTTGGGCAGCATCAAAACTTCCTGTCGTGTCCCGATCACCCGGAAGTCAGGTCAAGGAACACCTGGATGTATTATATGAATAAAGGACCTCTTGTCTGTTGGGAAGACAAGGAAAGTGCATGGGATTTGGTCAAGAGATGAGGATGGGGCCTTATGAATGTATGAAAATTACAGTCAAGCTGCTTAGATGAATTTGCTGGAAAGTGTTTTTATTTTCTATATCTTTACAGAGCATTTCTCATGGAATACCTGGAAAGGTATGCAGAATTCTAAAAGGCAGTAAGAGAAAGAAATTGAAGAAGAGAGGGAATTTAAAAATGTACGTCCACACAGTAGACCTTGAACAAGAAGTCTCTAGTGCAGAATCTTGTACACGGATTGCCACACGTTAGCCATAGAAGAGATGGCTAAGGAAAATGGAAGATCACTTCCTCCAGGAAAAGAAAAGAGTAAATGCAGTAAAATATTTGCAAATAATGATTCAATGCAAGCAAGTTTAAAGGGAGGAGTAACAGAAATTATCTATGTATCTGGTTCTAATGGTGCAAGTGTTTCTAGGTTATTAACAGCAGGAGAACAACTAAATTACAGACAGTTAATAGCTGTAAGTCTTGGGAGGCAGAAAATAATGTAGCCTGAGTGGATTGCTAAAAGATATTATACTTACAGAAAACTTTAACTAATATCTATGTGGTCTTTAATGTTGGAAGTACCGTCTTTGGAACATTCGTTTTTTTAATCCCTTGGAGAACAAAGTAGTATCCGTGGGTTTTTGTATTCCTCACATTAAAGTACAGGAAAGAAATGGAGATGATCTCATCTAAACAGTGAGGTAGAAAGAGGGCAGGGTCATTTTATATGTTATTGAATCACTAAGACATTCTTGAATATTGCAAATTTGAAACGTGACTGTTAATCACAATGGTGTAATTCATTTCAGAGGAAACTGTGGCTTATGTTGGTGCCACTTTGCACATCTGTGAGAATAAGGAGGTTGCTCTCTGCTGTCCTGGGAGAAGACACAGGGTCCATTTCTTACCCTGGTGACATCTGTGATGTTGTGAGCAGATTGGGTGTACAGGGGAAGCATGAAATGACAAAAGAGAACATCCAGCACTGAAGCTGCTGGTGGGCATCAAGGTCAGCAGGAAGATGGAGACAAAATGGCAAGTAAACTAGATTATGCATAGTGCTGGGATTGAAAGGTCCTCTTTCACTGCTCAAACACTGAAAGCTGGATCAGCTTTGTTTCATGGTGTCAGAGACTGATAACTCTCCTGTTCACATAAAGTAGAGCACTAATCCTCATAGAGGTTGCTTCCACATAGTTTATAAACCCTCTAACCTCAATAGCTGAGAGATGATGGGGATAAGCTGCTAGGTTTCAGAGTGCCAGATCTTTGGACCTGAAACATTTCTTACTTCCTTCCTTTCCTTGTAAGGCCAGGACACTAGGTCTTCCAAGTGTCTGTACTAATTAAATGCAGGTCTAGTGTGCCAAAAATGTTTTGAATGTAAAAGATTAACGAGAGAGAAAACTTTTGTGAAAGGAGGGAATTGAGACAAGAGAAGCCCCTCCTGGTTGGCATGGTTTTAAGGGGGAGGTAATCTTGAGGTCTTAAGAACATGAGCAGTGCAATTTTTTTTTTAAGAGACACTTGGCTCCAATGGAAAGGAATGAACCAACTATTTCAGAGACTAAGACAGCAGCCACCCATGAAGGCTCACCATGATCATGGGTGACAGATGAGCTGTAAGTGGACTGTCTGAGTAAATGAGGACAAGATTAAGCCATTCTACATTTGCTTCTTCTGGCCGTGTTACCTCTTGTTTTGTTTTAGAGCTCACCATAAGGGGAACCCACTGACCATTTTGACCTTTCCTTCCAGATTTGGCATTTGGAGGAATAAATCAGGATTAGCCCTGCCATTAAGCTTCAGACATGGTGCCTTTAAGACAAAAGTAAGACCATTACTGGCAGTTTTAGCACTTGGGACAATATTGCATTGCTCATTTGGAACAGTAAGAATTAATCAGTAGGAGAAACTCAATGTTCCTGTGGGCAACAATGCTCTCCCCCAATATTTTGACTATTACTTGTTCAATCAGCTGAGTGGTGGGAGGTAAGCAAGGAGACAAAGATTTGTGTTTTGGTAACTTGCCAGCACTTAGATGTCAGCTAGCCTTCTGAGAAGCAGAAAGAAGATTTTTTTTTTTTTTTTTTACAAAAACATTCAGCAGTGGTCAGACTGATGAACATATTTGGAGACACTGAAATGAGGTAATAATGGCAACAATGTTATTTTTACAGCATTGGAAGAAAGGAGGACAAGTACCAGCTGCCAAACTCATTGGTCACATTGATCCCTAATAAATCCTGGGTGAGCCTGCCTAATATTAGTCATAAGAGTTAAGCCTGTGAATCTGTTAGGACTTAAGACACGTTACTTTTATTTGGGAGGGTAAGAAAAAAACCTTCTGGCATACGGTAAGAGGAGGGGTAATTTAGTACTCTTTCTTAATGTTTTGAAAAGCAGGACTGAGGCAACATTTGTTTTCTTGGATGAATATCTTCTATTCTCAAGAGAAAATGGCAATCTCTCATCAGAGAAAAATGGGGGAAGTGCACCTAAGAGAAGAGAAACTTTGGAAAACATCTTTCTTGTTTCAGAAAAGATTAAAAAAAAACAGCAACACATAATATAATTTCCACATACACTGAATTCACATTTACTGAAGAACAACTAAGGCATCATACTCCCTGTGGAGTCACCTTTCCTTTTCTAATACATTTAGGAATTGCCCTTCACAACTCTAGTAACAGTGCATTCTGCTAATTTCCCTATTTTACAGATGAGAAAACAGCTGTTTACTGTGATCCAACAACTTAATATGGCCAACAAAGACCATGTAGCTGGTTAATTGTCAAAGTGGGATTGTGTATCAGGCCTGTTAAACTCAGAGCCCAAGAGCCTAAATGTGAGGCTAAATTATGGAAAATTTCACCTCTTTGGAGGTAGTAGACTTGGGGATCAGGGGCGCAGGAAATGAAGTGGCTCAGATCTGGAATCTTCCAGATCTATGAATTGAGAAGATCTGGAAGATCTATGAAATGGAGGTCTTCATTCTTTCATAGAGTTTTTGTCAGGGTTAAATTACATAACATAGAAGCAATGTCCAATACATCACAAGTGCTTAGGGGATTTGTATGTGCACACTACTATATTTAAATAGATGACCAGCAAGGACCCACTATATAGCACAGGGAACACTGCTTAATATTCTGTAATAACCTAAATGGGAAGAGAACTTGAAAAAGAAGAGATGCATATATATGTATAACTGAATCACTCTGCTGTACACCTAAAACTAACACAACATTGTAAATCAACTCTACTTCAATATAAAATAAAAATTAAGAAGAAAAAAATTTTTAAAGTAGCTGTTTTTTGAATGACAATTATTGGAATATGCTTATTAGTTTTGTTTACTCTTTGACCAGTAATACCCAAACTTGGGGCCTACTCTAGACCAATAGGTCACCTATTTCTGGGAAGAGACCTTAGAATATGAACTCTCATCCATCGTCACTTAGGATTCTTAGGATCTGGCTAGTTGGGGACATCATGCTTTGGGATTTTTGGTTCCTCTTCTATACTCCAAACTAACCAATTACTTAGGTAATTTGTTAAAGGCCACCCCTTGCCACTGCTCTCTCTAGATCAGCCCTGCAAAGTACAAACCAATCTTTATTTTCTCCCTGATCTGTAAAGATTAGTGATGCTGTACCAGTCAGATAAGTGTCAGCTCTGGTTCTCTCTGGCACTGAATTATATGTGGTTCAAAGCACACATTTAGAGGAAAGATTGTCTGAGGGCTTCACAGTGAAATTGCTTTTCTTAAACAGGTCTTGTGTTGACACCCAGAAAGCAAAGTCTCTACAGAGCTTTCCCCCCTCCCCAATCATCTGTCAATCTTTTAAAAATCAATTCAGAATTTACCTATTCCAGAAATTGGTACTAATTGCCCTTGATTCCAACTGCTTCCACATTACTCTCAGAATTTCAATTATGAGTCTATAAATATAACTGGCTTTTGGTTACAGGACAAAAGTTCTTGATAATGGCAGTTTAGTATGTCTCTTCAACTAAACTCTATAGTCCTTGAAGGCAGGAACCATTTCTGTTGCATATTAAATGTGGATGAAGATATGGTCCCTGTCCTCAAGGAGCATAATATCCAACTGAAGAAAGATGCTGACCTGCAACTATTAAACAATATTTTCCATGTAACTAGATGCACATTATAGTGCTCTGGCTATTCCATGAACCCAACTGTTGACTAAAATACTACGTTCAGGATTGTCATCAGCTTGCTAAGGAGACTCACACCTGAGTTTCATAGAATGTTTGCTATTTTGGAGGGCCAAGCAAATCACTACAAATGTTTGGAGTAAATCAAAATGATATTTACTTTTATATATAATCTTCTTTTTTTTTTTTTTTGCGGTACGAGGACCTCTCACTGTTGTGGCCTCTCCCGTTGCGGAGCACAGGCTCCGGACGTGCAGGCTCAGCGGCCATGGCTCACGGGCCCAGCCACTCCACAGCATGTGGGATCCTCCCGGACCAGGGCACAAACCCGTGTCCCCTGCATCAGCAGGCAGACTCTCAACCACTGCGCCACCAGGGAAGCCCTATATATAATCTTTATCTAGAACTTCTTCTCAAAGTCTGCTCTTTTCTAGTCCATGAGCATATTATTCTCTAGACAAGCATTTTTCAACTGTAGCTTATGGTTTATTACTAGGTCAGGAAATTTATTTAGGGGCCATGACCATCATTTTAAAAACATGAAATAGAATAGACAATGTCATAGACTGTATACTTAATAAAAAAAAGAGTTTATGAAAATTGTTTTCTGCACATGTACAGGGTCACAGTGTAAAATGTATTTCTTACTATGACTTGTAATCAAAAAGCATTTGAGGAACAATGCATCTAGTCAGCACCCAGAGAACTGAACAGATATTCTTAGTAAGACTATAGAAAAGCTTGATGTTTGCAACATGTTTTCCCATTGAAGAGAATCACGTTATGTTGTGGTAATACTTTCTTTGCTAAGTTTAAAACTAACCATGGAGAACACAACATCAGTCATGTTACGGATAAAACTCTACTGAAGACCTGGCTTAGATGCATGGCCACATCAGGAAGTGGGCTTCCTAATGCTTCACATCAGAAGTGTTGGAGTTACATGTCACCCAATTGTATGCAGAATTAGATAACTACAGACCTCACTGGGATCAAGCTCCCATAAATCTACCCCATGATGGACTCTCTGCACCAGAGAATCCAAGGTGTTAAGATCAGAAGGCCACTCTCAGGAAATCTTAAAGTGTGACTCACAGGGAAGCCACAAAAAATAATTCCAGCCTCAACCAAGTAGGTAATTCTCAAAAGAATCCCCAGAAGCCATGGGAAACCACCACAGTTGTCTTGAGCCTCCCCACCTGTAATGGCTTGTCCTCCACTTCACATGAATGCCTCTCACTGTCCAAAGTTAAGGGTCTAAAGATCACCCTGGCACTAGTCCTACACCCATGAAAATTTGAAACACAAGCAAATTTCCAGGCCTTTGAAGCCTTATGCAAATAAAACATTTTTCCTAGAAACCAGTACTTGATAAATATCTAGACCTTGTGACAGTTACCAGGAGAAACTCCTGGTGACTTAGTTGCCAATAATTCCAGTACTATGTGGCATTATGGCTTGTTAACATGAAATCAGTTGTGAGCACTCTCCTATTCTGAGCAGAATACAGATATTTATTATATTGTAGGGTGATGTGTAACAGAGAACAAATTTGACTCCATATTGGATCTGTTCCTTTAGTTCTAACCTTTGTGTTCTGTTGCCTGTGCTTAGTCATGCAGGCTCTGCACCTTTTGTAAAAGAATGTTGCCTATAGCCTGAAATATACAGGATAGCACATTTCTCAAGGCTCTGACCTTTAAAGGTGTAACACTTATCCATTAAAAAGTTGCAGAAAAGAAAATAGCATTTGTCTTGTTGGAAGTTTATAGGAGCATTGTGACCAGACCTACATGGACAGCTGCAAGAACAAAGGATTCCAGCACTGAGAAGTTTGCAACAAGTAGCCATACCCCCTCCCTTTTAGTGTAAAAGGTGCCTGAATTCTAATTTGGGTAAGATGGTTCTTTGGGACACTAGTCCTCCGTCTTCTCAGTCTGCTGGCATTCCGAATAAAGTCACTATTCCTTGCCCCAACATCTTGTTTCTCAATGTATTGGCCTGTCATGTGGCAAGCAGTACAAGCTTGGACTCCGTAACAGATGCACCTGTGCAAAGTCTCCTCTCTTAGAGAGCAGCTTTTGCAATATCACTCCCTTGTTGCAAAATTTAGAAATTTCCCAAGTCTTCTTTGAGTCACTTTTCCTTTCTGATCATAGTTAAAACCTTATTGTGCACTACCTTTCGACCTCTTTGCATTCCGCACCCCAGAGCTGAGTATACCACCGCTTCTGTCTAACCACACAGTCTCCATTCTATTTTTTAAAGATATTTTTAAGAGAGTTTTAGGTATACAACCAAGTTGAGAGGAAAGTACAGAGGTTTCCCGTATACACCCTGTCCTCACACATCCATAGCCTCCCCATTATCAACATCACTCACTAGAATGGTACTTTTTTTTTTTTAACCAACAATGATCCTACATTGACACATCAGAATCATCCAAAGTCCACAGTTCCCCTTAGGATTCACTCTTGGTGTTATACATTCTGTGGGTTTGGACAAAAGTATAATGACATATGTCCATCATTAAATATCATAGAAAGTATTTTCACTGCCCTATCCATTCTATCTTTATGAGCTAGCATTTCTTACTGCTGCTGATAATGGAACTAAGGCCCATGAATTCTGCCTTCTAGATTTCATTAGTTTTGCTTCACCTGAAGAATCACCTCCAGCAGATTGCTGAACTGTTGGAGTTTTGAGCGTCTGTGCCCCTCAAGGCCCAGTCAAGCCCAGTACTTTTGCCATGCTTCCTTCCCTAGAACCTGAATTTTCCTGAGCTCTTTATCTCATCAGGTCTTGAATAACTCAGGAACTTTAATGTCAACAAAAATATTTTCTTCTGCCATAACATTTTTTGGGGAGCAGTGGAACATGTCCCTTGCGTTCTCTTTATCCTCATCCTCATTTTAGGGAGACTCAGTTGTGTTTTTACAATTAACTTACATTACCCCTTTCTTTCTCTGACACATAAAAAGCTCACTCTGTTTGCTGGATCTTCCAATCTTCCTTTTAGATATTTATTTTTCTAACATTCTCCTCTCGGTTTAGCCTGGATCCATAACTACCTGCATACCTATCCTTTATGAAGCGTGAATTCAATGAACTGAGAGTCTTCCAAAAGTATATATCTTTCAAGCAAATGTGTCTGCTTCCTCCACCCCATCGCCACATTGAATAATCCTACTCGGGAAGCATTCTCTCATCAGATGACCATCGAACTTAGCACTGAACTTCAATATAAGACATAGTAAATTATAGTGCTCAAGAGTCCAGATTCTGGAGCTAAACGACATGAGTTTGAATTTAAGCTATTTTATTTCTTAGCTATATATATCCTTGGGCAAATCCTTTAAGTTACTTTGCCTCAGTTTTCTTACATGTAAAATGGGATCATTAACGTTCCCTCCCTTATGAGATTATTATAAATATTAAATAAACTCATAGGTAAATTTCTGAGATTAGTTCATGATACATAGCAGGAGGTATTATGTGTTATCTTCCCTGAAACTTCTCTTATTCATATATTTCCCAGGCATTTTACCTCAAGAGAGAGGTGATCACTGGTGCACCTACTAATTCCTTAAACATGATTCTCTAGTCCTTTCTTCTGATAAATATCTAACTTTTATAAAGTTGCTAGTTGACATTTGATTCAAGCCTTAAGGAGCAACTATTGGCGGTTTTAAGGGTATGCTTCTCCCTGGTTTTCTGGATCCAGGCTCCTTCTGAGAAAATCATTCCAGTGAGCTTCTGGAGATCTTGCTGCCCTTCCTCTGGTTGTTTACTTTGAACCCCAATCACCCTTTCTGATCAAGTAACAACTAGAATACTCTTGCCTAATCCTATCTATAAGGACACTAAACCTGGGTGTATCACCTCTCCCCTTTCTTATTTGTCCAGACTGACCTCCAAGGTATTGTTTTTCTGCTTATTTTGGTCTACCCTCTTCTGTAAGAACTTAACATTGCTCCTAAGAAAATCTCTGTCTTCCTCTTAACCAAATGTTCTTTATTTCTCTTTCATTTTCCCAAAGATCATGTTTTGATAGTTTTTAAAATCCAATCCAATTCTTCTTTGTTACCAGAACAAACCCGGTTCTTGAAGACAGTATTCCTAGCACAGACTTTTCTATTTGCCTTCTTAACTTCTGGGTTTGAATAAATTTCATTAGGTGGCTTCTCTACCTCAAGCAAAGATGGTCTATCCCTTACTTAATAAGGGTTCCTCTACTGGGGGTTATTCATTGATGTAATCACTATCCCTCTGAGTCTGAACATAGTTACCTGAAGACAATGGGTTGGGCAGAGCTCTTTTGAGACAAACCATGTGATGCAAGGTGTGAGCCTTCCACACTTCACCCCTTGACAACTGAAATGCAGATCAGGAAAGACTATACCTGGTATGAAGCTCTGTTGCTCAAGCAGAACTTAACTGCTCTGAAATCTAAAGCCCTAGCTTGAAGGCCTTGTTGGGAAAAAAAAAAAATACAATAAAGCTAAAATCTTTCCATACAACCTGTGCCTAAAGAGCCCGCACAGTGATATATTACAGAAATAATCTCTTTTTCTATGATATTCTAATCCTTTTCTGGGTCTCATCTGCAATACAAGGCCAAGCTGTCCCTGTGTAATTTGTGGGCAGCAGCAACGACATGTACATGAAAGCCTGATGGCCAGCTCGCTGGGGTCTGTCCCAGCTAATAACCAGTTGCCCCACTGGAGAAACAACACAGATATGCTGCCTCAAAAATACCAGGATACAATTCTAGAAGACCTGGATCTACAAAGCACTAAATAAATAAGTCTCCCAGCTGCACCATCAGAAGCAAAGATCACAACGTTTCATTTTGGTACCTAAATATCAGTCCTTGTATCCTTCTTTCAAAGTTAATAGACTGTGCATCACTCCTTTGGTCTCTTGAAACACTCAGATAATAACACTCTGTAGTCATAGGAAGCAGATGAAGATCAAAATATTTCTTACTGATAAAAGCTAAGCTGGAGGCTATGGCCTCAGTATACATTTTCCTAATTCTTCACTCCATAATTACACCCAGCCATATGGTCACAGTGAGCTGGGCCACCACAAGACACCCCTGTATGAGCCTTCTGACCATGAAGCTTAGCACCCAGAGGATAGAGATCAGAACATAGACTTTCCATAGGCAGGCAGCTTCAAAAAGAGAACCTGGAATTATTGCCTGTTCTTCTTCTAAGTTGCTGGTCAGAAAATCCCATGAGAAGGCATAAGTCAGTGAGGGAGTGGGACCGACCACGTGCATGAGTCTATATGAGATGTTCCCTCATGGGGACATGAGGCGAGGCTAACACTTCAGATTTGGATTTTAAATAATTGTCTTAATATTAAAAGACCAGGAGTCTGGCTGGATAGGGAATTGTTCACCAAATCCCAAAGACTTTTCTAATATTCTGCCCCAGTAATTAAATGTAAATAATGTAGTGAAAGGCAGGTTAACCATTTATTTTACACTGCAATGTTTCTAGGTTGGACAATAAATCACATTAACCATCTAGGGCTAATGCTGATTAATTTTTTCTTGCCCACCTGTAAGACTTTATAAACTAGAGTGTTTTTAATTCAAGTTAGAAAACAGATTCATGGGACTTTTCCAAAATAGCTTTTCCAGAATATTTTAGTAAGAGTTCAACTCATATGTTAACATATTTTAAATGTTTTTGAAAGTGCTCTGAAAACTGTAAGATGTTGCATAAAATACGATGTTGTTTTCGGTAAGTTTAGAGTTTTACATGGTGTTTTTTTTCTAATAAACCATATCTATTTCTAAACGTGGATGAATTTTTGTGTCTCATCTACTGAGCTGTTCACTGTCCTGGTCAGAGATTGAACCTGATTAGTTGATGGGATACACTTTCTAAAAATTCTTAGAACACAAATGGGAACCTCTGCTTTTTTGAAATAATTAAGAAAATCAATAATCCCAACTACCTAATGCAATTACTATAGTCATTTTTTGAACTTTCCCTTTAGACTCTCCCTCTATTATGTCATTTCTCAATAAAACAAATTAGTCTTAGGTACTTTTCATCTAAGAGTATTTATTTCTCAGCTGTAACCATTATAAAATCTGTGTTAGAGTTGTATACAAGCCGATTCCAAAATATCTTCCACTTACTCATGGCTGGTAGGATCACATATGACTGGTGCTTCTCTTTTTCTATGGAGAAAGTTCTCTTTGTTCAGGCTGTCACGTGAATTACTTGGGCTCCTTGGGGACTGTTAGATGCTGGTGGTGATTAATGGGAAGTTAAAGCCCATCCCATAACACCTCTTTCATCTTCTTCATGGGAGAGTGTTTGAAAAGGTACATAAACATCCCTACCAAGTAGGAGTCACTCCCAACAATACCATTATCTGACATTGAACCTTACAATTTATAAACTTAGTTCAAAACATTATGTGTAATTTCATTTGTGCCATAAAATTATTCTTGAATAAATAAAAATGACTTTAGCTTGAAGATTTCCTTTAAGTGAAATTTTGGTTAAATAGAATGCATCCAAATTCTCTTAATCATCTTTATGTGCCCAGATCAGATTACTTTTTCCTGGGGCCTTCATTATAAGACAAGTCACAAACAAGGTGATCTTGTTAAAAGAGACTGGGGTCTGCTCACAGGCACATGTACATTCAAAATGAAAATATCTAAAATAAAACTTCTGGGTTCCCTGCTGTTATCAGAGGAATCTCAGAGGTATCTGTAAGCCAAATAATAATGAGGGGGGGAGCAGTGAGAGTGAGAGAGGGAGAGAATAACAAAAACAGCTTTCTACTTTTACGAGGTTAGCAGGTGCTAATCACTCAAGTCCCCAGGAAGCCCTCTTTTCCCTCCACAAGAGTTTGCAAAATAGCTTTTGTGTACATTTTACCCCTTCTACTGTAACCAGACCCTGCATCACTCTCACTTTTCTGTGAAGTGATTAACTAATGCTGCCATGCTGGTCTACCTCACCCACTGTTGGAATCAGTGATCATTCTGGTCCTGTTGGCAGGCCCAGGACAGGACCGTGCTACAACAGGTATAATATAGAAATAATGTAGACCCTAGTGTAAATAATTAAAGTTGTATTTTGAGCACAGTTTACCAGTAACATCATTTATCAATATCACTAGAATTCTTCAATGAAATTACAGCTTTATATGTAGAATTTAGATGTCTACCATTCACGGCAGTATATGAAGGATGTTTCTATGAAACATAGGTACTAGATTCATTAACATCAAGGGGCAGGTCTTTTTATGGGGGGAGGTATAGTTGATTTACAATGTTGTGTTAATCTCTGCTGTACAGCAAAGTGAGTCAGTTACACATACATATACATATTTTTTATATTCTTTTCCATTATGGTTTATCACAAGATATTAAATATAGTTCCCTGTGCAATACAGTCAGATCTCATTGTTTACCCATTCTCTATATAAAAGGTTGCATCTGCTAATCCCAAACTCCCAGTACATCCCTCCCCCACTCCCTTTTCCCTTTGGCAACCACAAGTCTGTTCTATATGTCTGTGAGTCTGTTTCTGTTTCATAGATAAATTCATTTGTGTCATATTTTAGATTCCACATATAAGTGATATCATATGGTATTTGTCTTTCTCTTTCTGACTTAGTTTGATAATCTCTAATTCCATCCATGTTGCTGCAAATGGAATTATTTTGTTCCTTTTTATGGCTGAGTCGTATTCCATTGTGTATATATATATGTATATGTCACATCTTCTTTATCCATTCATCTGTAGATGGACATTTAGGTTGTTTTCATATCTTGGCTATTGTGAATAGTGCTGCTATGAACATAGGGGTGCATGTATCTTTTTGAATTATCGTTTTGTCCAGATATATGCCCAGGAGTGGGATTGCTGGATCATATGGCAACTCTATTTTTAGTATTTTGAGGGACCTCCATACTGTTTTCCATAGTGGCTGCACCAACTTACATTCTCAAGGGGCAGGTCTTGATTCAAATAACTGAGCCTCTATTCTCTTCTCCTTCTGCGAAACTGAACCCATTCACGGATTACTTTCTAGACTCAATGAATATAACCCTAGTTGTATTGTGCCTTTTGGAGAGAAGTTCAGAGAACAAAAATCAAGGTTAAAAATGTGAAGAGGCCAACTGTTGGGCAAGTATAAATTAGTGAATAGAGAAACAAACTGACGTCAGTTTCCATATGTCAGGAGCTCTTACTTGTCTCAGTTTAAATAAACATGATGTGTTTTTAATTAAAAAATATGTAAATTTGGGGGGGAAATGTCAAAGGAAATCTTTGCTTTCTCTTAACTGATATTTTAATGTAAGTAAATTATACAAATGTAATATAAATAATTCCAGAATATAGCTATTTCAAAATGGTCTTGATATCATGTCTTATAAGAAAAAAAAAAAGAAAAAGAGGTTTGAAAACAACTCTTCCAAATAGAGTTGAGGGATAGAGTATATGCTTGTCAGTTTTTAACCAAGGTTTATAAATCTGAGATGCCCATCCATAGATTACCTCAGTAGAAACTGATCTTAGAAAAATGCAAAAGTCATCCACACTCTTTTAATCTATATTCTTTTCTCTTCATTTATTCCTTTGTCTCTTGATTTCCAATAAAAGAGTACCCTAGACCTATCTCGTTCAGGGAAAAACAACATATGTTTATAAAGAGTTAATAGGACAAATTAAATTGCTATAACATATACTACTGTCTCAAACTTTCTGGAGGATTATTTAACATCAAAAACTTTAAAAGTATGCCCCTACTTTACTTCTCAGAAATTCTACTTCTAGAGATCTATCTCAAAGTTGAGATGCATTAAATGTTGGTCACTGCAGTATTCTTTATAAAAAACAAAAATTGGGAACAATGTAAATGTCCAACAAATCAAACCCATCAATGTAAATTTGTTGTCCTGAATGATTGTTCCAAAAATGTAGAAAAACATGTAATGACATAAGGAAATCTTTGTAATATATTGTGATGAAAAGCAGATTAAAAACAGTTTGTACAGTATGATCTTATCTCAGTCTGTTTGGGCTGCTATAACAAAATACCATAGATTGGGTGACTAAAACAACAAACATTTATTTCTCACAGTTCTGGAGGCTGGGAAATTCAAGATCAAGGCACCAGCAGATTCAGTGTCTGATGAGGAACTCTTTACTTGTTCACAAACAAGCTGTCTTCTCCCTGTGCCCTCGCATGTCAGAAGGATGAGAGTGCTCTCTGGGGTCTTTTTTGTAAGGGCACAAATTTCATTCATAACATCTCCACCCTCATGACTAATCACTTCCCAAAGGCCCATCTCCAAATATTATCATACTGGGAATTAGATTTCAACATATGACTTTGGGGAGAAAATTCAATTTTGCAAAAGAAACTATATACTTAATATAAAATTTTATATTCATGGAAAGAACTTCAGAAAAAATTGTCTTTAAGTTTAGAGATTATAAGTAATTATATAATAACAATAGTAATTTAGTGAACAGTGTTCTCTGGACCAGGCACTCTTCTAAGTGCTTTACATGCACTGTTTAATTTAATTTAATTCTCACAACAACCAGAAAGATGGGCAATATTGTCCCACTTATAAGATGAAGAAACTGAAGCCCACAGAAATTAAGAGGTTTGGTCAAACTAACAACGACAGACACAGGCTTGAGCCCTGGCAGTCTAAGCAGAGAACACATTTTAAATTACTATACTATAACAGCATCCCAATTTTTATTCATTTATGTTTTATATCTTTGTCCAAATTTTCTAGAGTAAACATGCATTATTTTATAACCAGGAAAAATATCTAATAAATATTGTTTTAAAATCATGTTAGGCATTGTAAGGAAAAAGAAAAAAACTCCTAAGTAAGTGTAGAATAATATTTCTATTTCAAGAAATAGATCTTCTGAAACTAAATTGATGGATTAGAGTCCCCTTTAATTTGCTTTTGGGATGCAATAAAACCATGTAACTGATGAAATAACAAATGACAACATTTCTGCCTTACTAATCACCTTTTTTTTAATATAGATGATCAACCTATCCAAGAAACATGATATTTCCATAATATGACTGTGTCCGTGCTTGCTTCCAATTTTCCCCCTTCATTTCTCCTTTCTAAAGAAGTGTAAACAGCTCACATAGACATATGACAACTTGTTCTCCTTATAAGTAAGGAGAGAACAGAGTACAGAAAATGATACCATTGTGGAATTAAGCGTATCATCCTTCTTTCAAAAGGAATTGGTCACAATTTGCTTTGTTGGAACGATCTGTCCCTTGTTACCAATTTATATTGCTCTGTGGGACTGTGTTAGAAAAACATTATTATTATTAGCAGTAGTGATACTTGGCAGCCATTCAGCGCGTTTCATCAAAGACTCTAAGAGCTTAGCCATCCATCAAACTTGCCTTGGTGTGCTCCTGGGAGGAGGTGGTATTATTTCTGTTTGGAACAGAGGTTAAGTGACTTGCCCAAGGCCTTGAAGCTAGCGAGATTCAGAGTTGGGAATTAAACCCTGGAGACTTGACATCCAGCCTCCCACTCTCCTTCCTGGAACACATTCCCTCTGCCTGTCTGAAAGATGTAGGGATAAATAAAGCATCTAATAGAAAAATGGCCTGCTCCCCAGCATGTGTTCTTTTGTTCAAGCTCTTCTGCCATTAAATTGAAAAAGCACAAGTACTTTCATTCAGAACGTGAGCTGGTACCTTTCAGTTTTGGCACTTGTTTCATTCATTCCTTCACCGAATATTTATTTAGCACTACCACACGTTAGACAACAATTTAGTTTTTGTGAGCAACACATTCATGACCTGCAGGGAGTTTTCAGTCTAGTAGGAAATAAAGACGAACATATCATTGTAATAATGAGTGATGTTGGTTAGTGTTTATTACTGTATCATAGTCCACACTTGAAATGTAGATCCTTCCCCTTTTGCTGTATATTATAGATTTTAATGAGGCAACATCTGTGTCACAGCAATTTAAAGCCATATGTAGTATATACACGTGTGTAAAGCATATTTGGTTCTTTGATTTTAAGTAAAGTATAAATAGATGATAATAATTCATTATCATTTTTTAGACGTTGGTAGCGAATAGCTACTAAGACACATTCGAATTAGAACATGACTCCTGAGAGGCAAAATTCTTTTTTGGTATTTCCTTTTGCTGTAATAAAAAAACATTACCAGATTTAAAAATCTGTTGTTGGATTTGAGCTAAATACTTCCTCTCAGAAGAAGCAGTTGCATGTAGTATTCCTGATGACTAATCCATATATTTTTATTGTAGCCTCCTAAGTGTCTAACACTGAGCTATATGCAGTGACATGCACAAGAGGCTGAGAATCAGACCCTGCCCTTCAGATGCTTATATTTATAAAGGGGTGAGTTTATAGATTAGGTAGAATTCTATGTTTCAAAATTTGTCACTTAACTTTTAAATTCTCTTTAAAGAAATAAAATTCCACTAAATCCTAAGAATGAGGAGTTTCCATGTTCCTATCTGTAGCAACCATCTTTTTCCTACTACCTACAACCAACTGGAATGTTTGAATAGTAAGGAGTTGTACACAGAAGCAGAAACTCCCAAGTTAAAGTTTCAAAACTATGGTGGTATTTCATTTACTCTCTCCAAGCTGTTATTTCTGCCACAGTAAAATGAATATAGTAAAAATAACTGTTTAACATATCTCTGATGTTTGAAGGATCAAATGGGATCTTACAGGTAAAAACTCGCCAGTAAATTGTGAATATTATAAAAAGTAAGTAATTATAATCTCCTTTGGTGAAATAAAACAGTTGGAATACATATAGTCCCTTCGGGAAGGACATTCCTTGCTTGATATGTATAATAATAATAGTAATAATAACATAATTCTTATCATTTTACCCATATCTAAACAGATGAGGGCAGCAGCACCCTGTAAACTCAATGTTATTTCTTAAAAAAAATTGCTTTAAAAGTCAAACTATGAGTACCTTGTGTCTAAATGCAAAAGCTACACATATACTGATTTATAGAACATGCAAATCTCAGTCACAGTAGAATATCTATTCATGATAAAGATGCTCAGCAAACTGGAAATAGAATATAACTTCCTTAATCTGAAAAAGACCTCTACAAAAAATGTACAGCTAACATACTTAATGTTTTCTCCCTAAAATTAGGAATGAGATAAGGATGTTCCTTCTCATCATTTAGATTAGACATTGTAGTAGAGTCCTGGCCAATGCAATAAAGTAAGAAAAAAATGTTAAAAAAACTGAAAAGGATAAATGTTAACTATCTATATTTGAAGATGGCATAATTTCCTATGTAGAATATCATAAGGAATCTATACACACACAGACACAGACACACACAACTAATAGTATTAATCAGATACAAGGTCAATTTATAAAAATCATATTATTCCTATACATTAGCAACAGTAAAACAAAAATTAGAAAATTTAAAAAAAACTTACTACTTAGAATCTAAACCAATTAGCATTTAGGAATAAATTTTAGATTTCTATACTAAAAGAAACAAAATATTGCTGAGAAAAATGAAAGGGTATCCAAATAAATAGAAAGATACATCATGTTCATAGCATAGAAAACTCAATACCATTAAGATGTCCATTCTTCCCAAATAGATAAATAAAACCAAAACAGTCTCTGTCAAAATTGCATCAGACCTTTTAGTAGGAATTAGGAAACTGTGTCTAAAGTTATGTGGAAATGCAGAAGACCTAGAATAGTCAAAAGAATTTTGACAACAAAGTTGGATTACTCATATTTCTTGAATTCAAAGTTTACATTAAAGCTACAATAATCAAGACTGTAATATTTGCATAAAGACAAAGACATTCATAAAACAATGAAATAAAAGAATCTCAAGAGAGTCAAGTCAGTTTATATAGTTGATAAATTATGACAAAGGTGTTCACTTCAAAGAGAAAAGCACAGACTTAAAAGAAAGGCATTGGAACAATTGATTATCCATATGGAAGAAAATGAACTTTGATTTTTGTCTTGTATCTTATGCCAAAATTAATTAGAAATGGATCATAGTTAAACATAAAACTATATGACTTACAGAAAGAAACATGGGAGAAAATCTTTGCAACTTTGGGATTGGCAAAGGTTTCTTTTGTACTAACCACAAAAGAAAAGGGAAAAACATGATAAATTGGACTTCATCAAAATAAAAACTTGTACTCTTCAAAATAGTGTGTGTGTGACTATTTTTTGATTGGTTGGTGGTGAGGTAACAGGGCAGTGCTCCAAGAATCTTGTGCTCAGCCTGAAGTTACCATCCTCCACCTGGGTAGGGCTTTTACTTCCTGTTGAAGAACTCAAAGATATATTGTTATTACATATCCCTTGATGAGGAACTGGGACTCTGCTTTATCACGGCACTATTGTTTCTTGATTGCTCCTCCTTTGTTTCTGCATTCCCTCATTTCCCAATTAGTAACTGTTTGAACTGGCCCTTTGGAACTCAAGGAAGGTCTAGGAGGCCGAAGCTTTTTTCCTACAAACAAGTAACAGGGACACGGAAAGTCTTCTGCACCCAGGAGGGCCCCACAGGGTCCTGCTCGATTTCACAATGAAATGTCCTCATTTGTACTGTCTTTAGCTGTTCCCGCTTTCACAGGTCACTGCTGAATTGCCTTTATTTCTGACTGTGAGACTTCCTCAGCTATTACTCCCAGCTGTAGCCCCTCACTCTTCCCCTGGTATAAAAAACTCAGCATGACAACCTGTAGGCTTTACCATCTTCAAGATATTCTTTGGCCACATTGGAATTATTCTACTTCTCTTCCATAATACTAAGGCCTGGTCAATTATGCCAGGCTATTTTGAGTTCATATGCATAGACCTGTAGTAGCTAGATGGGTCAATAGATAATCTACCTGAGGTAGGTGTGTAATGGAGACTGTCATGACCTACAGAACACCTTGCTTGTTGGAAGATGGTACCATTATTCCACTGCAGTGGATTGCTTCTGTGCGCAAAATGTGGACCAATGTTCACAGATCTTCTGGGTTTTCAAGAAAGTGGAAATAAGGTTTTATGTGAAATTTCCCAACAGTAGGCCATATGTAGCCTGTGGACAGCTATATTAGTTTTCTTTTGTGGTTTTAACAAATTGTCACAAACTCAGTTGCTTAAAACAATACAAATTTATTATCTTACAGTTCAGTAGGTCAGAAGTCTGACATGGGTCTTTCTGGACAAAAATCAATGTGCTAGCAGGCTGTGTTCCTTTCTTAAGGCTCTTGGGAAAATGTTCTTTCCTTGCTTTTTTCAGCTTCTAGGAGTCACCCACATTCCTTGGCTCATGGGCCCCTTCCTCTACCTTCAAAGCCAGCAATGTCATGTTTCTCTGGCCCATTCTCTGTTGTCACAGGCCTCTCTGACCACAGCTGTGAAAAGTTAACCACTTTTAAGGACTTGTGTGATTAGAACAGACCCATGTCCAGGATAATCTCCCCATTTCAAGCCCCTTAACTTTAATCACACCTGGAAATTCCCTTTTGCCATGTAAGTTAACATAACAGATTCCAGGAATCAGGATTATGGATACCTTTAGGGAGTCTTTATTCTACCTATAAATGGGCCAGTTGTAACCTCTGGCCTAGATATTCTATGAAGTCATCTCTAGTCTAGGATTCTTTCTACTCCCTAGTAAAGGGCTATGGGCCTCTTCTGCTTTCTGTGTCCTGGATTTACCAAGGTGCTGTCAAACCTGTCCAAGGGAAGGTTTATGGGATTCCCCCAGACCTTCTCAGAAACCTGCAGGCGCTCAGGGAAGGTCCTTGCTGCCTTTCTTTTGTACCAGGACAAGATCTGGTCCCAGGGAGCAGAAGGAAAGTTTTACTCTGGCCTCATCTAAGTGTGGTAAATACTTAGCAACCTCAGGGCTAGCCTTTTGAAAGTTTGTTTCAAAACCAGTTTGTTTTTGCCTTGAGGCTCTGAGAGCTAAAGGGCAGCAGTGGTTTGGCTGTCCTAAAGAAAGGAAGATCATCAGGTTACAGGAAATACTGCGGAGAGGGACTAGTTAAAATTCTACTATTTTATAAATTAGTTTTATTTTGCCTGTATTTTCTTAAGTGAGAGATCTGTGTGTGCTCAAGCAGACCACACTTAACTATTGCCCATGAGATTGAAAAAAAGAACAATTAGCAAGTAGTGCTTTAAATTTCCATTATTTCCAAGCAACTTAATGCCCACCGACAGACGAATGGATAAAGAAGATGTGGTACATATATACAATGGAATATTACTCAGTCACAAAAAGGAACAAAATTGGGTCATTTTTAGAGCTGTGGATGGACCTAGAGACTGTCATACAGAGTGAAGTAAGTCAGAAAGAGAAAAACAAATATCGTAGATTAACGCATATATGTGGAATCTAGAAAAATGGTATGGATGAACCAGTTTGCAAGGCAGAAATAGAGAGACAGATGTAGAGAGCAAACGTATGGACACCAAGGGGGGAAAGTTGGGGGGGGGATGGTGGTGGGATGAATTAGGAGATTGGGATTGACATAATTACACTAATATGTATAAAATAGGTAGCTAATAATGTACTGTATAAAAATAATAAATAAATAAAATAGAATAAATTTCCATTATTTCAATTGAAAAAGTTGTAGTCGACATCCAGTTTTCCGTTCTGCCTTGAATAAAATGTTTAATGATATGAGCATTTCAATAATATGTGAAATTTATTTTCCCATAACTTATGCTATTATGTTAAGCTTACAGTCTTATATAGACTAATAATTTCATCACCTTCACTCCATAAAATAAGAAGATTTTAAATAAATTAATAATATAACTTCTATATTTCCCTTTAAAATTTGAAGATCTATTTGCTGGACTTTCTAATTTCCAGTTTGCTGAAAGTCAGTCTGACTACAACCACTACTTTTAGGATAGTTAGTGATTAGAAAAGAAGATTCATCATTTTATTTCAAATGCAGTTACCTATGAGTATATGAAAAAGCATTCAATGTTATTAATAATCAAAATATGCAAATTAGAATACAGGACATTTTTTCACTTGAGAGAGAGTTTTCAAAAAGATAATGAAATCTGTATTGTCAATTTTGTAAAACAAATTAGGAAATTATTTTGGATGTCATTATGACAATAAATGTTATAAAATTTTAAAAAGTATGTATTGGTTAGAGTTTCAAGTAGCTTCCAAAACACATAATAGCTCCAACACAGTGGAGGTTTATTTCTTGTACATGGTGCAGTGTTGGAGCAGTAAACATGTGAGCAGAGACCCTCTCTACAGTCACTGGGACACCCAAGCTAACAGAAGTTCCACCACCTTTAATATGTGACTTCCAACCTTGTCCTGGGGATCGTTGTCATTCCAAACAACCGAAAAGGGAAGAGAGTATGGAGAAGTATGCATAAGCGGTTTATATGGGTCATTATTGCACTATCATTGGTTGAACCTCAGACTCGTGGTCACATTAAGAGCAATGGAAGGAGGGAAAGGCAGTCTGGCTGCATCTGGGAGGAAGAGGAGACCATGGATTCTGGTGAATAAATCAAATTCTCCGCTACAGTATGGATTATATTTGATCCAGCATTTCTACATTTATCCTAAGAAAACGTAAGGTTTGTACCCAAAGATTGAGCTACAAAAATGTTTATTAAAGCAATGTTTATGATGTTGAACAATCGGATACTATTTGAATGTTCAGAAATAATTTGTGTACTGATTCAAAATACATGATGATGTACGTATATATATCCATATATATGAGAAGAATAACTGACTATGGTACAAGAACAACTATAGTAACAAATGATGCTCTAGATAAATATTTATTCACTCGGAAAAATATGTATGGTATATCATTAATTTTAAAGTGCTGATTATGAATAGTATGTAGAGTTTGAACAATTTTCATCATAACAGCATATACTGATGGGTGGAAAATATCCTGGAATGATATTGACCAAAGCTATCATAGTAGTTACATCTAGATTGTGGGGTCATAGGTGTTTTGATTTCCTTTCCTTTGTGTATTTGTTTCTTTTTTTCTAATTTCCCTAAAATTACCTTATATTTATTTTGTGGGTTTTTTTAAAATCAAAATTACAGTCGACTGTATTGCACATCTTGCAATACAAAAGTTATCTCTTTCTATGGGTTATTTAAATCATTACTTAGATTTCTTTTGGAGAGTTACATAGACCACTTGAACCTGAGAATTCTATTTGTAGCTGGATACCTGTTCCCAGTCACTCTGCATTTGAGCACTACCTTGAACTATATAAATAACTCTTCCATGTGGCAGGGGCTACATCCTCAAGATTATCTTTTTGTACAGTGGATTAAAGTACTTAAAAGTTCTTTTCAGTTGGGCTAACTTGCTCATAGCATCCAAAACAGAGTGTGTCTGCTGTAAGTAGCTGAAATGATTAGAAATCTCTCAGATTATCACCCATCCTTTGTTTTTCAATGCAGTATTGTACAACATAGTATGTCAAGAACCAAGGACACACTGGGAATGCTGTTCATGAAAGAATGAGACACTTCACTGTGACTGCTTGCTCCCAGGTACTCACAAGCTTTCTTTAACCTGGAACATAGCTAATTTTATAGTAAATTCTCAGCTAAATGCTTGTTGGCTCATTATTGAAGTGTCCCAGCATTTAATTTTGATTGTCTGTAAGCAAGGTGGTTTGTCAGGAAGTCTCATTTGGTAAATCAGAGCAGAGTCCTTACTTAATTTTTTCAATTGCTTCCTTAGATAAACTGCTCTACAGCACAAATATATATTTATAACTGAAAATATTAGGAATTTAAGAATCATAAGCATAGGATAGCAATAGGCACAGCAGCTTAAATAGCCATTGAGGATCTATTAATATTAAATCAGTCTCCTATCTGAAAAGAACAGTTCTCTGCTGAGTTATAAAGATCAGTAAGATGGGGCTTTGAGGAGGTGGTGTTCTTGGTAAATCTATGGGGCTTCAGGTTGCCCTCTGCACAAGGGCTCATGGCTAAGGGGCCGAGGGGGGGGGCTGAAATCCAGACTTCATCAGCTTCTCCAAGCTATATGCATCCTTGTGTGAGGCTGTGTCTATCTCAGCACTTGAAGGAGATTAGCACAAACGCTCTATTTTGTCTCTGCTGTCCCAGCCATTATTTAAGTCTGAAGCTGTAATACACCTTATTAAGCTTCTTTTACAGTTAGAATCAAAACATTTTTTTTATTACAGTACTGAAGGTTAAGATTAACATGAACCACTTATTGACTTAACCAGGGTCTTTCTTCCTTCCTTCCTCCCTTCCTTCCTTCTTTCCTTCCTTCCTTCCTTCCTTCCTTCCTTTCTTCCTTCCTCCCTCCCTTCCCCATCTTCTTCTTATATGCCAGGCATTACACTAGACTTCAGATATTAAAAAATGAACATCAGAGACCCTGCCTTCAAGGAATTTACAATCTGGTGGTGGCATCATTTGAAAAAATGACAATTACCAGATAGTGGAAGTGTGGGCAAGGCTCGCTCATGAAAAATTGCCATGGCCTCAGCTTGCTTCACAATGTCTAGGTGATCAGTAAAGTTCTCTGGGTCAAGCACAGGGCATGATCCTCACTGAGTTGTAAGGTTTTTGGAGCACAGTTGTTAGTAAGAAAACCCCCAGGTTTAAACATTCTCTAAATAATGTCCCCAGCCCCCTTCTCAGCCCTTTACCCTCAAGATTCTCACCTCTGTTTTATTTAGCTTGAAATTCAGCCAGTCAGCTTTCATGTGAGTCCTTAGCTCAGCCAGGCACTGAGTAAGCTCTAAAGCTACACTGTCAGAATAGATGAAAAGAAGATGTAGTACAGAGTACCATCAGTGTACTGATGATATTCCAATATTTGCATTAAGTAACCATAAATATTTTTCATCAGATTTCAAAAACTCCCTGTGCCCAACCCAATTTTCTCAGGAATACCCAAAGAAATTTGGTAGAGGTATTTTACAGAGTCAGTGGGAGAAGATGGATTGATCTCGGCTGGAAAGAAGAGTTTAAATAAAAACGATGAGCTAACATAGGTCATGTGTTTCTGGGGCATTTTTTTGTAGGTGTATATGATTCTATAAAACTGAATTTGACTAAGGCTTTGCATAGTGACTTCTAAAAACTGATATTCTTTTTTTGTGCAAAATAGAAAGAATCGCCTTTTTTCTCCCTTAGACACGAGTATAACAAGTAAAACAGAATGTCAAAATATTCTAGTTAAAATGCACGATGTCAGAGATTTCAGCTTCATTGCTATTATGTTTGCAGCAGCATGGTACCTAAGAACAATGGAACTGGAGTGAACTCTTCCAGGCCCAGTCTGCTTTATTTGAGCCCAGCACTTTCCTTTGCACTAATTTCCCTGATTGACAGCAATATTGGCAGTAGGAAGGAATTTATGGGTATCATTAATGACAAGCAGTGGAAGCTTTTAGGTATTTTTTTTTTTAAGAAGGATTATGCCTTTCGAACTAATATGGTACGAGGACCTTTAATGAGATGGGGTTCGTAGAACCTAAAATGAAAATCTAACATGTACCATTATATGTGTAGGTAGAGGCAGTTTTATAACTTTCTGAAGTTGGAGGGTGGCATTTTATCAACTGGGAGCGTGACAAAGATGAAAGGCCATCATGAGGATTTATTTTATTTTATTTTTTTTGTGGTACGCTGGCCTCTCACTGCTGTGGCCTCTCCCATTGCGGAGCACAGGCTCCGGATGCGCAGGCTCAGCGGCCATGGCTCACGGGCCTAGCAGCTCTGCAGCATGTGGGATCTCACGGACCGGGGCACGAACCCGTGTCCCCTGTGTTGGCAGACGGACTCTCAACCACTGCGCCACCAGGGAAGCCCACCATCATGAGGATTTCTTGCTCACCCTTCATCTGTGATTGGTTACTCAGCCAAAGCTCTCCTTGATGTCTGTGGTTCTGGGTCTGTGTTTAAAACCTGCACTCAATCGGATGCTTGGCAAATGAGATTGCTTTTAGAAACTAGACAGAAATGATGTGCTTAAATTCCAGGAGATGACATTAATGTTACCATAAATGGAAAATCAAATTGTCATCGTCTTAGAGGAGCAGAGAAGAAAAAAAAATCTATTTATACCAAACACATCATAAAATTAAGTTACATCACACGAAGTATGAATTACTTGAGTCCCGAGAGAAAACCATTAAATATAGGCATATACAAAGACAGTTTTGACTATAAAAGAAGTGAAATAAACTCAGGATCTGATTGGGCCATTACACTAAGGAAGAGTTGCTAAATAGATCCCCTATAATGGGAGGCTGCACATTTCTGAGATACCAAGGACATTTTAACTGCAGAAAATTTGGTGATAAAGGGAAAGAATAAGGGGATGGGAGGGAAGTTTCCAGAAACACCTCGCTAAGCACCATTTCCCATTTCCCAAGTTCAATTCTGATTAC
This sequence comes from Monodon monoceros, assembly GCF_005190385.1. Lineage (NCBI taxonomy): Eukaryota > Metazoa > Chordata > Mammalia > Artiodactyla > Monodontidae > Monodon > Monodon monoceros. Next base: position 56,027,344 of record NW_021703770.1, on the reverse strand, counting down.
TTCTGCCATTTTAGAAGGCTCAAAGCCTGAAAATTTGACAAGGAAATAGACCAAAAAATTGAACCCACATGTAAACTATTTACAGGTTTGCTAGCCCAGAGAAATGGGATGGGAAACAAACAGCAGGAACAGCAGATTCGAAATTGGCTATAAATTTCAAATAAGAAGTGTTAAGCTTCACATTGGGCATGGTATACCAGAATAAGCTTGCTTTAGAATTTTTATATATATATATATATATATATATATTTGAAAGAAGAACACCTTTCATTAGTTCTCTCAGCTCGTTCAAAAGAAATTGCAGCAGAGAATTGATACCCATGGAAAAGACCTATTACTGGGGAAAAGCATTATTTATATTTCCTGCTTTATTACCATAAGTGCTTAAACTTAGCAGCTCTGCTGAAGTAAAAAGGGTTATGTTCCAAATGTACAAGTGGGGTCAGGCATGTAGAACTCAAACACGGACTCTTTCTTTAGCCTCAGACAGGTCCTTTAGTCTCTGTCGCTCAATTTCATCTTTCTACATAGCTCAGTGGAAACTACACAGCCTCCCTCAACAAAATTGCCAATAGCCTAGGGATGCTCATGCCATCTTCAGGGGTCATCTGATACGGGGGGACAAAGCCAATGACTGTACACTGACCAAAGGGATCAGGCAGTGCTTTAGGTGCTAGTCTTAACCCTAGGGATATTGTCTTATTGGCCTTGGGCGTTTTGCACTCTATACTCTTGTGTGCTTGTGGAGGCAAGTTTTGACATGGTATAGCGGTTCCCCACTGAGTTACTATCAAATGTTTGAAGTTCTTTCTACATGTAAATATGCCCTGAAATTCAGCTGAGACAGTTACATTTTATTCATATTTTCACCCACTGAAGTATGTTTTGAGAATAAACACTGTGGTGGATAATGCACTTGATAATGGGATTAAAAAGGAAAATATATTGCCCAGTCTTCACGGAGGTGAGGAGGAAACAGATGTAGAAATAAACATCACCATGTAACGTGATCAGAGCTAGCAGGGGTCATATGAAGAGGAATAATAACAGGAGTAACAGATTTGATCTCAGGATGTTGAAGGAAGCTGCACAGATATTTGAACTAGGTTTTGAAGAATGAGGTAGAATTCACTGTATGGGAGCTATATGATGGATGTTCTTATACAAGGTTAAAGGCAGAGCAAAGTACCAGAGAAATGGAAAACATAGTGTGTTTAGAATAGTTTTTAATGTGAAATGGGGAGTGATAAAAGATGAGATCAGAAAGGTAGGATGTGTCCTGAACTTAAATAGGCTTTGAATGCAATTCTATTGCAGGGTCTCAACCTGTTAGCTCATCATGGAATCAATTCAGTGGCTTCCCTTCCCAAGACTTCTCCCTTGCATTTATATCATTTCCTCTGAAACATAATTTTATACCTTTCTTCTGGATCATATCTCAACACATATACATGTACTAACATTTACTCTCTTCAAATAAAAATTCTTAATGCTAGGTTTTATCCTCCTCATCTCTCTGTGCTACTGTCTATAACTGCCTATAGCTAAACTTACCTTCACAGATAGTTCTCAAAACTATTATTTACTTCTTTAATAAATACTTCAGTCTTCACTAGCTATGATGGTTAATTTTGTGCCAATTTGACTAAGCCACAGGGTGTTCAGATACTTGGTCAAACATTATTCTGAGTGTGTCCAAGAGGGTTTCTGGATGAGATTAACATTTGAATGGATACACTGGGTGAAGCAGATTGCCCTTCCCTAAGGTGGGTGGGCCTCATCTAATCAGTTGAAGGACTGAATAGAACAAAAAGGCCGACCCTCCTGCTCATAAGAGATAATTCCTCCTGCCTGACTGCCTTTGAACTGAGACATCAGCTTTTTCCTGCCTTCAGATTTTAACTGAAACATTAGTCCTTCCTGGGTTTCAAGACAGCTGGCCTTGAGACGCTAGAACTACACCATGGGCTCTCCTGGGTTCCAACTTGCCAATTCATCCTGAAAACCTTGGGAATTGTCACCCTTTATGATCATGTGAACAAATTTCTTATAATAAATCTCTCATATATTATATAAACATTAAATATAAATATTAATATATAACTTATTGGTTCTGTTTCTCTGTATGTGTCTAATACATCAGCTAACACTCTGATTCTCAGTTTCCTTATCTTTATAATGAAGATAATAATATTATCTACCATTGGGTCTATTATGAGGAAATGGCACTACTAATATCTATGTGTGTAATATATGTGTGGAAATATTTATTTGGTGGAAATAAACATTACATAATTGGAAGCTATTATTATTAAAAAAAGTTTCTGCCTACACTACTGTTTGGACTTCTCTGTTCACACTCTATCATTACATCAGACATCTCTTGTGATGGGCCTCATATTTTTGGATCATCTTTCTTTCTCCAGTTATTTTTGAGCAAACAGTTTAGCACATGTGTGACTCAGCAGCACCACGTCTTACCTATACCAAATACTTCTCTCTTTTTATTAGCTTTATAGAGCTATAATTGACATACATAAATTGAACTTGTTTACAGTGCATGATTTGGTAAATTTCAACACATGAATACTTCTATAAAGCCACAACCACAATCAAAATAATGAACATATTCATCACCTCCAAAAGTTCCTCACTGCCCTTCAATTCTCCCCTCCTGCATCTCCCTGCCACCCTTCTCCAGGCTACGATTGACCTGCTTTTTACCACTACTAATTAATTACCACTACAAATTAATTGGAATTTTCTAGAATTTTATATAGGTGAAATCAAATTGTAGTATTTGTATCTTCTTTCTCTGAGCATACTGTTTTTGAGGTTCATCTATGTTGTTGTAGGCATCATTAGAACATTCCTTTTTATTGCTGAGTAGCATTTCATTGAATGGATATATGACAATTTGTTATATTATCTACTGATAATCATTTGGATTTTTTCCAATTTGAGGCTATTAAAGCTGCTATAAATATTCATGTTCAAGTCTTTTATGGAAATATGCTTTTATTTATCTTGGGTAAATACCTTGGAGTTAAATGGCTGTATCATATGGTAGATATAGAATTAACTTTTTAAGACCCTGCCAAACTGTTTTTAACCAGGAGTGAATGAGAGTTTCAGTTGACCCATATACCTGCCAACACTTGGTATGGTGAGTCGTTTTAATTTTAGGCATGTCAATAGGTGTGTGGTAGTAGTTTACTGAGATTTTAATTACACTTCTCTAATTATTAATGATATTGAGCATTTTTTATGTGCTTACTTGCCATCCATATAATTTCTTTGGTGATGGGTATGCTCAAATCTTTTGCCCATTTTCTAATTGTGTCTTTTTATTTTCTTACTGAATTTTAACTTCTTTATATATTATAATACAAGTCCTTTATAAGATAAATGATATGCAAATATTTTCTCCCAGTCTATGGCTTAACTTTTCATTCTCTTAACAATGTCTTTTTGAGGAGAAGATGATTTAATTTTGATGAAGTCAATTAATCAATTTTTACTTTCTGTAAATCATCTTCCTGGTGTGATAGCTAGGAAATTATTTCCTAACCCCAAATCACTTACAAATCATTTAGGTTATCGCCTATATTTTCTTCTAGAATGTTTATAGATTTTGAATTTACAGTTGAGTATGTGATCCATTTTGAGTTAATCTTTGTATATGGTGTGAGGTATGAATTGAAGTTCTTTTTTCTTGCTTTCTTTTCCTCTTTTTAAATATAAGATATCCATTGTTCCAGCATACTATGAACGGAATATTTGTGTCTCCCCCATCCAAATTCATATATCAAAGCCTAATCTTCATTGTGATAGTATATGGGGGGGGGGGACTTTGGGAAGTAATTAGGTTTGGATGAGGTCATGGACATGGAGCCCACATGATGGGATGGGATTGAAGCCCTTATAAGGAGATGAAGAGCACACCCTTTCTACCGTGTGAGACTACAAAAAGAAGTCAAATGTCCACAGCTCAGGGAAAGGCTCTCAGCAGAACCCGACCAAGCTGGCACTATAATCTTAGAATTCCAGTCTCCAGAACTGTGAGAAATATGGACATGGGAATCAAAGAGTAGAATTGCAGAATATACATTTTGCCCCCTGTAATCTTGGTTTCTGTAGCATTGAAAATCCTGGATCTTGGGTAAGTGGAAAAGATGCTACCACAGAGAACACAGGAAGGATTCTACTGAACTTGAAGAGACTGCTACCAACTGGTCAGTTCAGCCTTGCTATGTGAATGAGTCAGCAGACAAAGAAAGGAGTTACTATGTTGGTGGGAATAACTGATTACCATTAGAACCTAGGATTGCTAACACGTAATGAGGACAGAAGAGAACATATGTAAAATCCAGGGAACTCACAGGAGTATTTCTTATTACTTCCATGATCAGTAATACCTCTAAATGGGCAAATCCAGCAACCACAGCCAAACAGATGCAAAGCAATTAAAGACTCAGACCCTTTAGGGATGAAGGTCTGAGTCACTACTAAAGCAAACAGCCTAGTCTTGATGAAGGGCTGACCAAAGGTAAGGGGAATATAGAATAGGTGGGAGAGAAAGCTGTTGATAAATATAAATCACAGCCTCAGTCCCAGGTGCAGCAGTGGGAACTACAGGTTGCTCAACTAACCCTTCAGCATTGTCTTTTGTAGAAATTAAAGTCAACCATTATCTTGAAGGTCCTGAATGATGCAAGGAACAGATATCAGACTTTCTTATTCCCCATCTTACATTTTTTATGTTCACTTTTAATTCCAATTATTGTTGTTAGCAGCCAGATTTTTGCAAGCATAATCTAGCAATACCTCTTCTCTGCTGTACCTTGTATCTCTATTTTTCTGTTCTGACACTTCTTTGATTATACTGAGTGCAGCATATCTCAATAGTGGAGTTTGTAAACACCTGGAAGTATGAAGAATGGACACCCCATGAATGACCTTTGTCTCATGACCTTTGATCAAAGATCACAAAGAATGATCTTTGTGTCCCATAGGCAGTCAGTTCTAAGGCATGTTCTATAGCTTCTCAGAAGATTCTAGGACAATTGAGTCTCCAGTGATGATGAGGTTAATGTATGCTTGTATTGACTTTCCTTCCTTCTCTGCTTCACTCTTCCCATTCCTCCACTCCTAGTTCCTGGGATCATGTCCCAAAATAAACTACTTTAACTGTAGTCTTTGTTTCAGACTCTGCTTTCTGGTTTGTTATACAAGCTCAAACAGTTGTCATTGGCATCCATGTTCCAATGGTCATTTCTCTGTCCTTATTCCACCTGTCAGAAACATTAGACTAGAGCTGACCACTCACTCTCTCTTTTGTAACACATTTTACTCTTTTCGTTTCTATGATGGACACTGACCTGGTTTTTCTCCTACATCAGTGGCTTCATCTTATGAGTCTACCTCATTGCTGCTAAATTTTATGTTGCACCTATAAATGTTGGAGTGTTTCAGAGTTTGATCCTTGGACCTTTTTCAGTCCACTTTCTTTCCTTAAGACATCTTATCTAGTTCCCTGACTGTCACTGAGATGTCAATAAATCCCAGTTTTGTATCTCTAATCATGATCTCTACACTGGCCTCTAGACTTTGATACATATGCAAGTACATATTTGATTTCTTCCCTTGGATATCTAACAGGCTTCTCAAAATTATCTTGTACAGAGCTGATCCCTTAAACTGTTTCTGATTCAGTCTTCTCAATCAGCCATCTATTGCTCAAGACTAGGAGTCATTCACCTCTTTCACTTATATTCCAAGTCTTATCCATAAACAAGTCCCATCAATTCTACCTTCAATATATACCATTTTTCCATCCACTTCTGTCTATGATCATTGCCTAATCCGTCATGACCATATTTCACCTGAACCACTGTAATAGCCTTTTTTCTACTTGGCTTTCCAACTCCTATTCTTGCTCCTTAGAATTCAATCTCTGCACAGTAGAGGGAATGATCCCTTAAATTCATTAGTTAGAACACGTTGTTTCCAGGCTGCAGGTTCTCTGCTGCACTTAGAATAAATCTAATGACTTATCATCACCTGCAAGATTCTTGGCTGCTGTCTGACTTCATCATTTACTGTGCTCCACCTATCATTATGCTTCAGTAACACTGGCCTTGTGTCTATGAATTTACCAAGTGTATTCTTGCCTGAGGGCATCTTTACTCTGTTCCCTCTGCCTAGGACAAGCTGCCATAATATCTTTGTGGAGCTTGCTCCTTCTTGTTATTTATCTCAACTCAAATATCACCTCTTCGGAGAGGTCTTCAAGTTTAGCCAAATACCCCACTCTCATGTGCACTCACTCTATATCATATTTCCCTATTTTATTTTTTATATATGTGTCATTACCCAAAATGATCATGCTCATTTATTCATTTAATTGTTTATTGTCTCTTACTCCCTTGGGAGCGGAAGCTCCCATGAGCACTTACACTCTCTAACACTCTTCCCAGTACCTATGTGGAGTTTAATAAACACATATTGAATTAACAAAAAAAAAAAGATTTCACTTCAAAACAAGATTTCACTTTTTAAAAAGTCTTAAGATTACGAATCTTGCTCTGCCTTACTGCTAAATATTGACTCTTTGCAATTCTGTCAATTTTACATAATCTCACCTGCAGTTTTTTTATTTAGCAATTCCTCCATAATTCCTAAATAATGGGAATTTGTTGCAGTGATTAAAAGGGGTATATGTACATAGCTATTCCTTATTTGCTGTCCTTATTCACAAATATGGTTCTTTTGGCCCATCATGTATAGAAAATAAACTGAAATAGTGTAATGTAGTCAGATAAATACAAATTGAAGTTAGAAGGTCAACCTTTGGTATCAGTTAATTCACTTGTAATACATTATAAAATGGGACTTGTTCTGCTTCTCTGTCAACTAAAGTCTCCAAAGGAATAAAGCAATAGAGGAAAATATCCTGACATTGCAAAAATGTCATTTGACCCCTCTATGCAAGATTTTCAAAGGTCCCCCCCAAACCCAGTTTTATGGTCTTCAGCCCACTCACTCAAGGGAATAAAATGCCTGAGTTTAAAGATACAAATGTCTTTGGAGAAAGCTGTTGCAATTTTTGGCGCTTTCCTTGCCCTCCCTCTGGGAGAGGATTGGGTGTTGCTTTCCCTTCATTTAAGCCATGAGAGAGGTGTTTCAAGCAGACCATCTAGAGAACCTTCTCAAGAATCCTGGAACTTGGGTGGCATGGTTGACTAGTATCTATAAGATGGTCTTGGTGGCGGAAAGAGTGATGACAACACTGTTTCCCCTGGATTGAAGAAGGGCCCAATGGTAGAGAACAGGCCCAAAGCTTGTTTTAAAAGAAGTCTTAGAGAGCTTGCTGAGAAATGTGAGACACCCCAGCAGCAAGAAGCCTGTGTATACCACAGAGTGCAGAAGCTGAGGAGTGTATTGTATGTATCAAGCTGGGGGAGAGGCACCACCCAATGTCAAATGAGCCACTGTGAGACATTCTCCATAGTAATGATTCCTGAAGAATCAATAAAAGGAAGATTCAGCCTGAAATAACTGTAGTTAAAAATTTACTTCATGTGAGAGACTGAATACTTTCACCCTAAGATTGAGAACAAGTCAAGGATGTGTGCTATCACCACATCTATTCAACTTTGTACTGGAAGTCCTAGCCAGTGCAATGAAGCAAGAAAAATAAATAAAATATAACTTTAAAAGCATTATACTAAGTGAAAGGAGCCAGACACTAAAGGCTAGATGCTGTATAAAAAAGGTGAAACTAGAGGAACAGTTATCAGATCAGTTGCAGGGGATGTGAGTATGGGAGAGATTAGATTAGGAAGTGGCAAAAGTGAACTTTTTGGGGTGATGGGAAATTTCTATGTCCTGATGTTGTGGTAGTTACATGACTGTATGTGGTTGTGAACTTTTCTTAAGAAATTAAATAAATCTCACTTAAAAAGTTAGTTGTGCCAAGAGCTGTAATAGAGATATGGAAAATGGGTGGGGAAAACATAGACAAGGGAAATATAATCTTCAGTAGGGTGGTGGAATGCTTTGAGATAAATACATGGTCTACATTTATCATCCCACATGACACTGGGCATCAAGCGGCCAAGTACTAAGAAATCTGAGCTTCTAAGTCTGAATGGGATATTGGATTATGTTATACAAAAGCATCATTGCACCCGTGTTCCTGCCAGTTGAATATATGCTCCCTGAAAGCAGAGATTTGGTCTCATTTATGATATTATCCCTTGTGCTTAGCACAATGTTTGGAAATTCACTGGCACCATAAATTCTTCTTGACCGATGGACTGAGCATCTTGTGGGAAATCACTTTTAAGTCCCCAGATACCAATCAGAAGATTACTCTTCTCAAAAAGTAGAAGAGTAGAATTTAAAACATTTTGCCTATTTCCAACACCAAAATGTTTACTGTTCTTCAATTATATTCACTCAGTCTCCCCCAGAGGCTGATCCACACAGTTTCTCCTGGAAACACGTTGGTCTCCCAAGCCTGGATAAGTACCCATCAGGTATGTTCTTCCTAATTTGGTGCTTATTACATTGTATGAACACATATTTATCTTCCCCTCTACCCGGATTATAGTCTATGTGACCAGGATCCAAGTCTGTATTATTCATCTTTGTATCGCAGAACTGAATACCAAGTCTCACTCATACTGAATACGCTATAAATATGCATTGAAAAAAAATGAATACTTATAAACTTTAATTTTCCTTACATCAACAATTAAGTGAAAGGGCTAAGAAAACAGAATCTTAGTAGAGCTAAAAACATGTATCCTGCTTAAGAATTTCCTTAATCAGCACCCACTAGTGTCTGAACCTATTTTTATTTTTGTACCAGTTAAGTACAAAGTTAAGTAAGGAATAAGGCCAGATGGAGAATACAATATATTCTTGTGGATTTGTTTTAACCTCCCACTAGGAAACTAACAAGCTGAAGCAGGGACAGTGGTAGTAAGGAAAGAATAAAATATCCTCTGAACAATGGCTCTACTTAAATATTTCCTTAATAAATGCCACAGCATTTGGGAATTCATTAAAGGGAAGAACACTCTTTTCTATATGTTACCTGCAGCTTCAGCAAGAGGAGAGATAATTAAGAGATCCTTTGAACGGAGCCCAACTTTCTCAGCAGCAGACTAATAGCTATGATTTTCCTAAAAAGGACTTTCCTAATAAACTATAAGCTTTCCTAATCCCTGATTCATGCCTATTTTCTGTCTATGAATAAAAATAGAATAGTTCTGGAACCCAACCCGAAAGCGCTTAAAATTTAGAATCTCCTTTAAAAGAGAAGACAGATTGGCTCATAAGTATCTTCCCTTGCTGAATATTTTCCTTCTTGTCCCCTATTTCTCACCTTTTTCAGGGCTCCAATTACAGATAGCAATTTTTAGCAGTACACATTCATAATATTTACCTTAAAATTGGGATGCATTCTAAAGAAGTTGATTAATTTAGTTAAAAATTTTGATTGTGGTGGTGGTTGCACTACTCTGCTTATTTACCAAATGTCATCAAAATGATGACTGAAGGAGGTGAATTTTGTTTTACGTAGGTTATATTTTTGTTATATCTCAATCAACTTTGAAAGAATTGTTTTGGGATTTTGCTATAAAATGTGTAGAGTGCAGAATTGAAATCTAGGGTTATCTTACACAGATGTAGGTGTAGGTAGATGATAGATATATAGCTAGAGATAGATAAACCTTTTGTTGTTTTCTCCATAGAAATGTTTATTTCTGGATATCCTGTATTTTACTTATTATTTTATATGGATTTTCTTTTCCATTAATTTATTAGGAGCTAAATTTCAGCAGTGAAGAAAGATTTTTTTTTTTTCATCAAGGAACTTAGATTGTAGTTGTCATAGTTATATAAGAAAGCTATTGAGTTCATTACATGACCAATTTAATGAAATCACTTATTAGTTCCAATGATTTTTCAGGTGGTTCTCTTGAGTTTTTTTCCACGTGGGTAAATCACATCATTTGAAGACTTAAAAAATTGTTTCTCTCTTTTCCAGTATTATAAGACGTCATTTCATTTTTGATTGCATTACTTAGCATTTCCAGAAAGATGTTAAGTACTAACAGTGAACTGAATACCTTTGCCCCATTCTTAACTCTAAATGAAATTACTTCCTATTCCAACATTAAGCATGATGACAGTTAGTTAAGATACCATACATATTTATATCAAGTTAAGAAATTATTCTCCTATTCCTTTTTTGCTAAGAGTTTTCTTAAAAGGAGTATTATTAAAATTTATCAATTGCCTTTAGATCATCTATCAAAATATCTTTGATTTTGCTCCTTTGACCTATTAGGAGAATTAATTGTATTGATTCTTAATATTAAATTATACTTGGACTCTCTTTTTCACATACTGCTGGGTTTATTTGCTATTATTTCATTTAGGATGTGCATCTATCTTCAGAAGAGAAATGTTCTTTTTTGTCACTATCTTTTGTTAGATTGTGTTAATAGGGTAATTTCACTGTTATGTTATAAATTGAGAATTTTCCACTTTTCTCTCTTCTATGGAACAGATAAAAGCAATGAGATTTACCATTTTCTTGGAAGTTTTGAATAATTTGTCTATAAAAGAGTGAATCATGTACCTTTTGAAGAAAATTCTTTTACAGAATGTTACATTTCATGTTTATTGATTGACTAGATTTTTTTCTCCTTGACTCAGTTTTGGAAATTTATCATCTCCATGAACATCATAAATTTCATCAAGATATTCAAAATTATATGATATTCCCATATATGTAAAAAATCTTACCTACAACTTTGGTTATATCATCTCTTTTTTCATAATGTTTCATCTGTTTCCTCTCAATCTTGTTCATTCTCTGTGTGTGTGTCTCTCTCATTGTCAAGGCTTGTCAGATGTTTTTCTCTTTGCCTTTGAAAAAAGGAAAAAAAGACAAGCTCTTGGACTTATTAATTTTATTTTTTTGTTTTCTGTTTCATTTCTACTCATATCTGTAAAGTTATATTTCCCTCCAAATATGTTTCTATGTGGTCTAGGATTTGTAGCAAAGGCTGTTAGTTGCCTACCCAATATTCAAGCTCATCTTTTTAGCTAAATAACAGAATCCTGATATTAATTTGGGTAGCAATACATGTTGTCTGAAAACTACATTTTTCAGTCTCCTTTGAAGTTAGGTGTGACCAGGTTCCTAAAACCTGGCCAATGAAATGTAAATGGAAGGTAGTGGGTGGTACTTTCAGACAGGCTTTTTAAGGGAGTTGACTTTGCTGTCCCTAATTTCTCTTGCTGGAAAGTGGATGCTATGGTCAGAGATCCAGTAGCCACCTTGTCACTTTGAGAATGAAATCATTGTTCAAAAGATTGTAAAGCAGAGGGATAGCAGAAGGAGCTTGAGTCTTTAGTATCATGTGAGACTCCCAAACCAGCCTTGGAATGCTTACCTCTGGAATTTTTTCAAATGAAGGAGAAATAAACTCACCACTATCATCCTGTTCTCACCATAATCTATTCTCAACATAAGAGCCATGCTTACTCCTTTAAAGGGAAAATCAGATTATGGTCCTCCCTTTATCCTAGACATTATTATTTGTCTTGAATTCTATGTTGTTGATTATTGATATTGGCTTTCTTGGTTTGTTTGATACCTTAGTTAGTAATATCTTTGACTATGCCTTAATTGTTAGCATTCTTCTGTCATTTAGCTTTAGGTACAACTTGTAAATTTATTATAAAATTTAACTTTTTGTTTCAATTCACTGTTCAATAATAGTGACTTTAACTGAATACTTATTATGTGCATTGTGCCATGTATTGTGGAAAGTACTGTTTTATTAATACTTATAATGATCTTACGTGATATTTTGTTCAATATTTTTCTTATCTTTTGCTTTGCTCAAGTTGTCCTTTAATCTCGGTAATGAGATTCATCTCCTGAGGGCCTGGACTAATAGAGACAGTCAGAGATTCTCTAGAATAGCAGGATTAGCCCTTTTTAGACCAGAATAGCTTGAAACAATAACACTGTTGTCAAGATGTTTACTATTTCAAGTAAGAAAAACCAATGAGCCATTCAAGTCTTGTAAAGTGAAGTATAAGCAAACTGTGAGTGGAAGCCTCAAATTATTGTCTAATATGTGAACCAGAGATTTAAGGTCAATAAACACTAACTATTAAAATCTGTCTTTTTCTGCAATAGATGTGCCACAGATAATGAAACTAGTGTAGCTTCTAGATTTTTCCTTTTTTAAAACTTCTTGTAATTAAAGGCTAGTCTCACACTGACTCAGTGAGTCCCTAGCTAAAATGTTAAAATGTCGAGCCATGAGTTCCCTGGCTCCACATTTAAGGACCTGAAAACATGAGAAAAAAAGTACATAAAAGGCATAAAGACCTGAAAAGGGCCTGAAAACATGAGAAAAAAAGTACATAAAAGGCATAAAGAGCAGATAGAACAGGTTCTTGGAGATTGAATTTTTAAAATCCTATTGTTTTTGCGAATAGGCACTTACTCACCAGACATAGGTGATTATCAATTTCTGCCAGGAATGTGGTAATAAATGCCGACTTCACTTGTCACTGATCTGCTTTGGGAACAGAGAACTGTTAACCTTGAAAGCGAATGCACACCATTTACATTCTTACATAAATCTAATTAAGAATTACCAAGGAGAAGAAAAGTTTCAGCCCCACTCAAAAAACATATATAATGTTACTCTCAATCTTTTTCATCAACAGAATATTTTGCAAAGCATTATGTCATTTTGCTTTAGAGATTTCAAATAGGTATCTTCTTTTGCATATAATTTTGCTATTGGAGGAAGGAGTAAGAAAAAAATTATAAATAGAGGAGAAAACTTACATTGAGATCAGTGTTTAAAAATTGTGAAAGGAGATTAAGGTGACAAGAGAATATTTTAAGTAGATGTTATTAATTTCAAAGTGGTGTATTACCTTAGATTTAGCTTGACATGTAGTTAGTGACCCCACAGTTAGAAAATTCCTATTTATCTGAAAAAATGACAGAATGGAAAGTGTACAAACTCACCTATTTAACCTTAAAACCAATTTGTTATTGAAAATGTTAAAAACGATCACCTTTCAGACTTATTTTGGAATGGAATTGACCTAGAATGAAGTTTATGACTTTTGGAAAATTAATCTTGCTAGATTTTCTTTATGTTTTTAGCTTATGATGGTCTCAGATTTTGGTGACAGTCACATTAAAAAAATCATTACAGAAGTCTGCTTTTTGCTTATAAACGAAACAAAGAGAAAGATATTACTATGACCTTATCTTAATTCTCTTATGAATAGGGTGAAACATATTATAACTTTTCTTTTGGAAATAATTATCCTAAACCATAGCCCAAGAAGTTTTAAATTAAGTTTAAAAGCATTAAATGAATACAAATAACTCCAGATTTAAAAGACAACGTTTTTCCACAGGAAGAAAATAATGGCTGTCAAAGAGTCACCAACATTCAATTCAAGGATCATCTCATAAATACAGTGTCCCAAGATGCTGGGGGACTTATAAATATAAATAAGACATGCTCTCTATCTTCAAGGAACTTTCAGTGGAGGTGACATGCAGAGCCAAAACATGTATAAATCAAGGCAGAAAAAAATTCCCAGACTCCTTTGCAGCGACATCCCCTTCCATGTGAGCTCCCTCCCCTGCACATACAAACTCACACTTTAAAGGTTTTTCTCTGTTGATGTTCTTCAAGGATGGGTCTTTGGCTCTTATCCCCTCTAATGTTCTATATTTTCTAAGAAGTTTCTAGGCCAATGAGCCTCAAATATACAGCAACACAGACTTCTCCTTGGATCTTAAGTGAACCTTAAACACAAGTTTCCCCAAAGTGAAAGGATCTTCTCCCCAAGAACTGATTTTCTTCCAGTGTTCCCTGTCTTGGTGGATGGCACCACCACTCATTATACACAACCCTGAAACACTGCCATCCCCCTCTCTCTCACTCTCCATTTCAAACCATCACTAAGTCTAGATGATTTTATGATCTCAGTATTTCTCAAATCTGTACACTTCTCTTTACCACCACTGACATTCCCATCACCCAAGCCACCAGTTCATACCTGAACTACTGCAATAGTCTTGTAACTGGATACTCTGCAGCCACTTTTGTTATCCTCAGATAATTTCCCTGCTACAACCAGAGGGTTCTTTACAAAACCATGTCACCCACTTAAAACTCAGAGGTTTTCCATTTCTCTTAGAATAAAGACAAAATCTGGACACTTCCTATCACAACAGATACTCTTACCTCATTCAGCCCTTGCTTTATGTCTTCCAAGTATCTCTGACTTTCTTTCATTTTTTTGAATAAGCCAAAGTCACTCCCACCATGAAGATTTTGCATTCTCAGCTCCCTCTACCTTTTCCCCTTTTCATCTAGTTGACTCCTATTAGTCCTTGAAATCTCAGTTTGCCTGTCAATTCCTCAGAAAAGCTTATCCCAACTACCCAGGAAAGCCCTAGTTATACATTCTCAAAAAACACTTTTTTTTTCTTGCAGAGCTCTTTTCCTAGTTCACAACAGTTTATCCTTATATCTTAGGGCCATTATTTAATTAATAGCTGTCTTCCCCAGTAGTCTAAGCTTTGTGAGGGCAAAAACTCTTACAGGACAGAGCAGAGTGCCAAGTTCATGGTAAGTTCTCAATAAACATTGTTGAATGAATGGATGGATGGAGGAATGAAAGAAAAGATGGATAGATGAGCAGAGGAATTATCAAGGCAAATTAAAAGTAAAGGGAGAATTTATTTAATTCTCAAAGTAAGGTAGGATAGGTTTCTTGAGGTCATAGCTTTTGAGCTGAACCTCATAGACTAAGAAAACGGGGAAAGTTCTTCTAGGTTAACAGGAGAAGAGTTTTTTTTAAAGTAAGAAGATATAGAAGTTTTTAGATATTGTTGGCATGGTAAGTTAGCAAATGTGGCCAGAGTAGGAATTTTTGAGGCATTATATATACAAAGGGCATATAATGATGTAGTAAGAATCTTATTTGGTAGACAGTGAGACACCAGTGAAGATTTGGAGGAGGAATGAATCATATTTAACCTGTTGAAAGATAAGTTGAATTTAAAGGATGGACTAGAGAGTCAAGAGATTGGAAAGAGAAATACTAGTTGAGAGGCTACTCAGGAAAGAGAACAGAGGTCTCAGCTTGGACTGTGGAAGTAGTGTTGGAAAGGAGAAAAGGGCTAGATGTATTTCAGAGAATGAACCAATAGTATCAATAGTACTGGGTGACCATTCAAATGAGAGGAGAAAGAAGGTGATGAGATTCAAGATGCTTTGATTTCTCTGCCCATAGGCCCATGAGAGGAGGACCAGAATTAGAAAGAATAACGCTGGTGAAATAAGTTCAGACTAGAAAAAAAAATTGTATAAACCAGTATAATATCATTATAAAGATTATTGTCAGATAATAATTGCAGTCCTACCCTTGGACCCTGGAGAGGAGACCTTGCCCAAGGACCCACAATTTAGAGGGCTCTACCTTGGTCCTGGTCTGGATATGTTTCCCTGTGGGATGAGGAATCCACAGATCTAAGAGGGATGTGCCCTGGAGTCCACTACTCATTTCTAAATCAGCTCTGGGTTCCTGAGACCCTAGAAACCATGCCCAAATGGCCCCCAATCCACTTCTGGAATAGGTGCAGTCTTCCTCATTAGGTCCATCTTCCGATGTGCTCCCTCAGGCTCAAGAGATGCTCAAAGTATAGCTGTCTGTAAGTGTATGGATGCAGCCTGCACCTGAGGTATGGGGTTCTCATGAGAGAACCCCTATACATGAGGCCCCACATGGTATTGGATAGAGCCAGGCAGTGGAGAAAAAGAGAGAGGGCAGGACTGGAATGGTTCTCACCTTTAGTTATATTCTTGGGAGGAATTCCCAGAACTCTGAAAGAAGTTTAAATTTGAACCTGGCCTTTCAGGTTTTTATGGAGGCATATTTGCCAGAGTAGAAGAATCAACTATATTGAACTGTTAAAATATCAGACATCCAAAATGTCTATACTGTTGTTGGGAATGTAAATTGGTACAGCCACTATTTTAAAAAACTAAAAATAGAGCTACCATATGATCCAGCAATCCCACTCCTGGGCATATATCCAGAGCAAAACATGGTTCAAAAGTGTACATGCACCCCAATGTTCATTGCAGCACTGTTTACAATAGCCAAGACATGGAAGCATCCTAAATGTCCATCAACAGATGAATGGATAAAGAAGATGTGGTACATATATACAATGGAATATTACTCAGCCATTACAAAGACTAAAATAATGCCATTTGCAGCACTATGGATGGACATGGAGATTATCATACTAAGTGAATTAAGTCAGACAAAGACAAATATCGTATGATATTGCTTAGATGCAGAATCTTAAAAAAAATGATACAAATGAACTTATTTACAAAACAGAAACAGACTTACAGAATGAACTTATGGTTACTGGGGGAAGGGTTGGCGGGGAGGATAGATTGGGAGTTTTGGGGACTAACATGCCCACACTGCTATATTTAAAATAGATAAGCAACAAGGACCTACTGTAATAAATAAATAAATATCAGTCATCTGTTAAGATATCAGGCTTGGAGATATAGACTCAAGAGCCATCAGCATCACTGACACCACGGATATGGAGGAAGCTGCCTCTGGACCAAGTGCAGGCTCAGAAGTCATTATGAAGGGTTGGATGTGGGATAGGCAGAAAGAACAGAGCCAGCGAATTAGATTTAGATGGAGCAGTCCTAAATGTAGAAGGCTGCTCAGATGAGCAGTCAGAAAGGTAGACATTCATGAAAGCCAAGGGGGAATTTCAAAAATAGCAGGATTATTAATAGTATCTTTTTATAGATAGGTCAAGCTGGATGAGAACTGAAAAGTGACCAATAGATTCTAAATGACCTTTTAAAAATTGTTGCAATGATATTTTATGGGCAGTAATAAGATCCTAAGGGATTAAGAAGGAAATGAGACGTGAGAAAAAAAAGGGTCATAAGTAATGAACATTTTCTTGAAAAATTTAGTAGTGAAGGGAATAAAAGAGAAGAATGGGGAAGTTTTTATTAGGATAGGAGACAATCAGACTTGTAACCAATGGTGTAGAAGCCATGGAAGGTGCAAGGGAGGGTAGGTAATTGATGGAACAAGCATAGCACACTTGGGAAGTAGCAGTGTTCATAAAGTGGGTTAAAGGGGGTACCGGAGCTAATCTAAAAATTAGTGTCTGCCATTATAAGTAAGTTTGGAAAGGAATAAGTGATAGCAACTGAGAGAGTTTGCACCTGGTGGTCTTCCTTTTTTCTGTGATGTACAGAACACGTTAGAGTGCTGTTATGTGGGCAGTTTAAAAAGAGCAGAAAACTCCTGAAGTAATCACTGTTGGAAAAAGAATAGTAAGTTAACTAATTCAATGAATTAGTGAGCAGCGTTGGACTAGTAAAGGCTGCTCTATACACTTGTCACCAAATAAAGCAGGTTTGGTCATGTCTCTCCTTGACAGCTTCATTTAGAAAGTCAGGAAATTCAAAAATAGAAAGTGGATTTTAGGTTTTCCATGTTTATTTATTCAACTATCTAATATTTATGGTTTTGCCTAATTAGCTGATTTAGACAAGCACGGAACCTATATTTTGGGAACTAACTGCACAGTGGAATTAGAATAAGGTAAGTAGTCAATAAAATTTTTAATACTTGTGAATGAATAGTTGAACCTTTTCTTGGGGATCTGACTGGGTAGGAAGGAAAGTGAAACCAGATTGTAAACTCTGAGATCAGGAACAACTGGAATGTTTTTCTGTAAAATCTGCATTGAATAGGTTTTAAATAAACCCTTGATCAAGAAATGAATGAATGAATTTGGTCTTACAAAAATTAATGAGTCGGGCATAAATGAATGGTTATAGAGTAGAGAGAAGTTAGACCTGGAAGTCTGGATGAAATTAAAGAGTAGATTTAATGGTAGTGCAAGATTGACAATGAGAAGCTCAAAATAAGGATCAGAGGGAAAATTTAGAGTTTGGCATTTAGAGACTAAAGAATTCCAAATTATGGAAGTGCTATCGCGCGGCTCTGTTAAAACCAAATGAGGGTAAAATGTGTTGGATTTGGTCCAGGAACTGTGATATCTGAGTATTGGGTGGTTGTTCTTACCCAATGAGGTAAGGCAGGTCTCGAGGGAATCTGGTGCAGGTTTCAAGAACGCTGAACATGAAGGGGAGCTTCCTGAAGTTAAGAAAAATCCTGGTAAAAAAAAATAGTAGAGTCATATAGGCAAAAAAAGTAGGAAGGAAAATTAAACGAGGGTGGACACACAAAGACGAAGTGGCAGTGAGAAAGGAAAGGAGGTGGATCTTGATGGTATCTCCTGGTTCTGAAATATTATAAATTTAGGACAATGATCCACTTTCATTTAAGAGAGTTACCGGGAAAGCTAGTTCATCTGAAGAAATCCAGTTCTCCACTGCAGTGGAGGTGCCATGAGAGACAAAATAATGGCCCTCGTACGTTCTCATTTTTATCCCCAAACCTGTGAATATATTACCCTACAAGGCAAAAGGGATTTTACAGAAGTGATTGAGCGTAAGGATTTTAAGACAGAAAAATTATTCTAGGTTATCTCTGTGCAGTCAATCTAATCACATGTGGCCTTAAAAGTTGAGAACCTCTTCTGGCTTTAGTGAGTGAGAGGTGGCAGTGTGAGAACGATCCTGACACTTTGCTGCCGGTTCAGGGAGGTAAGGGACCACGGGTAAGCATTGGAGAGAGGTTTTCTCTAGGAGCTAATGGGTCCCCTCTGCTGACAGCAAGGAAACAGAGATCTTGAAACCGAGCAGGACCCTCTGGAGCTCCTGGGCGCAAAAGCCTTTCTGTGTCCCCCGTTTCTTTTCTTTCCTTTTTTTTTTTTTTTTTGAGATTCCAGGTTTGTTGCTATGAATTCTTTTTTTTAACATCTTTATTGGAGTATAAGGAAATAGGCTTCATTCAGCATCCATGACCCTCCCTGAGTTCCAAAGAGCAGGTTCAAACAGTTGCTAATCAGGGAAGGGAGGGGATGCAGAGACTGGGGAAGAGCAGTCAAGAAACAATAGTGCAGCCTTGGAGCAGGGTCCTGGTTCTCCCTCAAGGGATATGCATAACAATATCTTTGAGCTGTTTTGCAGATACTGAAATCCCTACCAGGTGGAGAGGTGAACTGTATGCTGCCCACAAGCAAGTAGACCCCAGACCGATTGGAACCAGAAGGTTGATGATGCCAACTCCCACTTACCTCAGCACCAAACGAATGTCCATGAGCTGATCATGCCCTCCTCTTTGAACCATTACTATAAAACTCCTCACTACCACCTCCAGGTGGGGACACAGTTTTGAGGGCATTACCTCTGTGGTACCCTTTGCCTGGCAAAGCAATAAAGCTATTGTTTTCTATTTCACCCAAGACTCTGTCTCCGAGATTCAATTCTGTACCTGTATTCTGAGGCCGAATTTTGGCATCAATATCAGTTCTACAACTGCATAGAGTCATCCTTTGGTATCCCTAGGGGATTGGATCCAGCACTTTGATTTTGCCCTGGTGTGACCCGTCCTGGACTTCTGATCTATAGAACTGTGAGATAATAGACTTATGTATGTTGTTTAGGCCACTAAGTTTGTGATCATTTGTTACAACAGCAATTAAAAAAAAAAACAAATTCAGGGGCCATTATCGAAATAGAGATTTTATAGTAATTTTCTGACAAAAAAGTGGGGATTTTAGAGAAAACATATAAAATATTTAGGAGGATATTGATAAAGACTTCTCAGGTTTCCAAAAATGCACGGATAATTTATTTTTCAAAGGTCACACTCTTTCACAAAATTACACAGGGGTGAAGGATCTCATATTGCATGCTTTAAAATAGAAATTATGTAATAAAATATGAAATGTCAGTTTGACAATTAGTCCTAAAAATGTTTTTATAAGCTAAAATGAATAATATTTTATATCAAAAACCCACCACAAATCACTACTTTTTGTAATTAAAGAAAAACATTTTTTTTTAATGAAATGGGGTGAATATCCATTGCAGAATATACAGTTTGTTCCCTATAATCTTAGGTTCTGTAGGATTGACAAAATTAAAATGATTGACCTCTTGGCTACAATTTAAATTCTAGAAAGGGTCTAGAAAAGGCTTGGTCTTAGCCTTGGAGCTTAGTCCAGCTCATATGGCAGTCTTGAAAATTGCTCAAGAAAAAGAAAGAAAGAAAGAAAAAAAAACTACCTCTTTGTACCTTTTATGATTTCATAGTAAAGATAATTTTCAATCCATCCTGTTTCCATTCTAGTCCTACATGCCCCACTGGTCTGGGAAAAGTTTTCCTGACAGAGGGATGAAAACAAAAGGGAATTTGCCTACATTTTGCTGATGTGCAGGCAAGATCTTTCCCAGAATTTCCTTTTGGCAAAAGCAGATCTTTCAATTTACATAAAAGTGACTGTGTTTTTCCTTTTACTTCTACCCTTTTGATTTACATTCTTCCTTATTGACTCACTTCTTCCTGGCATGTTAAAAATCACTCCTCAAATTCCAGAATGACTAAGAGTACCTTCTGGCTCTTCTTCAGGCAATGCTTCTTCATGACCACACTCTAACTCCAGCCGTTTCACCCCCATGACTGGCCTGAAGAATGGGGCTCAATCTGGGGAGGTCCCTGTGCACCTCTTCTCTCTGCAGGTGGGGGAAGTAAAAACATATTTATGACACAAGACCCTGTATGGTATTTTAGTGCCTAAAATATTTTAAAATAGTATTATTTTTATTAAAAAAAGCAAATGTATTAAAGTTTTGGTATACAAGATAGTAAAATGTCAATTTTTAGGAATAATGAATAAGGAAGTTTTGAAGAAGACTTAGAAACAAAATAAATTCAGTAATTTTTTTGTTTTTTAAACTGATAAAGGAAAGCAGAAATTAATAATAAAAGGATCATAGGTTTGGGAACTAGGTAGAGCTACCTTTGATGTGAACTCAAATTTTGTAACATGTTAACTCTGTGACCTTGGACTTAGTAATATTTAACCTTTCTGAGGTTCAGGTTTATGTCTTCTGTTGTTCCCATCTGTAGATGGGGATGGTGACACCTACCCCATTCAAGGCAGTTGTTGTAAGGATTCAAACACACTAATTCCTAACACATTGCCATCCTGTATGCTTGTTGAGGGTGGGAATAGTGTCTTCTCATTTTGTTTTTCCCATGCTAAAGACAGTAGCCATCTGGTAGACACACAAAAGATGTACATTGAATGGCTGAACAAGGGCAGCAATGTGAATAATCCAGAATAACAGATCATTGGAATGAATGTATTCCTAGTGGGGAAACTTACCTGTGGCTTTCCAAGGAATGAGATTTACACGATTCATGGATAGCCAATATTTGCAATTAGATTGCATTCCATGGGAACATATAGGTTGAACAGAAATCTACCCAAGACCTTGCTGAGCAATTAAGGGACAACTGGCCTGGGACTAAAAACCCTTACAAAAATAAATAGAAGTCAATAACAATGCCAGTCCCTTTATATGCATTCTTTTCTTTTTTTAAGCACTAGAATCAATGGATCTAGGCTGTCATCCATTTACTATCATGCTACATTGGGAGCTTATCTTGCACCATGGAACTCTTCTTTTGGAATATCCAAAGACAGGGAGTATATTTGGTAGGGCAGTTTGGTAGTTTGGGGATTTTGATTTTTTTTCTCTATGAAATCCCTGATCCCAGAGTCTGGAGAAACCTAAAAGCTAGAACTGAGCAAAGATTAATTGGAATGGTGGCTTCAATTTATTCTGTCTCGTTCCCACTGTTCTTACAACAGGTTATTAACTTATTTGGAACTCTGTAGTGAGAACATCTTTGAGCTAAAACTTGGGATCATTTTTAAGAAATAAAGATGGTAACTAAGAGTAAGAAAAATGATATTACCAGTGATCAGGAAAATACTTATCTTGAAAATAATATTATAGATTATTACTAGTATTATTTTTAATGTACTTTTTACAGCCAATATGTCTTGCATTCAACCCAAAATGACTCATAAATATTTTAAGGCCATATGGTTTGAGGAGAGTCAATCAAATTTAAACAAAGCACTTGTTTTAAAATGGCATATTTAAATGTTCAGCTAAAAGAATGAGCTTCCTTTAGCCTTAGAATAGCATCATGCTTTCTTTAGTGAAACCAGTTGCACCAGGGAGTGAATATGAATCACTCTTAATTTCATTAGTCTATTTATATTACTGCTCATTATCTGAATCATCAAAATATGATGATGATCAGGCTTTTGCTTTTAAGGAGCATGATTTTTCTTCTTCTTTGTTTTGCAATAGTTCAAGAAATTCATATTGTATCTTACTTGTGAGTGCCTACTATGAGTGGGAAAAGTAATTAAAGACTTGTGATGGCAAAAAATTTCTTAACCTGATGGCATAAACCCCATGGATTTAAGTGATTTAAAGGACTTAGCTTGTTATTTTGTAGCGGTAAATATGATGAAGAGAATTGGATTATAGTTTCTAACAGAAAACAAAATAAACTTGTTTATATCTAATTAAATTGATTCATTAGCTATGTTATAATAACTAACACACTAAGGAAAGCATTGTTAAATAATTAAATACAGAGGCAGTCAGTGTTACAATATTGCATTGTTTTAATCAAAGTGTCAGCTCCAATAATGTAGATGGCCCTGGGTTGTGGACCTAGGACAAATAAAGCTGAAAGGATTTAAGTGGCAGAGATGTTGGAAAAGCAGAGAAGTAAATAATAAAGAGACGGTTCAGTGCTCAGGGCTGAGCTAGTGTTCTGGTACCAGGTCCAAAAATTTGGCAAGATAGGAGGAAAGGGAAGAGCGGAGGCTTATAACTTTTATTATTAAAATAAAATTTTCCTTGTAGATCAACATCCATTGGTTGAAAGCTTAGTTCCACAGATTGCTTACAGCCTGACCTCAGGGTCATATCAGAGCTAGTTTTCTCATTTGCAAAAGGAGATAATGCTTGCCTCTGATGGTGGTTTCATGTGTTCCCACCATTAGGTGTTATCTTTGGACTGATCTCTCTTCTCCAGGAATTTACATTTGAGTAGATGAGAGAATGTGTACTCAAGTAACGACAGTAGAGTGTGATGGATACAGTGTGTCTGCAAAGTCCTCAAATGACAGAAAGATTGCTTGGACAGGTGAGAGCAACCTGCACAGAGAAGGAGACATTTAATGCTATATATCGTTACTGATTATCCAAGGTCAGCACTTGTCTTAGTCTGCTTGGGCTGCCACAATAAAACACCATCACTGGGTGGCTTAAACAACAGAAATTTATTTTCCTACAGTTCTGGAGGCTAGAAGTTCGAGATCAGGGTGCCAGCATGGTCAGGTTCTGGTGAAAGCTTCTCTTTCTGGCAGACCCACTGCCTTCTCCCTGCGTGTTCATGTGGTCTTGGTCGTGCTGAAAGAGAGAATAGTCCGCCGTCTCTTCCTCTTCTTATAAGGTCACCAGACCTATAGGATTGGGGTCCCACCCTTATGACCTCATTTAACCTTAATTTCTTCCTAAAATCTCTGTCTCCAATTACGGTCACATTGGAGGTTAGGGCATCAGCATATGAATTGGGCTGGGGGTGGGTGCAGGAGAACACAATTCAATCCACAGCAGTATGTAGTTAGAGGCAGGCGCCAAGGCTGTAAAGACTAAGGGATGGTGGATACAGAATCTACACAGAGAGGCTGTGCAAAAGGAATTCACAGGCAGGTCGTCTAGTCCACTAGCAATTCTTCACCAGAGTTGAAGTTCTTCACGATAAGGTAACAGTTTTTCTCAGATTAGGACATTTTGCATATTTGCAACTTTTTAGGGCAAAAAGCAGTCTCTAATGTCAGGTTTCTGGTGCAGCTCAGTGGGAGCACATGATTGAAGAAATGATGCTGATATAGAAAGAGATGATGGAGAAAGGGGAAGAACCACTGTCCCCTCCATCTTTGATTCTTACATGGGGCCGGATACACTAACAGATGTTCAATACATGTCAGTTTAATTAACTTGGTAGGAAAATCCAAATACATAAAAACCAACTTGTGTTTTTGACCCAGTGATAACAGAAAGTGCCTTCTTTTCAGAAAAAGAAAAGAAAATTGCTGCCTAATATTCCAGGAAAGGTGAGGTATTTGTTAAAATATCTGAAGTACAATGCTTATTCTACAGAAGCTCATCCTTGCTGAACTCAGTGAAGAGTGGGTGTAAATAGAGTGGGTGGAAATGTCCTTTCCACTGTCTCTTCTGTGTGCACAGGAGGACTGCATTGTGCCCCACTCCTTCAAGTTTGATTGGGATCACGTGACCCAGGGCTGGCCCATGGGATGTGGGCAGCTGTGATGCAAGCTGCTTCCAGGCCTGGAACTTAAATATTCCTTGTGTGGCCATCAACCTCTCTCTTCAGGGTTGGTTACACCCTGACTTGGAGACCACATGATGTACATTGTGAAGCTGTTAGATATAGGAGGCTCAACTAACCTGAACTGGCTTTATACCAGTGAGAAGGAAATGTTTTATTGTGTTAAAGCTACTTAGATATCAAGTATAGGTTAGCTTATCCTGACTAATACATTACCCTTCCCATGTGTGAGGAAATGTGTTTTCTGTTCTGCTTAGTTCTATTTTATGTTAGTTTTCAAAAACGCTAGCCCCAACGTTTTGGGTCCTGATATGTAGTTTGAAAAACACTCTTTTAAAGAATACTAGCATTCAGATAAGGCAATGTGATGCTCACCATTAAAACAAGTGGGTTGAATCACATTCTTAAAGACTTTGGCCCTATGGTTCAGACTGATCACAATTAGATGGTTTCATTGTCTTCTTAGGTAGCTAAAATCCTACCCCAGTCTTCTCATCGATTGCTAACGATGGGAACCAACTCTAGAGACGTGCATTTTCCAAAATGAGGCAAATACTATTAAAACATCATAAATGTTAATTACAAACTCCATAGAAAGGACAAAGGAAATAAGATATGAATTTTGAAATGATTTTGTGTTGTTTTTTTCTTCTTGATCTGTGATGGCTCAGACTGCCTTCTTGGGTTTCATTTTCAATCACCATCTTCAATCTAGGATTCCCAAACTTTTACTCAAATCTATGGCTTCCTGGAGTAGTCTGCCTGTGGGACATCCTCAGGAGTTGCTACAAGTCCAACTGCTCTTCCTCCTGGAGGCTTAAATCCTCTGGGATAAACGTGAAGCCAGTTAGGTGTTGACTTTTTAATTTACTCCAATAATTAAGCTCTAAGAAAAGTTGCTCATTCACTGGGGAGCCAAACCTTTTCTCCCTGTGCTCATGGCATCCCCAACCATGAAACTGTTCCATGAAACTTTGAAACTGTTCTCCAACAGAAGAATGTTGTCAGGGTAGCACCCTCACCCCCTTTTGTTTGTTTTTGTTTCTTTGTTTAAAGTAATATGTTGGTCAAGCAAGACAGTAGTGGGCTTGGAGACAGCAGATCTCTGTCACTTCTGAAAAATGTAGGAAGTCTGGATACCCTGGTGTATCCTAGGCTTAGATATGACTCAGCTCACCTTCCTATCTGTGGGTTTCAAATGATTTTAAACCCTAAGGAGATTTTTTGGTCTATCCTATCTCTACTTGAACTGTTAGGAAAGTTTGATGACAAGGAGCCAAGTAAGATTTCTGCTCTTAAGAACCTTTATTTAATATATTTTTTCATTAGACCATCTTAATATTCCAACATAACAAACATATGCGGAGCAAATTTAAAACAGATTCTGACCTAACTTCTTCACAGGTTAAAATCCTCTGATGTTACTTAGTTTGGTGGGAAAATGGTTAGTAAATGTTTTTGCCAACATAGTTAAAAGCATGTGGTCACAGCCTTATGTGAAGATTCCACATTCTGTGGATCTGTAGACTACAAATAGAAATGTAAGAAAGTACATAAAAATTACGAAGTGCTAGATAACAAGCAAAGGTACAAATAATTAATACTCAACTATGATGTTGCCATTTACAACAAGACAGAGTCTACTGAGAGTAAAAGTGATACATGTATGTTGGACATTTAAAAACAGAAAGACAGAAATTATGGTAAAATTTAAAGTGTCATTCTGAGAGGACTTATTTTAGTTACCATAAATTAATCCCTACTACTAGTTCCTTTATGGATTATGAACAGTGATTATTGTTCAAGGTCACTGATAACTGGGATGAACTAGAAGTAAAGATAATTAGGTTATTATAGCCATGATGGCTGTTGACATTTGGGAAGAAGTAGAAAACACCAGTTATAAAGCAGTGGGAATCATCTGAAGCACACAGCCGTAGATGTCCATGATATTTCCATTATGGAGAGCCAATTGGGGACAGAAAGATTTCAAAGATTTTGAAACCTCTGCAAAATGAATTAGATATTCTTCCATTTACATAAATAGAAAACCATCAAAAAAGGTGTTAAAGCAGTATAAGGCCCTATTAATTTGAAATTTAGATAGCAAGCCTCATGGTAAAATATTGGATGGCTGGACTAGAGGCTGTAAGTCAGAGGTAGCAACCTAAACTTAGGCAGGAAAAGTAGAAATGGAGAGTCGTGAGTAGAAAGGATATATAAGGGAATGCAAATGTAGAAGTACCAGGACTAGGTGACCAACTGAGTGTGAAAGTGAAGGAGAAGTGGAAATTAAGAAACGAGCCCAAGATTCCTTTCATGGTGACTGGGTAGATGGTGATACAATTAAAAGAACATAGTAAACAGATATACACTACTATATATAAAACAGGGAAACAACTAGGACCTACTGTATAGCACAGGGAACTCTACTCAATACTCTGTAATAACCTATAATGGAAAAGAATCTGAAAAAGTATGTATATATATACTTATATATAGATATATATATAAAACTTTGAATCACTTTGCTGTACACATGAAACACTGTAAATCAACTATACTTCAATTAGTAAAAGAAAGAACATAGTAAAGAAGTGGGTTTGGGGATAATGATGATCAGTTCAGTTTTGAACCAGTTGAGTTAAAATTTCAGGTTAAATCAAATTTACGACGGTCTTTGAAAACCAGGTCAAAGAATTCAACTTTGATATAGTAATTAGACAAGCTCTATTTAAGACCTAAATTGTGGAATAATAAAAATGGTATTAAAGTATACTTTATTGTATATCCAGATACAAGTTTTAAGAAAAAAATAGATTAAGAAAAATCCATCTTTGAGAAGCTGCTGATGTAGGCATGGTGATAGCAATAGAAGAATTTAGGAAAGAACCACAGAGGGGAGATTTGACATTATGTCATGTAAGGAACACAGATTCCCTGACATATACAACATCGGTGACTGAATAAGGTCACTTCTCCAGATAAAGTAAGTCCTGCAGGTGGAAAGTTTGGCAAGGGTACTTAATGGGGGGGGTGCCTTCATGAAAATTATAAAAGACATCCTCTCCTGTGGTTGTCTACAGCCCCATGTTGGAGCTCAACACCTAGCATGGAGAGTGTGGCCTGAATTTCAGCTCCCACTCACCCTTTTGACCTAACTTCCCTTTGCAGTGTGGGTGTTGTGCCAGAGGGAGGGTAAGCCTAGATAAGAGAAAAGGAAGGGAGCCATGTTTTGTTTTTACTTTAAGTAGATAAAAGACTCTCTTGGGGAAGGAAGATTAGACTTTTTCAAAGGGCTTTACTGGGCAGAATTATGACCAGCACATAACTATTTCAAAATGGCAGGTAAATGTTTTAAGTAAATAAAACTGCTCAAAAGCATGACTGACTTTCTTGGGAGACAGTGAACTCAGTCGTTGGAAGTAATAAAATGGACTCTGGATTCTTAATTGATAAATATTTTACAGAGGAATTCTTCAAGAAAATTCTTTCAAGCCTGTGATTTGATGATTACTTGAGTGTTATGACCAATAAATCTGTGACCACAGAGGCGAGCTGACTGGCTGGAATGGAGGAGACAGAACTTGGGTTGGCTCCTGTAAGGAGAATATTTTCTCAAATACAAAGATTTGGGGAAAAAAATAGAAGAGCCCCCTCCCTGCTCCCACTTACCTTTTAATATTTACATAGCTGTATAATGTTTGCTCAGTTGACTATGATTTAACAGAGCAGCTTTGTCCTAAAAGTCCTACTTGGATTGATAGATTATTCTAGTAGAAGTTGATATGGATGAAATCTTGATTTGACTTTGGCCAAATTACGTGTCTGCATCCCCCAGATTTTCTAATGTAGGTAATTGGATAGCTAGTGTTTGTTGGTTTCTGTTTCTGCATTCAATTGCTTTGAATTGGTATACTTCACATCTAGGACATCCACTTTATTTCAAAAGGGGGGTCTTCAGTAAGACCCAGCTGTAAATAAGTGTACAGGTATCAAGTACCTGTATTTAACTGAAGTAAGAAAGTAAGAATAATAAATATCAAAAACCTTGTTTTCATTGAATATTAATTGACCAACTAATTTAAGGAAAAGAAACTTATTTTTGAAAAACATTGTAAGCTTATAAAAATCAAGTTTTTTTTCAGGCTTCAGCAGTGAAGAAAGTTGAAAGAAAATGGAGAAAGGAAAACAGCTCACTAAGAAGGAAGAAGAGGAACCTGAACCAGCAGGTTAGTTTCACAGTTCATATTGCTTCTGTCTTTTCAAAGGATAAATAGAAGGTCAGGAAGATAAAAATCCAGTTTTCTGGTTCAGGGGGTTCCTGCACATCTCGGAACATAGTCTACCTTCCAATTCACAGCTCTCATTGGAGATGAGAAACAGGTTCTAACAGATCAGTGTACCTAAGAGTTAATAGCTTTAGTAAAGTAGAATTGGGTCTACCAATTGTGTAAACCAATACCTACCTATAATGACAGCGGTGTAATCAGAACTGTCAGAAATGGAGGAAAATAAACTTTTAAAAGATCAGAGGTACTCAGCGAAACAAACAACTTATCGCTTAAAAAAATGGATTCTCATTTAATTTATGGGAAATCCGTTCATCAAGGTGAAAATAATAAGCAGCAGCAGCAACCATCACCCAGTGCCTTAAAAAAAAAAAATCAGTTGTTGTCAGCTTGATCTAACCAGCTAGCTAACTAAAATATTACTTCAATTTAAGTAGCTTTACTAAGTGACCAGAAATGTGCATCTTTATGATAAACCAACTATTATTGGATTTAGCATACTATCATTGCTACTTAATTGAAAGTAATTTATGTCAAAGTGGAGAAGAAAATTTAAATAATATTTATTCTTATGTGGCAATCTTTCATAGTCTATTGCCATTTGGCAGGAGCAGAGTCTAAAACCAGGTTCAGTATTGTAAGGTACTATTGTATCAGTTATCTATTGCTGCATAACAAATTACCATTTGAAGATGGGGGCCTTGTTTGCTAGTTCCCATTGCTGCAAATGTTTGAGGTATCAAAAGGGTGCTGACTCTTTAAGTACTCATTGCATCAGACCATTGCTGTGTTCTCTGTAAAGACCAGAAGAAGGCCTCTCTCTCCACTCTGACCAGGTTTTGTCCTTCAGGCCCCAGAGCAACATTGTTTATGTCTGTGCCTGACAAGGATCTTCCAAAGGACACTTCCTTTATCTTCCGTTGGCAGCCCCTCCATCACAGGGTATGTTGGTTAATTTTATTTGTCAACTTGGCCAGCACCATGGTTCCCAGATATTTGGTCAAACATTACCCTGGTGTTTCTATGAAGCTGTTTTGGATGAGATTAACATTTGAATTGGCAAACTCTTGAGTAAAGCAGACTGCCCTTCCTAATGTGGGTGGGCCTCATCCGGTCCGTTGAAGGCCTGAATAGAACTAAAAGATCAGCCTACCCAGAGCAAGACAGAATTCTTCAGCCTGCTGGCCTTCAAATCAGAACAGCAGCATTGGCTACCCTGGGTCAACAGCATGCCTGTGTACTCTGCAGGTTTTGAATTTTCTACCCTCTATGACTGTGAAAGCCAATTCTTTATAATAAATCTCTTCATATATATATAAATACATATTTATGTCTATATCCATATTTATGTATACACGTCCTATTTGGTCTGTTTCTCTGCATAACCTTGACTAATACATGGGTCATATTTATTTAATGCGGGTGGGCAGGACACTGTGCCATTCTCTCCTTCCTGTCTTGGCACCAGAGTATAAATCCTCTCCCTCCTCTTCTTGGTCTTAGTCAAAACTCCTCAAGTGACTTGATATGCACATCTCTAAAGTTTATTCCATTTTGGACTGCTTTCCTAGGATAGATTCTGAGAAGTGGAATTCTTGGGTCAAAAGCTATGAGTTATTTAAGGCTCTTCATTCATACTGGCAAATTGCTTTCCTCAAATATATCATTATTTGGGATTTCATCAATAATGAATAGTCACATCTGTATAGCATATTGTTATTCTAATTAGCATTTCTTTGATTGCTGGCCAAGATGAACATATTTTTATGTTTTTTAGCCATTATTATTTCCTTTTATGAGAATTGTCTTTTCATGTCTTTTTATTCATTCTTTTAAGGATGAGGATCAAGGACATTAACCCTTTATTTCATATAATTTGAAAATATTTTTCTCATTTTGTTGCTTGCCTTTACATTTTTGTGAATTTCTTTTCTTTTTGTAAAAGAAATATATATTTATTGTAGAAAATTTGGAAAATACAGAAAATCACATAGAAGGAAGTAAAAATTACTCCAATTCCCCTGGAGATAGCTATTACCAATATTTTTCTACAAATTCTTCTAGTCTTTTGTTGTGAATATAGATAAATATATATACATAAATATTTCATTTTTAGGAAAATATAATATTTCACGTTTTGCATGTAAGATTTTCAGTTTTTACTCTAGAATATATAGTGAACACCTTGCCATGTTATTAAATATTCTTTTATAGCATGATTTATTTGACCTATTTCCTGTTGGAAATTTTTGGTTGTCAGCAATTTTTACCATAGTAAATAGGAATGAATGTCCTGGTAAATAAATCTCTCCAACTATCAGTAGTATTAAATAATAGAATTATAATTTCTTGTGAAAAAGGAGACATATTTTAAAAGCTTCTGATACATACAACCAATCTTTTCTCTGAAACAATTTATATTCCTATAGTAATATAAGAAAATGCTCATTTCTCTATATCCTAACAATACTTGGCATGACTATTAAAAATGGCACCACTAGAAAATGACTTTGACAATATGTAGGGTAAAATGAGCATCTCTGATATTTCACCTTTCCCTTGACATCCATTCTTCTATTCATTCCACTAATAATTAGTGAGTCCCACCACAGACCAGGCACAATGCTGACTTCTAAGAAAACAGTAATACCCACTCCTCTTCCTGAATCATTATCTTCATTTCCTGGGTCAAAAGAAATTCTTGGCATGTACTTTTCCTCTCAAGTATCTAAGTATCTCAAGGATACATTGTATCTCCCCTACTTCTCAATTATGGTGCAGTTACTCAAATAGGACATTTTGACCAGTGTCTGCTCTATTTTGGCCAGTACTCTATAGGATAGTTCCATCTGAGTAACTTTTTTTTTTTTTTTCTGATACATTCCTGATTTTTGTTGAAATCCATGTAATACAGGAGGTATGGACAAACCAGTTGAACAGTGAGCCTCTGGGAGAAATTGTGAAATAAAATTGAAAAGCAATTTCATATTACAGAAAGGGGATAGATTTTGAGTAAGAAAGATCTTAGTTTTCACACCTGCACTGTAACTTTGGACAAATTACTTAGTTGCCTCTTTTGTGAAGTGTGGCTTGTATAACACTTTTCTCATTGAATACAAAATTCTCGAAAAGTAACCACAGAGCAGAGCTAAGAATTTTTGGTATGTTTCGACCAAACTTTGTTGCTTGGGCTGCCTCATTTCAGTAGTCTTATCTCTAGCTTTGCTGCCCTGTGTCTTCTGAGGAATCCTTAGCCTTCCCTGCTGGCACTGGAAGGTGTGGATCTCCACTTGAGGTTATTAATGTGTGATTTCTTCTCTAGACAATGCCTTATGTTATGAACCTACCTTCGCCCTGCTCAAGCGCAAACCCCTGCTCTGACTGGACCCTGCTTTCCCCAGTGATAGTTTTCAAGGAAACCTATGAGCTCCTTGTGGACAGAAATCATGTCCTGTGTTTTCTCTGTATTTTCATCCTCAGTGCTTACCTTGCACAATGTCTGGCACCCTGCAGGTGCTTGATGATTATCTATTCAACGACTATGCATCTGAACTTGGATGCTAAAGGCTCATGTGTTAAATCCCAGGAGTAATTTTATTTTTCTCTTTTGAATGCCTTTCGTTTGTTTCACCTGAAGATATCCTACATACTTATCAAGACTGAACCCGGATATCACCTTCCCTGCGAGGCCCTCCACAGGTCCCCGATGAAATAAATTACTCACTTCTCCATGCTCTGAAGCACTTTGTCTATTTACTCTCTTCATCTTCTCGTTTGGTAGACTCTGATCTCCTATTTATCTTTGGATTTCTAGTGCTCAGTCGACAGAAGAAAGAGTTCAATAATTGTTTGTCTGAGTTGGATGGAGAGGAAGGCTATGTTTAATTGTTCCTATGACTTCCAATTTCAGGTTGTATAAAGGAGAAGCCGATTTAAAACGCACTTGAAGGACAGTAAGTAAAAAGAGGCAATGTGCAATAATCGGGGAGCACAGGGGGTGAGGAGATAAACTAGGTTTGATTGGTGGTTCTGTAGTTTATGGGTGGATGTATAGAGACCAACCTTCCCCTTTCTCTGGCTCCCTCTGGTCTCTGCCTGGTGCCAGCAGAAAAGCCACTAGAAGTGGCAGCACATTCCATATAATTTAGCAAATTAGAAATCATGCTCTAACTTTAGAGACATCCATTGATGCTAGAATTCCAGGCACCATGGCAGACTCATGGAAGATATTTATACTTTTCAAAACACACTTGGAAGCCCCTGCATGGAACTGTCCTGCTGAGACAAGTCCATGGGCCTTCCTTATGTAACTCATTAAAGGAAATATGTGGGTAACCAGAGCTGCAGTTGGAAGGCAGAGGGGTAAATAAGGACCAGCTTCAGAATCGAATTGGTTATCTTGAAAATCTGTCACTTCACCCTTGCAATACCTCATAACTTTGTGTTATTAGTAAATTTAATTATCATGCTTTTGATTCAACTTCTCAATCCAAAGACTGAGGTGTTTTTAAAAAGACTGGACTTTAATTTCCTAAGTTTTTTAGGAGATATTTAACCCTTTCCCTGTCAGCATTTCTGAGAAATGTTCATTTATCATATATGGCCTTAGACCATCACGGAATCTGCAGGCATTTTTTTCCCTCTTAACTCCTTATTTTATACCTGAATGCCCATTTTCCATTGATCAACTTTTTGAAACACCGGACAAAACTAAACTCAAGTATTGGTGGAGACAGTTTTCCCAAGAATCTCTGTCGGGAGCTCCATTTTTCACGGAAAGCCTCTTACACTCCTCCTTCACTGTGGGGAAGAGAAAGTAAACATTATGGAGGAAAAAGGATTTAGTCTTGGAAAAGTTTTGTTTCTCTCACTATTTCTAGTTTGACCTTGGGAAAAAGGAGTATATGTTATTGTTTGCAGACATCAAGTAATCTGTGGGTTTTGAATTTTCTACCAGTTATCTATCCATGTGTGGAAGCAACATACGTGGGAAAGGAAAGAATAGGAGACTGATTACTTAATTTTTTTAAAAATAAAACTGATGAGACAGACAGCAAATGATATTCAATCCTATTAAAGAGACTAAGCACAGACCTTAAAAAAAGAAAAAAAAAATCCTTACATTCCTTGCATTGGGATTGTGTGATATGGTTCCACAATTCAGGGAGATTGGAAATTACAGAACATCTGCAATGAAATTGGTTTTCTGTGGAAAACTGATGAATCACTTACTGCCAATGACTAGAAGAAAAAGCACTTGTTTATGCCCTTATGTAATGAATTTTTATGAGGTGAAGTTTGCTGCTTATAAAAAATACACTTTAAGCTGCTGTAGATGTAAAATAATAGAATTCAGAATTCAGAGCAATGCATTACTGCAAAGACAGTCACTAGCAGAATATTATCTGCTTACAAAACACCAAGACAGGGCTATTACTTCTATAATGGAATTAAAAAAAAAAATCTCATCTACCCAGTTGTATTCTAGAAGAAAAAGTATTTAAAGAGACATAGCTGAAATTGACAGCTCCAAAATTGCATGTATTTTCAAAGAAATGTTATTAATTCTCTTATTGTGCTCCTGAATTCCAACTGTTTTCCCCTCAAAGCAAGAATACCACAGAACATTTTAAATTAAAAATGGCACTCCTAAGACTCACCACAGAGACAAACTGGGGGTGCTGGCCTCTCTATGGTGTTACAGAAATGCATGTAGAAATCTTCTCACAGTAATACCATTAGTTGCTCTGCTCGATGTTTGTTAAGGGGTTCATGATCAAACCCCAAACTCTCCTGCCTTCTTCAAACACTTACTGAGCACTTGTATTGTGCCGGTCACTGTTTTCGGCTGCAGTGTCACAAAACAATGAGCAAGATACAGTCTCTATCCTCACTGAGCTCACAGTCTATTTTGCCATTTAAGAAAGAGAGTCATCCAATTGAAACTGAGGAATATTCTGGTAGCTTTGAGAAGGGGCACTAAGAAATACTGCACACAATACTGGATGGGGGTCCTTACTCTCAAAGAATTTATTTGCCCTTTGTACTTGGTCTGGAGCTAAGCATTTTTAAAGCAAATGACCATACTTTTCATGAGTGGAAAACAATCGTGGTGTTTTATAATTTTTGCTGATTAAAAAGGCACTCTTAAAAATTGTTGGCGATTTGAGAGAACAGAGGCTGCCAGGAGAGGATGGCATTTCCAGAGTGCTTAGGGAATATGTTTACCAGGGAGCCGTCCCTGACACCTCACAGGACGGTAAAGTCTCTGGCTCCACTAATTCAGAACTGTGACTAGATAAAGTCTCAGCTGAAGTTCAAGCTTGCATTATGTCTTATTGGCAACCAAACCATAAAAGTATCTCAGAAATGTCAGCATTTCTGTGTCCACATCTGGAAAGAATACAAACTCCTGGGTCAGAACCTGCGCCTTGACTCTTAGTTGAGGACATATGGTCATCTTACAGGCTTAGGTGAATTGATAATATAAAGTATTTATGTCAATTGTTTTGATCTGGTGTGCTAGTTCTAGATATTTTAAAGTAACTAAACGACATTCACTTACAAATAGTGTACATGCATTTGTAAGTACCATACAAATACTTTTGGAAAAGGGAGTGGGAACTCTACCTTTTTGTTGCCTACATATTTCTAAGTGCTTGAAAAAAATGTATATGCTATATGGAGTGAGAGATTTAATATGTAATTTATAAATGCATTAAATAATTCAGACTCTTTTAAGAGTTGTGGGTGGTTGGCCATAAAAAGGGCAGACTATTTATTGTAATGCAAAAATAGCTACTCTAAGGTTTTTAGGGTCTTGTATCTCCTAAATTCATATAGTTAAAGGACTTGTTTACTAGCTGTACAGATGTTTACCTTTGAATTGAACTGAAACAAAATTGGCCAGGAGATTTTAAAGAAATAAGTAACTTGTTTTGGTGTACTTAAGTATTGCATGCTCACTGTAGAAAACTGGGGAATACAGAAAAAGTATAAAGAAAAAAATCAAAATTGAATTATTTATTGTAAGTATATGTGCCTGTTTATCTCATAGTTGAGATCATATTGTACTTAATAACCTACTTCTTTCTTCATTTTAATATTATATTGTAAGCACGTTCTCATGTAATTAAATGTATATTTTTGCATAAAATTTTTTTCCATGGTATTTAAAACATTGTGTTAATTAAATAGCTCTACCATTTATTTCCCTTTTGTTGAACATTTGCGTTGTTTCACATCTTTATTATGAATAGTGCTATACTGAACATCATTTCAATAAATCTATATCTAAAATCTTATCGTTTCCCTGAAATAGATTCTTAAGGTCAATGGATATAAACATGTCCACGTGTCCACATCCATCTGATTTTAAAATCAGCTTTACTTCCATAGATTTATGTTTTATTGGTTCTGGGATTTCAGCATGAACCAAACCTGTTAATGAGAAGTTACTTTACTGCTAATGAGAAGGAAAGAGAACTACCCATTTAATACTGTACTCCCTGGCCTCAGAAGTGAGTTGGTTTAACCTCATTTGACTTGTTTTAATTGCCAGAATAACAACTCAAGGCAGGATTCCATGAAGGCCCTTGTATAAAATTGTATTTACTTTTTTTTTTTAATGACATTTTAAAAACCATACACTTTTTCTTGAAAACATCGAGAGAAAATAAGACCAGTTAAATATCGAGAGAAAATTACGACCTGGAAACATAAAGGCCTATTCTGTCTTGTTACATAATGTACATACTCTTTGAAGGAAAAAAAAAAAAACATATACGAGAAATACTTGCCAAATTACTTGTGGTGATGAGTACAAATGTACACTACACACTAATTTTGGCTGCAGAGAACCCTGGAACATCAGTCCTATAGACAATATGGCCTATTGGTTTGGCTAAAACGTCTGTTTGGAATTGTTCTGTTGCTGAAAACATCTTTTCTTAATAGAGTAACACTTCACTTACTGAGCGCTGTTAGGAAAAACAGCTTCCAAAGGAATCAAGGTTTTGCCTTTGAGTGCCAACACATTCTGAAGGCTTCCTCAAATACAGCAATGTTAATGTCACTGCCTCCTTAACCAACTGATACAGACTGTAAAGTACTTTTATTGATGATCCGAGGTCATTTTTTTAAGCCACAATTACTATTCAGTTATTCTTCAGAGTCCATGTGTCCCTACTTTAAATGTTACCAGATTAGGGTTTTTAAATTCTTTTTTTCCATTGATACCAGGTTTTCTATTATTTCTTGTTACTATAAACATGCTTGCTTTTTACCAGTGTTCTCTATCTCTCGTCTGTTATTTTTCATCTGTTGGTGAAAGTTCATTAGAAATCTATTCAAAATAAAGCAGCCCCTAATGGGAACTCAAAGTACTACGCCATGGGTAGAGCTTTGGTGCATGAAATCTATGAAAATCGGTTTGAATTTCTCAAGGCTTTGCTGGCCTTGGCCATTTCAGATAGTGATGCCAGTAATGTACCACAAACCTAAAAGAAATCATAAGAATCGTGGCTTGTATCTACTGATTATTTGCTGTAGCCTTTGAACTGGTTTTCTTGCTCTCATAACTCTTCACACATTATCATTGTGATCCTTTAAAAGAATGTAAGTTTGATGTCATTTCTCTGTTTAAAACCTTCTGGTGGTTTCCTCATCCTTAGAATAAATTCGGGTATCTTTTCACCCTGGCCTGCAAGGGCCGGCCCCAGATCCCCTTATCTCACTGCCTCATTTCCCACCTCTCTTGCTCGCTCTGATTTCTTGCTGTTCTTTGAACAGGTGATGGTCGCTCACCTGAGACCTTGGGCACTTGCCATTTTCTTATCCTCGCACCCCTTCTCTGCTTGGCTCTCTCCCTCTTTTCATTCAGATCTCTTCAAATTTCAGCTCCTCAGAGAGGATTTCCAGGAGCATGTAATTCAATACAGCGTCCCTTGTCACTCTCCATTCCCTTAGCCTGTTTTATTTCCTTCAGAGTACTTCTCACATCTGAAATGATCTTACAACATGTGTTTATTGTCTATCACACCTCCAAGAATGTAAACTCCATGAAAGCCAGGGGTTTTGTTTTATTCATGAACACATCTCTGAGTACAGAAGAAGAATGCCTGTAGGGGCTCGAGAGATAATTTTTGAAAGAATGATATGTTATTTAATTCCCATTACAGTCCTAAGAGGTTGACATTACTGAATGCCCATTTCATAGGCTGAGCAAATTGAAACTCAGAGAAGTTAAATAAACCTGTCCATACCCCACAGCCGCTGAGTACTGAAGGTGGGGGAGCTGGGAACAGGGGAGTGGGTCATGCCTTGTGTTCGCTTGGAGGGATGTATTTTAGATACGATCACTGAAGCCACTTGGATACACTAAATACACAAGTAGCAAACCTGACTTGAGAACAAGTTGCACGGGAGAGAAAAGAAAAATGTTAGTGTGGAAGTTCTTATTTTCTCAAAGGGGGACACTCAGGGATGAACGTTAATGTAGCTAAATGCGACCCAGTTGTCGTGAACTTTGGGCCCTGAGGCCGCTGGGGGGTGGGAACAGAAGAACCAGGGTTCAGGTAAGTCTCCTGGCAGCCACAGGGCAGCAGGGACTAGATAGAGTCTGAGGCTGTCACAGCAGCTTGGCCAGCAGGCCTGCGTCTCTGAGGGGAGGTGAAGCTCCCTGAGGCAGCACTAAGTGTACACCCACTGATGAGAAGGTGAATGCCAGCTGCCCTTAATGTGCTCTGTGCCAAATATCCTTAAAAGCAGGGAAAACAAAAGAAGGGAAACTATAAAGAAAAAAGACAGAGAGATGGGAGCGGTTGTGATGCCCACTGGGGTAGCCACCGGCTCCTCCTTTGAGGATGGCCCTGTGGCCTCACTGTGGTGAGTCAGGTCTGCAGGCTGCCTCAGCCCTCAGTTCCTTCAGGGTCCGCCCTGGGTGCAGAGCTGCCAGGCCCGAGGTCGTGCCCTCCCCTGAGCGGCCACATCCAGTGTCTGAGAGGTGGAGGTCAAAGGCCTGACTACTCTGGCCCCGCCTAGGACATCCTGAAAGACAAAATGCTCCAGAGATCTCCTCAGGGATGGCTGAGGCTGGCAGGCCTGGCTTACAGTTGTTTCCTCTGCTATTCCTGCTTCTTCACCATTTCCTTTCACAGGCGTGGATCCCTAATCACTATCTTGTATTGATACTTCTAACCCTTTTCGACATCTGCTTCTGCAGAACCCAACCTGTGGTGTCAGGTTTCATCACTGGCTAACAAGATGTCTCTTGGTACACTGGAACCCAGAGGCAGCCTCTGGCTATCCAATGATGAGCAGAACAGCCACAGTCTATGACCTCATGGGGCGTTATCAATTAGTGGCGGTGGCAGATGTTAAATGAAAAAAGAAAAAAAAAATTGTACTAAGTGCCATTAGGGTCTGTAGAGAAGAAGAAAACCCTATAATATTGACAACCGTTAGTTAGCGTAGGTGTATTGTGTTTTCATGTTAAAATTATGACAATGTGGGCACCTACTCAGAATTCGCTATCAAAATAACACCATAACAAAATTGTTGATAGAACAAAATCTTGTTAACTTTATTTCATCCTTTCAAATCTGCAGTCTCAGATGACCATTTATTTATAATGTCCTTATCAAAGTAGATCACTGGTAAAATAAAGACTCCAGGATATAGAAGGCAAAGGGAGATTCTAGTTGGGATCTACTGCTTTCCCCTTTCTGGTGGCCACCATTCTCCTAAGAACACCTGTGGTGAACTGCTTCCTGTCCTGCTTCAGGTGCATGGGGTGTTCGTGAGGGTATGTCACCCACATTTGAATGATCAGGAGCAGTATTTCTCCATCCTGGTTTAGGAATGTGCACATAATCTCAGGCTGACCAATAACTGTGAGCTCCTGGACTTTGCCAGAACTATTAGGCAAGAAGCTCTCAGGCCAGTGGGATCAGAAAGCTGGTAAAACGGAAGTCTTGAGCTTCTGGTGGCCGTCGTTTGGCCGGAGAATGAAGCTGACTGAATCCTTTAAAAGCTGGCTTCAGAGAAAAACTTAAAATTACAATTGACACATCAGATCTGAAAGTTTAAAACAACAGGTCTTACTATTGTCATTTTATGATGTTATGGTGTCATTTCTGAAAATAAATGCCCACTCATCTCAGAGTCACCACAATCTTTTATTTTTAGAGTCTAACCTCTTTCCAGGAAGTAGTAGAATGAAGGAGCATTCTTAGTGGTCATTTGATAAAAATTATCCATTATTCTTTTTTTTTTTTTTTTTTTTTTGCAGTATGCGGGCCTCTCACTGTTGTGGCCTCTCCCGTTGTGGAGCACAGGCTCCGGACACGCAGGCTCAGCGGCCACAGCTCACGGGCCCAGCCGCTCCACGGCACGTGGGATCCTCCCAGACCGGGGCACGAACCCGCGTCCCCTGCATCGGCAGGCAGACTCCCAACCACTGTGCCACCAGGGAAGCCCTATCCATTATTCTTGACATTAAAAATTAAATTCAATGATTAAAAAAAAATAATATGTTACCATTTATATCATACGTTTAGAATTATGTGGTTTCCAGTGTGAGCAGAATTTAGTCGTGCCTGGAAAGGAACAGAGGGCAGTGGCTGAGAAGCACATGTCCTCATAAGACATACCTAAATAGTATCCTTAGGATGATTCATGCTAAGGATTTAGAAAAAATAAAGTTCTCCTCAGAGGAAACAATTTTAGCTTCTAAAGGGCATTCACTTCTGTCATCTCGATTCCTGATTTCAGTGGTTGCAGGCTGTGGACCTCTGTGCCGCACTTAGGACAAGCAAAGGACGCATCATATAAGAAGCTACTCTTCACACAGTAGTAACAGAAAACATGTTCGCAGCCTATGGTGTGAGGCATGGTGGGCCACTCCCCACACAGAGAACACTGTCTGCCGCTGGTGGCCAGCGTGCTGTCACTGCTTGGAGCTCTGGTCAGAGGGATACACCATGAAGAGAGCTTGGCTTTCAACTTCTGGATACTGACAAGTGGTAAGAGGAAAATCAGAAACTCGGCAAAGCTGTGCCAGAGGAGTTCTCTATTCATATACTCAAAGCCTACTTCCCGGACATTTTGGGGCCTGCAAAACACAGAACGGATGCCCAGCAGACGCTCGGTCAAAGTTGCGAACTTGCCCCTTTGAAGGAAAATCAAGAAATTAATCAACCTGCCCAGCTTCAAAAGTCCAACCACGAGATTCATGCACTGCTTGGCTTTCCTGAAGGATGCTACGTGACGGTTTCGAAACAAATCGTAGCATCGTTCTTCTAACCACTTCCCACCGATTGTACAGACGGCATACCACAGCTTTTGATTTTTGCTCAGTGGCTGGTATCTCAGGTTTGGGGAAAAATCGTTCTTGTACTGAATATTCAAAACTGACTGTCCCACGGTGGCATTTTTAGAGTAGATGGTGAATCTCCATAAGAAAAGCCACAAGAATGCTTTCACCTCTGGTTCAAAGCGGGCTAACAGCCCTGGCTTAAATCCATGAAAGCACTGAGTAAACTGGGACCAAACGAGTTGCTCCAGGGCCTTGTTTAGTTCAAGTGCATCCAACTGGCTTATTCTTAGCACTCTGTTTGTCCGCTTCATATTCTCATCTCTGGAAGCCATGCCTTCTCTAAAGGTCTCTAGGAAAAAGTACAATTAGAAACCATCATCAAACAGTTGCAATCTTGTACTATCTTCTCGACTTACACTTGGAAAACTGTGACACACAAATGACACAGAACACAGAGGAGATGGGCTTTCAGTAGCATCAAAACAGCACAGTAAATAGTCACTTCTTACTTGGAACTTCTTCCTCTTTCTTCTCTCTCTCTCCTCCCTCTCTTCTTTCCTTTCTTCTCCTATCTTTTCTTTCCATTCTTTTTTCTGGCCCTCCTAATCAAAGGAATAACAAGTTTTAGCACGTTGCATCTTTTTTCCACAAACTTTCCCCTAGGTAGTCCTCCTGGGTCAGATATTTTAAAGGGAGATGATAAAATCCTGAGGCTAACAGTGATGAGGCTGAATAATAACATGACCTATTAAATACACGAACTTAATAAATACAATGAACTACGCGGAACGTTGCAATGGATGGTGAGCCAAGATCTCAGTTTAATTTCCAGCACTTCTACTGACTCTGAAGGAATATTTTCAACAAGTCATTTAATGTGTCTCAAGAACATTTTACATTTGTAAAGGAAGTTAGGAGAAAACAAAACTAACCAGTAAGTATTTATTATTCTAGCACACACTCATAGAAGATAAATAGTAGCACAAAGCAACATGAATGCAGCAATGTCATTATTAAGGTGCACATACAATTTTCTAAGAAAAAGAAACTATGATGTAAAAATAGACACTGAGATCATTTCATAAAAACACTAAGGAAACAAATAGGTGCTATAGGGATAAAAATCTTTTAAAATGAAATAGAAACAAGCTGATTAATGGTTAGCTGGGCATGACTGACTCATTCAAAATGCATTTATTAAATGCCTATTTTGTGCAAATCAATGAGATTAAACCACCCAGCAGCTACTGTTGTTAAGGAGTTTAGAGATTCTACATTTTACTTTAGGTACTTTACATTTTATTAATGAACTGGAAGATCCAATATATGACAAGAAATCTCTTTAAATTTAGTTTCTAAAACAGGCCCTCAACACACAGAGCTGGATCATGATCTCTGGGCCATCAAAAGGCCTTTGCAAGGCCCGAGGCACTAAGGGAACACTGAGCTACAGATGGAGGCAGGGATCCCGGTGAAGTTCACTGTCACCAACTGTGCAGCAATTGTGACCTTGGTCAAGTCATTTCACCATGCCTCTGCTTTGGTTTCTTCACTTACAAAACTAAGGACCGGAGACAAAATGACCTCTAAAGTTCTTTCAAATTCTATTATATTTTTTTACAAAATTATACAAAAATAAACAAAAATGACTACTAAATAATAGGTGGTTTAGTGCTGTTTTCTTCTCAAACCAGATCCATGACAGGAATGCTTCTCACTGATAAATAGGGTGGGTGATCTCAACTTTTTCCCCCTTCCTGCAGCTCCCTCAAGACTTGACTTGGCAGCCTATAAGCTACAACAGTGGGGATTTTGGCTGCAAGTTCTGTGCAATCCTTGCCTCACACTAGCCAGGAGCTACAGGAAAGAAACAAGGGGATTAGGACAGAGTGCCCTTTCTTCTCTGTTTTTCTAATCCATTCACGACTCTATCCCCTCCCAGCCTTTTCCTCATTCTGGCTGCTCTCAGCTCCCCGCTGGACGACATCTAATTGGTCTATCTTACCTTTTGCGTCCTTCAGTGCATTTCCCACACGGCAATCCTTCTAAAACACAAGCCTCCCTAAACCTACCCTCAGGCTGCTTTCCTTCCTAATGCTTCAACCTCTAGTCACAAAGTTGCCCCCTCTCTTGTTCGCTAGTGGACATTTGCTGTCTGTTCCCGTCACCTGGAACAGTCTGTTCCCATTCTTTAACTGAAAAACTCACATGAGACTAAGTTTTTAAGTACTAGCTTAGGGACCACTTCTTTCTGACCCTCCAAATATGAGTTACCTGCCTCTCTAGCTGTTCCTTTAGCACCCTGTCCTTCCTCTTTCTTGGCCTTTATGTATTTACTGTTCGTAAACTACTTTTTTTTTTTTTTTTTCCGTACGTGGGCCTCTCACCGTTGTGGCCTCTCCCGTTGCGGAGCACAGGCTCCGGACACGCAGGCTCAGCGGCCATTGGCTCACGGGCCCAGCCGCTCCGCGGCATGTGGGATCTTCCCGGACCGGGGGCATGAACCCGTGTCCCCTGCATCGGCAGGCGGACTCCCAACCACTGCGCCACCAGGGAAGCCCCGTAAACTACTTTTTAACTGTCTATTTCCTCCGCTAGAAGATAAGCCCTGTTGCGAAGATTCAGTCTTGTCACAGCGCAGTGCCTGATACACAGACCGCCTCCTGCAAATACTAGATGAGTGGAGTAGTGAACACAAAAGTCTAGGGTGGGTGAAGGGTAGAAAATACAAATTCCCATCCAAAAACCTTTAAAACTATTTCAAGTTACCATACCCAGACTGTTGATTACTACTTCTTTCAACATGTTTCTTGTGCATCTGCTGTTTCCCAATGAATGTGTCAGAGCCAGTGATAAAATGGGAGGACAGACACAGTCTCAACCCTTGCAGAGATTATAATCTAGTGAGTGGGAGGAGGGGGAAAGGAAGAGGGTGCTGCACAAAATAACACTCAGGCAATTACAATAAGGTGTGATAGGTGATGTGCAAGGGGAACTTCAGAACATTTTGCTTGCAACTAGACCTCAGAAGGTCCAAGAAGGCTTCAGGGGGGAGGCAAGATCTCTGCAGCTACCTGAAGGATCAGCAGTGTCAGGCAGATACAAGAAGGTAAGAAAACCACTCCAACAGAGAGAACGCTAGGTGCCAAGGACAGGAGGGGTCAGGACAAAAGATCAGGCCGGAAAGGAAAGCAAAAGACGGAAGCTAAAGGCTCTAAAAGCCGGGTTGAGAAGGCTGCATTTTATCAAGAAGGTAATGGGGGAGCCACTGCATGGCTGTAAGCAAAGAACTAATCATTGCATTTTAGACAGCTTGTTCTGGCCACATGGAGAATGGATCAGAGGCTGAAAGACTGGAGGCAGAGAGACCAATTAAGATGACTGTTAACATGATTTAGTGAGAAACTAATGATGGTCTAAATTAGAAAGGTATCAATGGGGATGGAAAAGCAGGTACCTTTGAAAGCTTGGAGGTGGAAGAATGGACACGACTTAGTGAGAAGTAAGCCAAGAATAACTGACTTGAGTAATGAAGTGGATGGTAGTCCAATTCTCTGAAATAGGAAACACATGCAGAGATATAGATTTGAAGGGAAAGATAATAAATCTGTGTAGTTTTAGAGATCTGAGGCTCCTGTGAGACAGCTAAGTGGAAAAGCTCAGTAGGCAGTTATGGGGATATGACAGAGAAAATCTGGGTGG
Organism: Monodon monoceros; assembly: GCF_005190385.1. Taxonomy (NCBI): domain Eukaryota; kingdom Metazoa; phylum Chordata; class Mammalia; order Artiodactyla; family Monodontidae; genus Monodon; species Monodon monoceros. The sequence continues at coordinate 55,982,533 of NW_021703770.1, read as the reverse complement.
AGATTTTGAGTGTGAGCCCCCTCTCATGGGACCAATCTATTTTAAATTTACTTGATCTATTTAAATGCTACGATCAGGAAGGCAGTGGTCTAAAGATAGGTAGATCTTGTCCATTTACAGCACATTCGACTTTCTTTGTAACAACGTCATCTTATTCTCATGGTTTCCTACTCCAGCTACTGTGGCATTTCATGGGTTACGTTCACTGCTAACACAAACCTTTGGCCTTTCAATCTTTCTCTGCTGGGGTCTTCGCATCACACTCCTGTAGTCTCTTGCTGTGCTTCTAGTCTAGCGCTCTTCAAACCTCAGCACTCATCATGCGGAGGCCTTGTTAGATTGCGTCCCTCAGTTCCAGATTTTCTGATTCAGTAGGCCTGGAGTGGGAGCCAAGAATTTGCATTTCTAGCAAGTTCCCAGGTGATGTTGCAAATTACTGGGCTAGTCCATTTCCAAGCTGAATTCATAATTTTGTGGTCATATCTATCACCCATACAGCTCAATGCTGCATGCTGGTCTTCCCACTCATTTCTGCTTGGTTTTCATTCCTAGATCTACAAAGGCTCTTACAAATCTTCACTGATTCAGGCTTTCTCTTTCTGCTATTAAGTAGTCCTTGTGAGACTGAGACCATTCACAGATTCCACAATTTCTATGAACATCAATACATCCTAGCCCTGCCAGATGCCTGGGATGCAAAGATAAAGTCTTGTCCTGGCTCTCACTTTAAAGATTCCCACCAAGGTCTGCACAAGGGAAGCAGGCAAGGTGATGGACAAGTCAGGCATTAGCGAAGGTAGATGGTATTGCAAGGTTCTCAAAGACACTCCATAAATCTTAAAACTATCTCAATAGAAAAGAATCCCAAAATTTATGTAAAAAATCATCAGTGATTATTTTTTTCACTTTCTTCTGCAGTTTACAAATCTTCTCTAATTAACATAACATTTATGTAATTAAGAAAAGAAAAAAACTAAAACATTATTTGAAAAACCTCATAAGCAAACCAAACTCTATAAAGTTATTTATTCTTATTTACCAAATCATGTCTTTTTTACCTCATTATAGCCCCTGGGATAAAGTACAAACTTCTTAGACCTAACCTAGCTCAATTCTGTCTCCATCTCTGTAACCATATAACCCATTATTCACCAAAGAATTTTTAATTGCAGACTATCCTTCCGTCCTGCCTTTGTACCTTTTCTCATGTACCTAAAACACTTACCTTCCCCAGCAACTCCTCCTACCTCCCTCAACCATCTGCCCTTCACATTCCAACCCAGTTACAACATTTTCCACGAAACCTTCATAATTACCTCCAACTCCCATTGTCAGCATTTTTAACTCTGACAACAATTGTCCGTGTCACATGCTTGAGCCCTCAACTCCTTGTACTGTGATTTCAGTAGTGTGAATACATCTTCTCTCCCTAACTTGACCATAAACTAGTTAAGGGAAAGTGCCTCATACTTGCTTCTCAAAGTGCTTGCCACCCACAAAGTGACTTTGATACCTAACTCAGTTTTCCTCATGCAAAATTCTGTAAATCCTTCAGGATAGGTGGGAATACAGTATATGGAACTCTTCAACTGTGACAGTATCAACAACTCGGCGTCTTCCCCAGGTTTCGTATTCTGTGGTTAGCAAGATAGGGGAAACTCTCTTATTCGTATAAGTACTCCTGAAAAAGCTCGGATCATACTGGACATCGATATCAAGTCCAACACTACCAGTACCCTCCCCTCACCCCTTCCCTGCCCCCAACTTAAACTGGGATGGATTGCTATTCTTCTCAGTTGAGGGTCAGATGAGAAGGATGGCTTGTGTTGGAGCACCAGTTGTGCCAATTTATGTATCTTCAGATATTAGAGTCACAATCAGTTCTTAGTAATCTTACAGAATTTACCACAAAGACAGGCACACAGTAGTTGCTTAGTAAAGATTTGCTGATCCCATATGAAGTGGAATGAGTAGTTTGGTAGTGAATCTGTACTGACTGAACATTGCTGAGAGCATCTACATGAACTGGAGGTTGAGGAGACCTATCTCTTCTCAGGTCCCTTACTTGTATGTAGGGAGAAACTGCTCAGAGAGAGTGGCTTCTCAGAGGAATCATCTATTTCAACTTCCTCATTTCTGGAGGAATCATACTGACGGACATTTAGTAAAGACAGGAATTTTTAATGGCTGCCAGAAAGGAAAACTTAACACACTCTCTAACCAATCCAATATTTAACAATCCTTATTATCAAAAAATTCTTTCTTATCCCTTCTGTTACAGTTTAACTTTTTTTTTTTCTTTCCTTTTCTTCGCCCCAGGCCTGGCCTCGGGGTAGATTAAGAACAGCTGGGCTCGATCTCCTCCCTACAAAAGACTCTTTACTAGAGCAGAAGACTATTATTAACTACTCTTCGGCCTTTGCTCTTCCAGATAAATAATTTGTTTCTCTGTTTTTTTTGTTTTAGATTTTAGTTTCCAACATCTTAGTCATTTTTGTGACTTCTTTTAGTTGTAAACATAGAACAGACACTGTCCATTATGCACCATAGTTTGTTAAAGTAGAATAGCCTTCCTATTGCTCTATATTCTTGTCTGGCAACTGTGACAGAGTAGAAAGACCAGATTTAAAATCAGATGGACTTGGACTCAAGTTCCAGCTTGGTCATTTAGTTGCTATGTAATCTTAAAAAAGTCATTAGCATCAGATTCTTCTAGAAGTTGGAAATGAACCACTACCTGACAATGTTGGTAAGATTAACACAGATAATGTTATGAAAGTGGTTTGGAAACGGGAAAGCAGTATTGTTATTGTACTATTGCTACTTGGGTTAGGGATGAGCATAAGAAGAAAAAGACTCGGTGGATTTTACCAAATCTCATTTCAAAAGACTGAAATCTTCATTATTACTCATCTAATACCTCAGTCGACCTGTGGTAAAAGAATTTTTTTTTCCCCCAGGAAATACTGACTACACCATTAAAACATAACTGGGGCAGTTACACAGTGAACATGATGGCACCTTGATGTGGGCATGTGTGGGGGCCGGACGGGAAGGGGAGAGACATGGTCCAGTGGAACTCATCACACCCTTTACTTGCATCTTATCTGAAAGGAGATGTTGGGGTGGGAATCCCGAGAGAACGGGGGTGGGTGCCAGCATGACCTGCTCTCTGGGCTGTTTCACCCGCATCCACGTGGCTGTGCCTGTTGATCCGGAAGCAGAGAAACCTCCAGAATGCACACCAATAGCACCTGACTCTACGGTGCTTCGCTGAACAGGGCCTGATACAGGCAGTCCAAGACGGGCATCCAACCTTGGTTCCTCACCAACACACTCCATTCAGTTCCTCCCCGCCCCGCTGCCTTCTGGCAGGTCAGTTATTCTAGAATACTGGCTTTAGAGAAGGGCAGTGCTCAAGAGTAGAAGAAACTGATGAAATCGAAATAACTAGAAGTTCCATTCATCTGATTATAGAACTTCTTCCTTCCACTGTCATACAATAATATTTGCCCATAATGGGTGTAGAGCACAGAAAAATGCCATAAGTGCCTTAAAATCACATAAAGTTATTCTCAGTCTAATGTAAGAAGTTGGTGTTTCAGTGAATTTGAATTCTCTGACAAATGGCTACTCAATTTAACCAATATTTATGGAGTGCCGACAAAATGCTGGGCATTCTCCTAGGTACCAGGGATCCGGTCCAAATAGTTAAGTCTCAGTTAACTTCTTTTTAGTCAAGCATTTCTAAAGAAATAGGATGCTATGGTAATCAAGACTAGCCTTTGATCTCTGAAGCAAAGAATGGATCTCAAAATAGGAAAACACTATAAAGGGTCACAAAGCTCCCCGGGGCAGAAAAGAGAAAAATTGCATATAATGTTGTGCAAACTCCAGAAATATGCAAGCACTGACACTGGCCATGGTCTATCTGGGAAACACAGGGATGGGTTCCAACAGGAGCTGCGTCCTTCATTATTTAATTCCCATCAACGTCTTTGCACTTGTTAGGAAATAAAGAAAAAAGTCGCCTGCTGTGACCAGAGCTTAAGGGCTTGGCAGGAGAGACTGGCTGAAGAGTCAACACCCTGCAAAAAGACCCTGTTTTAAGGAAATTGCATTGATTTTGTAGCCATGAGTAATCACTGAAGAGAAGAGACATAACAGGATATAAATTTTAAAATATTAATCTGATGGTGGAGTTCAAGAAGTTGAAGAAAGGGAAAACTGCAATTCTGGAAGACCAGTTACAGGACTTCTTTTTTTTTTTTTTTTTTTCTTTTTGTGCGGTACACGGGCCTCTCACTGTTGTGGCCCCTCCCGTTGCGGAGCGCAGGCTCAGCGGCCATGGCTCACGGGCTCTCAACCACTGCGCCACCAGGGAGGCCCCAGTTACAGGACTTCTGCAACCTTTCAAGGGCCTTAACTAAGGTGCTTGTTAATAACTTTCTGAACAAGTCATAGTAATTTAACTTGCTTCACTGACAACTATGAAAATAAAAAAGATTACAGTGTCCTCACATTTTTGAATCAAAAATCCCCAACTCTTCTGGTAAACCAATGCTTTCCTGACTCTGTTACATTGATCGCTAACCACACCCAACTATTGGTCAGTCTGCTTCTACCTTCAAGAGTTTAAGTATTAAAAATCCCATATTATTGGTTCTTGTAGGTTAGCATCTAATTTCACAAAAGTAGGCTCAAACTTGACTAGTTAAAAAAAATACAAGCTAATCTTTTTTCAAAAAAGTTGCGATTGTTTTGAATTGAAACAAACACCATCAGATTTAATTCAAATTGATTTTTCCAGAAGGCCAAAATCAGGTGATGCTTTTCCCTGCTCTGCCGTGAAACCTCATTCTTTTAATACACAATCCTATCAACCTCTTCCTCCCCACTCCCCATTTCCCAAACTATACTAAGTTAAGATTCTAAAAAGTTAACCCAGGGGGAAACATGTATGGCCATGCAAAGAGACTTATACAATAATTAATTAGAAGCATAATTGGCACTAAATAAATTAGTGTTTAGTGAAGGATACTGCTATGTTAAGGATATGTGAAAAAGAGGCTTAAGGCAAAAATCAAGACCAGATAAAAAGTATAGCACCTACGAGGGTTAGTGTCATTAACTTGTCACATAAATATGTTTAAGACAAAATGATCTAGCACTAAAAACTATTAAAAAGGTCTCCTGCTGGTATTTTATCACGAGACAGGTCACACTGCTTTTCTTTCACAGAGAAAAAAACAACTGAAAATTCGTTTACTAAGAGCAGCGATATATAACCTTATCCCTTAAATAACTCAGGCTTTCTTTTTAAGCTTTTCATCCCCCAAATAAAACTCTGTCATCTATATTGCATTCCAAAACCAAAACAAATGACTGTATCTCTCTAAAGAGGGAAGCAGCATTTTTCAGGATGTATTCCAGAGCTTTTATTGAGTATAGTACAAATTATGAATGAATATATTTTATTTAAAAATATGCTATTGACAGAAATCTCTCAATAATAATGTGGGTATTGTCAAGGGCCTGTCAATATTAATGTAATTATGATTAAGGGGATAACATGGATTTTTACCTATAATACCAAGTAACGTCTCCTACATTACTGCTATCAATATACACATTATTATTGACCTGTTCCGAGATGCTCAGTACTAGATGTATTACCATTAGGCATGTTTGTCAATGCATACTGCCGACAAAAATTTTACACTTAAATTTACAGTCCTGTAAACTTTGTCAGCAGAAACATGTGATTCCCACGTAATTGCTAAGGTTTCAAATCCATCCGTATGCACCCCCGCTCCCTGCCAGACTATCCTTTTCTAGATCCACAATAATCAACTAATTTTTAGTATAACAATGTTGCTACCACACTATCCTAAAGGTTCTAGTAATCAAAATGGATGAGACCATTTTTGCCTTTTAGGTTTTAAAAAAAAAATTTAATCAGCATTTCATATTAGGAGGTTATATGAAAAAAGTTCTATAACCCGAGATCTTAAGCTTTGAACCTATACCCTACTATTTTATTTCCTTTGTGTAGTCAGATAGATTTACTGTCCATTGTATTGAAATCAATACTAATAAATGGGACATGCATCAAAGAGAGATTTAACAGGACACTGATTCCCAGAACACATTTCAAACATGAGCAAAAGAGAAAAAGCTATGGCTGGGACCCATTAGAACACAGTGACCTCTGGCACTGTGAACAGGCCTAGAAATCAACAACTGTAAGTTCAAATCCCACTTCTGCCACAGGCTTGCTAAGTGACTTGTCACTGCTCTTTTGTTCCTCTCTTTCATCAAATATGAACTAAGTCTCAATAGTTTACAGATATCTGATGATACAAATCCCAATTGTTCTCATTTGGATACAGACAAGACATGCAGAATTTGAAAATTCCCTTATGGACACTAGATCTCTGAATTACTCTTAACTTAAATGCAATCCTCATCAATTTCCAAATAGAATTTTTCTTTTTGGGGGTGCTAGTGGGTACGCAACAAAATGTCTTTAAAATATATCTGGAAGGATAAAGTTCCAAATAGTATACATTTCTCAAAAAGACGAACAATGATAAGTAACTTGCCCTAGCAGAGGGGAAATACTCTTTTTATTTGGAGAGAGTTGGGAACTCAACTCAAAGACTACAATCTTCAAGACTATAATTAGTCTTACACAATTGAGCACCTTACCTATTTCACTTATGGTTATTTACTCAAGTATCTACAAGTAACACAAAATACTTTTTTTTAAACCTGAGAACAGAATTGCCCATTACTTCGGCCTCACTTCACAAATACATTTTTAAGAAGACAGCACGGCACTCATCATCTTTTCTTTCAGAAAGTTGATACTTCTGAGTCTTTGAGAAAGAAAGCACATTGTGGAAATAAAGAGCAGATGTCTGAGTGAACGTGGGGGAGGGGAGTTAAACTGCTTCTGATTAGTTCTGTATTCTATCCCAGGTTTACCAACAGGCTGTGTGACTCTGGGCAAGTCATTTTACCACACTCTCTAGAATCCTTATAGGATTTTAGAAAACCTTGGAAGAGGAAGAGAAAAAAATAAAAGAACAGTCATTTCCAACTGCAGAAATGGTTCATGTCGAACATGAGTTTGGAAAAGGCTAGAGAAAGCGGAGAAGTCAGAACGGTGGTACCCATGAGACAGACTCAATCCTCATGGAAAAAAGTAGCGAAGCCTGATGGAAGAGAAACCCAACCAATCTGTGAGTTTACAATTGCAGTAAACCTGTACCACTTACTTTCTGGTTATGAAGTGCTAATAAGCAACGACCACAGCTAAGTGTCCTTTGCAAAATTAAATATTAAATCATTTAATCCTTATAATATTATGAAAGAGGTTCTTTCAGTATTTGTGTTTTAAATCAAGGAAACTGAGGCACAGAGAGATGAGCTGGCTTGTATGAAAATCACACAGGCAGAAGTGGTGGGGCCATGCTCTGTACCAGCATCCTCTATGGACAAGGTGATGAGGGACCTAAAAGATGAACATAAACACTTCAGTATGGCACTGCAGGACATGCAGATGGGGCTATTTTAAGTGGCTAAGTACTAAGAGATGAAGATTGCAGGCATGAACTACAGCAAAAATTGCAATCCAAGGATGAACAAACAGCAACTACATGAAACTTACGGAGCAAATAGATCTTTAAGTACTCTATAAATCTGGAAAAAAACCTGAGGATATAATTGCCTAAGAAGAGAATTCTAACTGACTTTAAGATTATTGGAACACAGGTTTAATTGCACATTTTATGGCACTTGAGAGAATGTGAGAAGAGCCATGAAGGAACAGAGGTATTAGCAATGGAAAAGGAGGAAGTACCATGGGATACATACTATGTATGAGGCACCAGACATTTTCTTTACAGTTCTTTATCTCATTTAATCCTCATAACACGGTAAATATTAAGCCCATTTTAAGAAGTAAAAAATTAAGACAAGACTGACAACCTGTTTAAGGTCAAGCTGGCACCTAGTAAATCTCTGGTAAACACTAGAGAAATGGTGGAACACACAAAAGGAAGTTAGTAGTATGAGTATTTGGTAAGCCTGGATCAAATTCAATCCCACAGAGCTCGAAACAGAATTTTTCCCTCATGACCTTTCCGAACACCAGCCTGCCAGTCAAGCTCTCAGGACCGTAGACAGGAAGAAATTCAAGGAATCTGGTAAAGCTGCCCGAGTTGCCTGGGATGCACCTCATCTACTTTCCCTGTCTTTCCGTGTGGTCAGAGAACCATTCAGAGAGACTCAATATCAAATCTGAACCAAAGGAATATGGGGGTGAAAAAAGGAGGTGCAAACATTCATTTAACTATTATGAACATACACCATACACAAGGTAGAGGCAATGCCAACTCACCTGCCTGACACTGGAAAGGAATGGGTATACATAATCAAAACAGAATTACTCCAGAGCTCTTGGTTTTCATGTTTTTATAATAAGAAGAAAGAAAAGAAAACTGGGATGAAATTTTATCTCACCTTATTGACAGGCAGGTAAGAAGGAAGAGCTCTGGAAAATAAAATGAAACAAGATAAAAAGCAATGTAGAAAAGGGCATTTTGATTCCAAGGTGGGAAAAGGTTGGGAATTTAACAGCCCACAATGGGAAGTACAGAGGGTGCTAGAAATCCTCTTCCCTGCTTCCACGTCCACATCCAGAAATCACAGCGATGGCACTTGCAGTGCCAGGATTACAGATGTGGGGCAAGTGCGGGCAGTTTGGGGCTTTCCTCCTGAGGTCTCTTCCACCTTCTAAAGGAGCTGAGGAGGAACATGGAATGTTTAGAAACTGCTGTCATTTCACAGTGAAGAGAAAAAAGGGAACGTCCAATTTGCTTCTAGGTTGTCCAACCCAGATAATCAAGGGAGGGAAAAAAAAAAAAGAGGCAGTGATTCAGAGCAGAACTTTCGTCCAGAAATAAAGATTGTGCATACTGCATACCTTTTCCTGTGCTAGAGGAACTGGAGCATGGTGGAGTGCAAGAGGCAAAGAAACTTAAAATATACTTGATGCTGTGAGCAAAACATGGGGCCAGGGCTTGGAAATTTACTAGTAACGTGACATTAGGTAAGACTGCTAACATCTTTATGGTTCAGCTACCAAAAATGGAAAATGGAAAACATCTACTTCCCTATTGCAAAGACTACTATGAGCTTCAAATATAAGCAAAAATTTTATGGCTAAAATTTTAAAAAGTAGGCGGAAAAGAGAAAAGGAATTATGACTCTGATCAAAAAGAAAGAAACTTAAAATTTTTATCTATTAAATAAGGTTGAATATAGACAGGTTTGTGGATTTTGGTAATGAATTAACTGTGAACATATACACTTTATTGCTTAAAAAACTGTAATAATCAAAGGAATGCACCTTGAATACAAATGAAAAATTAACCAAAGAAACAAAATTTTAATGCTAGAAGGAAACAGATCATCTAGTCTAAAATATGAATTTAATCTTCCTAACGGGATCCCAGTTTTTCAAGCAGAACAGGAAAAATAGCTGTTCTTGTAAAATACTGCTGAGGGTCTGCTTGTTTCATCTCTCCTCTGCATGGCTCCAGTAAATTTCTACAGAAGTCCTCCTATGGAACAGTTTTAAAACCACAGATGGAGGTGCTACTCCTAATTTCTAAAAATGAGGAGAATAAGGCTAAGAGGTAGACCTGGTCAGGAGTTGAACTCAATTCTCTTGATTTAGTCTAGCATGTTCTCTACTATGTCCTGTTACTTCTATTTTCTTTCCTTTTTTTTTTTTTTTTTTCCTAAGGAAAAAAATAAGGGGTTCTCCTTTTAACTTGTAAATAATTCCTAATTCCACTCTCTCTTTTCTTCCAAATCTCTTTATAGCCCCAAACCATTCAACTCTAAACTTTCTGGGTACAAGTAATGGATAATATGGGCAAGATCAGGGAGAAGATAAAGTGAAAAAGAAAAAGGAAGAGTCAGCCATCCCAAGATTATCCTGTTCAGGCTTAACTAAAGGTAACTCATCATGGGAAAGTATTTAGACGACAAACTGTGGTGTGGATGGAGCCTCAGCCTCCCTGTAATTGCTTGAAACTGTCCAGGTATATAGTATTCCAGGGACATCAAAGAATACAGACGTGTTGTGAACGGTCAACAACTTGGTCTGATTCTGTGAACAGCCCTTTCACTAAATGTAGTATTTTTGGAAAATGGGACCTAAAGAAATAAGTAAACAAACAATGAGTTTTAATTTAAGGCCTCAGAAGAACAATGATTTTTACATTCTATCTCTTATCAGAAATCAATGTTAAACATAAAACGCTCATCGCAAGCAATTTTCTAAGAAAATTCTCAGTAACTTTTTCTCCCCAAGAAAATTAAAACTGCTTTTGAGTTCATAGTCTTTCAGAAATGTTGGAAACTTAAGCATACTCAACTTTTTTGGTACCAAACATAACATTTTACATGAACCATCAGATATTAAAGTTTTGACCCTGAATAATTCTTAAGCCGTTCGTAACAGTTAAATCTCACCACCGCCAAGTGCGGGGAAAAGATTTCCAAGTGTGTGTCTAGAAAGTCACTTCGCAGAATGCAAAGGAGCTCAAGTCTAGCTGTTGTTTCTTCTTTTCTTTTTAATGGTGCGATCCTAAGACTATTTTTAGGAGTTTACGTTTGTCCCACTGCCTTTCCCCAAATCAGATTGTGACTGCCTCTTCCAGGAAGACAATACAACAGGGAAACAAGTAAAAGGCGACAATTACAAGGTCGTGAAACTCCACGCCCTCCCAGCTGTAAGCAAGACCTCAGGTCCGCACTCCGGCTCTCTCGGGCGACACTGACCTTAGGAGTCTGCGAAACGCCCCGCTCCAAGTAACTGTTCCTGAAACATTCTTTGGGAGGCTTGGCTTTTCCTAGCAGAACCTGGACTCTCCAAGCTTCCGGAACTCGAGGGTTTACGTAGTGACGCAGCACCCGGAAGTGCCTGAAAAAAAGGGTAAACTAAACCAACGAGAACCACGCTTTAGCGCGCCGCGGAACAGCGAATGTCCATGTGCCGAAGGCCGAAGGGCCGAAGAGCCGAAGGGCCGAAGAGCCGAAGGGCCGAAGAGAACACCCGCGCGCGATGATTGGTCGGCTGGCAGTGGAGGAAATCCGTATCTGATTGGCAGGAGAGTGGCGAACGCGGGGGGGCCGCGCGTGGAGAGGCTTTGGTGTCAGGGGTCGCTGGGAAGCAGAGGCTCTCGAAAGCAAGGCCTTCCCTGCCCTCGGGCGCCGGCAGCTGGCCTCCGGACAAGCGCCGCCGAGTGGCGGCGGGGCGCCTCCGCGTCTCGGGGACTCTTCGCTTGCCCCGGGTGGAGGGCCCACCGCGGGATAGCTCCATTGGGAAGGGAGCCTCCGGCTAGCGCGGCAGCATCCGAGCTGGGGCAGTTTTGCGGCGCGGCGCTGCCTTAGGGGTAGGGGTGGGGTTGGGGCGGGGCTTGTTGGCCTTTGCAGGCTCTGGGAGGCAGGTGGTCCCGTCTAGTCGGCCATCCACCCTGCAAAATCGCGGCTCGGGAGGCCCTACCGGGCGAGCTGGACGCGCTCGCAGCATTGGGGGCCGTGAGCTCCCGGCCGCAGGCTCGGTGTGAATCACCCCAGAGCTCTTAGAAACACCGACAGCCAGGTCGCCCAGTTCTGGGGAAGTGAGGGGGGATTTCTAAGGACTGGGGCCCGACGGAAGGTATTTTTTGAGCGTTCACCAGGCAATTATGTGTAGCCGGCGTTGAGAATCGCCACTGCCTACTCATGGATGGCACTGTCGGGCTGGTTTGAATGAAGTCAGGTGCGTAAAGTTTCCTGCACACAGTAGGTCTTAAAAACGTTTGAGCTCCTGTCTCCTCTGGCCCCGCCTTCTCGCCAGGAGCAATCAGTCCTACAATAGCTGTATTGATAGACATTGGAGAGCTCATCCTGTAGAAGCGGTGATGCAAGAAAGCTTTGGGGTTTTTTTTGTTTTGTTTTGTTTTAATTATCCCGTGGAACACTTGTTATTCAGAATTTAAAACATAGATAAGATAAAAGAACATTTCTCAGTGAAGTCTCATACTGTTCAAGTTCATTTTTACCTGAAAGATACACAGTTAACACCACAGATAGCTGGAATTTTCTTGTCTTCCATACGTTAAGGAGCTCTCAGGTCAGGCCTAGGAGAATGATGGTGATGGTTTCTCCAAATAATGAAATTCCCACTATAGGAACCAAGAGTACAAGTGATATAGAGTAGGAGCTCCAAGCTGAAAGGGTGTGTAGTTCCCTTAGGTACAGAAGGAGAGGTTTCTGCAGAGCTCGAGTCGGCCAGCTAGTAGCCACTAGCCACCTGAAGTGTGGGTAGGCCAGATTGAGATATGCTCTAAGTGTAAAATGCACACTGGATTACTAAGATAAGGTATGAAAAGCAAAGAATGGGAACTGTTCATTTGTTATATTGGTTACATATCAACATGAGAATGTTTTGGAAATTTTAAAATTACATATGTGGCTCCCGTTACACTTATGTTGGATAGGGCTGTTCTATCTCTTTGAAGAAGACCAAGTCTTTTATGTAGCAGTTGTGAAGGAAGGCAACCACATTGTACTTCTCAGGTGGACCTACATCTGTACTGTGCTTCACTTAATTTTTATGAAAGGGAGAAAAAGGGACCAAAAAAAAAACTAACATAGGGGACATTTTTAGAAAGAAGTTTCTAATTCACGGAGCCTTATGTATGTCACGTGAACGTCACGATATCCATTGATAATAAAAACGATACCAAGCTATTGAGAAATTTGAATTATGTTTAAGGAATCTGATTAAGAGGGCAAAACGTGTAGAACATTTAAAATTTCTATTGAAAATGTTTCACATAGGTTCTGGGTTTTGCCATTTAATCCCTAGATACAGTGAACTTTTTTAGTTTTCCAATGAGCTAGTAAGCTGAGGTTTCAGGGAAACTTTGTTTCCAGTTTTGTATATTTGCTTTAAAAATATATTTTTTTTCATTCATTTATTTAATAAAAGCCTGCCGGGGGCCAGGGGTATTGCTAAGCAGTGTTGATGTAAAGGTTAGCACTCAGACATGGCCCTTACTCTCTTGGAGCTATAGTGGTTATCAATTCAGAGACAGTGAAAAAGTACATAATAACCAAGGCATAGTGTATTTTGCCATTGAGTAAGTGCTTTACCTCTGTAAGTTCAACACATTGTTTTAAACCCAGAATTTATATATTCCTGCTGACATTTTAATGAAGAGTCTTATTAGGACTTGACTATGGGCTTAAAGTATATTAGTAAAAAAATCAAAGTATACTTAATTCATCTGTTAATTATGAGAACTCAAGAAAAAATTAAATTAGACTATTCACCTTTAAAAAGAAAGAAAAGATGAAAAAATTACAATAGCATCTTATTTATGATACCTTCTTTTAGCCTTTCAGCAACTTTTAGGTTCTAAGGAATTTAATAATAGAAATGGAAAGGCAACATTGATTTATGCCCCAACATAGTTTAAAATTGCTGACTTTAAAAACTTAAATTTATTTTAGCATATTACAGAGTTCTTAAATCAATATATTTGAGTCTTTTAGGAAAAAGGTAAACATAAATCTTATGTTAGTTTACTACTGCTGCTGTAACAAATTACCACAAAGTTAGTGGCTCAAAACAACACCAGTACGTTATCTTACATTTCTGTAGTCGGAAGTCCAGCTCGGGTCTCCCTGGGCTAAAATCAAGGTGTCCCCGGGTCTGTGTTCCTTTCTAGAGGGTCTAGGGAAGGATCAGGATTTTTGTTTATTCAGATTGTTGACCAGATTCAGTTCCTTGCTATGGTAGTATTGAAGTCCCTGGTTCCTTGCCAGCTGTCGGCTGAGAGATGTTCTCAGCTTCCAGAAGCCACTCACATTCCTTAGGTTGTGGCCCTCTTCAAAGCCAACAATGGTAGGTTGAGATCCTCTCATCCTTCTGATTTCTCTTACGTTTTCATCTGTTGTTTCATCTCTCTAATTTCAGTTTTTTAAGACTCTGGTTAAGTTGAGCCTACCTAGATAATCCAGGATAATCTCTCCACGTCAAGGTCCGTAAACTTAATCACATCCTTCAAGTCCCTTTTGCCGTAGTGAAGTAACATATTCATGGGTTTCAGGGATTAGTGCATGGACATTTTTAGGGGAGGTTATTCTACCTACCACAGATCATACTTGGGTCCATGCAGTATATCCATCATTTCTTATCAGTACTCTCAGTACTTTAGGATGGAATAATAATGTTTATAATAACAGGTAAATTTTATCCTATGTATAATATGTTCCAGGCACTATTCTAAACCCTTTTTCTGCATTTACTCTTAGTCCTTAGAAATGCCCTAGGAGACAAGTACTGTTTTTTATCCCCATTTACAGAGAGGGAAACAGGTACAGAGTGGGGAAGTAACTTCTCACAGCTATTAAGTGGTAGAATGAGGATTTGAATCTACATGGTCTGATTCCAGGGCCTCTGCATGCTCTGAACCACAACATTGTAGAAATTTGTGAACGTCTGGATTTACTACACATGCTTTAGTGATATAGTGACTATGAGTTCAGGCTCTGGCATCACAAGGTGTGGATTTATATTCTACCTTTTACCAGTTACTGGACGACCTGGACAAGTTACCTAACCTCCCTGGTTAGGTAACTGAATTATTAACTGAATTCATGACAACACTTGAGGATTCAATGAGGCACTATATGTGAAGTACTAGAAAAGGGCCTCCACGTGAGCTGTTGCTAGCTATAATTATTGGTGACAATTCAACTTTTAAAAACAGTTTATCGTGAAAAAGGAATGTTTCCTTTTGTAAATTCAGTCTCTTTATGAAATAAAAACTGAAAGTTAAATTTTTCCTTTTTATAAAATTTTATTTATTTATTTATTTATTTTTGGTTGTGTTGGGTCTTCGCTGCTGCACGTGAGCTTTTCTCTAGTTGCGGCGAGTGGGGGCTACTCTTTGTTGCGGTGCGTGGACTTCTCATTGCAGTGGCTTCTGTTGTTGTGGAGCATGGGCTCTAGGTGCATGGGCTTCAGTAGTTGTGGCATGTGGGCTCAGTAGTTGTGGCTCGTGGGCTCTAGAGCGCAAGCTCAGTAGTTGTGGCACATGGGCTTAGTTGCTCTGTGGCATGTGGGATCTTCTGGGACAAAGGCTCAAACCCGTGTCCCCTGCACTGGCAGGGAGATTCTTAACCACTGTGCCACCAGGGAAGCCCTAATTTTTTCCTTTTAAAACACCACAATGCTGTCTCCTTTCCCAGCTTCTAATTTCTCTCCACTGCAGCCTCTCCTCCGTCTTTCTGGTGGTGTTACTTTCTAGTGCTACCTGATCGAACACTTTAAATACTTTGTCCAGACTCTAGTTGCCCCAGGGTAACATCCAAATTCCTTAGAAAGGCACCAGGACACAAGCTCCAAATACCCTCTGCTGCCATTCCTCTGCCTAGTATGTACACATCCACCATTTCTAACTTCTCACTGTTCTCTTTTGCTATTATTATTCTTGGAGGGAAACATGGCAGATGCTGGGTCTCTGGCCATAACGCCTTCTAATACTACTCCAAACCTTACCCTCTTCTAATAATCTTTGCTGCCATTGCCTTAATTCAAACCCTCATGTTCTCTGCATTTTATTTCCTAACAAATTTGTGGCCTCCTTATCACCCTTCAAGCTTACTCTCCTCCCTGTTCACCAGAATAATCTTTCTAAAGTACAAAACTCCACACATTGTTACTCTTCTTCAAACCCTTCATTGTCTCCCCCTGACACCAGTTCCTGCAAATATTACTCCTTTCCTTATGTCTCTTAACACCAGTTAGGTGCTTCCACTGTTGCATTCAAGGTATGCTTATTTAAGCACTCTGCTTTCCTTCTAAATCATGAACTCATTGATAGGGAGTAAGAGATGCTTTTGCTTGCACGAATTTATTATACTATTTCATCATTGCCTATTTACATGTCTGTCTCTTGTCACTGAGTTGTGGACGCTTTAAGGGGAAGCTTGTTGTTTTATTTCTCTTTTCTTCTGTGCCCAAGAAATAGGAGGTGCTTAGTAATTGTTGAATGAATGAACAGGGAAAAATAACCGCAAATACATACAATGGAAAAAATGCTGCTTAAATCCCCAAATGTATCCAAAGCAATTTATTGGGAATATATAAGGTTCTGATTTTAGAAGAAGCATAACTGGTAGTTAAGAGCATGGACTCTGGAGACAGAGTGTTTGGCTTTGAATTTTGACTCTGCCACTTACTACCTGTGCACTCTGAACCTTGAGTCTGTTCTTTGTCTTTAAAACAGGGATGATAATAGTAACTATCACTTAGGGTTAATAGAGCCAAGTGAGCTTGTGTTTATGAAGTGTCTATAGTAGTGTCTACCACATAGCAAATATTCTATAAGTGTTGGTTAAGTTAAAACACAATAGTTTATGTTCTTATTACTTTTGATAATAGCTAATGTCCTTATAATACAGTGATAAAAACAATAAATAGCCCAGTGTTTTGTAATTGTTATATCTAAACAGCGATTTTTTAGCTTTCAATGATGTTTAATGTCTTGTTATAGAATGATATATTCATTAAACATTTAGAGAGTACTTGTGTATGATCCCTCTCCTGAGTAACTGACATATTTTCTCTATGTATTATTTTTCTGTTACCTGCTAAATGTAACATATTACTACAAACATATGGCTTGAAACAACATGAATGTATTATCTCATGGTTCTATTGGTCAGTAGTCCATCATTGATTTGACCAAGGTAAGGTTAAGTTGTCAGCAGAGCTGTATTCCTTTCAGGAGACACTAGGGCAGAATCCATTTTCTTGTCTTTTCTAGATTCTAAGAGGTGTCCACACTCTCTGGCTCATGGACGCCTTTCTCCATCTTCAAAGCCAGCAATGTTGTAGCTCTCTAACTAATCTGCAGTGATATCTCTTTCCCTGACTACAGACAGGGAAGGTTCTCTGCTTTTAAGTATTCTTGTGATAAAATTAGATCCACCTCCATAATCTAGGACAATCTCCCATCTCAAGATCCTTAATTACATCTTTGAAGTCCCTTTTGCCATGTAACTTATTCACAGGTTCTGGGGGTTCGGGTAAGGGCATCTTTGTGGGACCATTATTCTGCCTACCACACTCTTGTACTGTGAATGAATCCCTGGGACTGCCCTGGTGGTGCAGTGATTGGGAATCCACCTGCCAATGCAGGGTACATGGGTTTGATCCCTGGTCCGGGAAGAGCAACTAAGCCTATGTGCCACAACTACTGAGCCTGCACTCTAGAGCCCACGAGCCACAACTACTGAAGCCTGTGTGCCCTAGAGCCTGTGTGCTGCAACTACTGAGCCCACATGCTGCAACTACTGAAGCCCACGTGCTCTAGAGCCCACATGCCGCAACTACTGAGCCCGTGTGCTGCAGCTACTGAAGCCCGCGCGCCTAGAGCCCGTGCTGCTCAACAAGAGAAGCCACTGCAATGAGAAGCCCGCACACTGCAACAAAGAGTAGCCCTCGCTCACCGCAACTAGAGAAAAACCGCATACAGCAACAAAGACCCAATGCAGCCAAAAAAAAAAAAAAAAAAAGAATCCCTGATGAATGAGAGGTACATGGGCTACACTTTCTGAAAATGGAGACAATATTAACTAAATTGTGAACAGTTTTGTCAGTATCATTTATCATCTATTCTTCCAGTGATTGGTAAGAGCCATGTCTTCTTCACAGAGTGCTAAGGTACTGCAGGGGTCACTGAGCAATGTCCTTGTTTTCAAGAACTTTTATTCTAGTGAGGAAGGGAGAATCAGGTTGAATAGCTGCTATGGGCTAAGCACTCTACAATGGATTTCAGATACATTAGCCCCATTTAATTCCCACAATAACTTTATAAGGAGTGGTAGGCAGCCTAGAGAGGCCCTCAGCGACCCCCACCACATAGTATTCATGCCCTTGTATAATCTTGTCCCTTTGAGTGTGGGCTGGATCTGGTGACACTCCCAAGGAATGCAGTAGGACACTAGTGATACGATATCATCTCGGGATTAGGTTATAGAAGACCTGTGACTTCCCTCTTGCTCACGCTATCTCTGTTTCACTTTTTCTAGCTTGTTTTGATGAATAAAATTGTGATATGTTATATTGCCCTGTACAGAGGCCAAGGAACTGAGGGCAGCTTCCAGCCAACAGCCAGAAAGGAACCAAGACCCTCAGTCCAGTAGCTTGTTAGGAACTGAGACCTACTAAGGACCAGAACATGAACTTAGAAGTGGGCCCTTCTCTAGTTGAGCCTTGAGATGCCTGCAGCCCCAGTGAACACCTTGACTGCAGCCTTCTGAGAGATCCTGAGCCAGAGGACACTGTTAAACCTCACCCAGATTCCTGATCCATAGAATTATGAGGTAATAAATATTTTTTAAAGCCATTAAGTTTGGGGGTAATTTATTATGCAGCAATAGATAGCTAATACTGTTTTCAGTACAGATGATGAAAAAAAAAAACACTTGGAATGTTAAGGCAAGTTTGTAGTTCTCTCACTTATGAGTGAAAGCTCTTTCCACTGCAAACAATGATAATATAATAAGAATACTGGTAGTAGCTTACATTTACTGAGCACTTACTAGGCTATGAGGCACCTTTCAAATTATTTTATATATACATTATCTTAGATTATTACAACAACTCTATAAGATAGGTATTATAATTATCTCCATTTTATAAGTAATAGAATTGGAGCTAAGAGAGGTTAAATAAAGGACATGCCCAAGATCTCCAGTTGACTAACAACATACTGGCAAGATTTGAACCCAGTTTGTGTGACTCTAGAGTTTTTCCTCTTAACAACTATAGTAAATTGTTCCCTAAGGATCCATGTTATAAGGCAGAGGTGATGGGTGCAGCCAGAAGAAAGGGCAGGGCTCCAAGAGTTCACAGCTAGATGAGATTAATCCTGATCTGGGGTACTAGGAAATGCCAGGGTGCCAGGAAGGCATCTGATCTGATTCTCGGAGGCTGGGTAGGATTTAGGTGCATGGCTCTTAGAGGAAGGAATGTGAGCAAAAGAGGTGGAAAAGCATGAGACACAGATGAGAAAACACTACGTCACACCGTCTAGAGCTGGGCAGGATGAGGAACAGTGGGAGATAAAATTAGAAAGGTAATTTGGAGCCTGGTTATAGTTATGTAAAAAGATTATGAATATTTTTTAAGAAAAAAATCGATTCTTGAGTGTTTTGATAGTAGTTTCAATCACCTGCCTCTTAGTTTAAACTATAGAATGGAACTGTTAGAGAGGTAATATTCCAGTGAATCTGAGACAGAATCTGATTGTATGGATTGTGTGGAAATACAAAATTTAGTTCCAGTGAAGTGCAAAAGAAAAATAGAACTACACGGAGAACATTTCGTGTGGTTAAATTTCTTAACACATTCAAAGACGTGTTCAGTTTATATTTAGGTTCAGTAAAACTGCAAGAGTATCAAAATTTGTAGGCCTTTTTATTTCCTTGTAAAAACAATACTATTAGTGGTTATACTCAAAGCACATTAAGTATTTCACTAAAAATAGAGCCTATAGAAATAAAGAACAAAAAAACATTATGATTGTGTTTTCAGTTACCTGGGAATGGACCTTAAAAACAGTACTATGGAAGGGAGTCATATGAAGCAGGGCTTAAAATATTATCCTCTATTTTTCTCAAAACATCATTCAAGTGCACTAGATGGAAATTTAATTTTGTAAGATGTCTGTACTGTTCAAATTTGTTTATGGTGTGAGCTTTCAATTTAGACAATTTATCATTACTTGGAGAGGAACTTTTTCTCTTAAGCCAGACTGAGTTTCCTTTCCAGGGAATAGATGAATCCAGGAAAAATGTTTCCACAGCTCATACCTAGCCAAAAGCAATGGCCATGGAGGAATGGAGAGCTCATTGAATAATGACAAAAGGAAAATATGTAATCCCCTTTCCTGTAGCCTTTCTCGTGTCCTTGACATGTCTCAAAACTCTCCAGTCCATAGATTCAAGCAGTGTACATTTTGATTCTCAAATGTAGGGGTTGAACTTCTGTTTCACAACAGTATTAAGCAAGCAATTACAAATATGAAATACCTACCGAGGCCTGACTCTGGTTTGCCTGACAGTTGTGTGACCTTTGGAAGGTCTCTTAACTGTCATGAGCCTCGGTTTCTTATTCTCTCATCTGTTTGACATGTCCTCAAAGATTCCTTGATTCCTTTTGGTTTTAATGGATTTGGATTCTGAAGGCCAAGTTTTCATGACTGCAGTTTCAACTCAATGCTATACGTAAACACTTGGGTCTCCATATATATTTTTCAAGCCATCTTTTCTATGTCTGCAGGTTTTCTGCAGTAACATAATTACATCCATAAGGGAGGCTAAATTTGGCTCTTCTTCTGGTTAATTCTGGTCTCATAATTTAGGAGCTGATACTCCCTCCACCTCTAGGGCAGATAGATTCTATACCAGTGCTAGAGGAATAAGCTTGAAGTCATTTCCTTGTAAAATCTCTCATTTCTGCATGTATTTAAGTATTTGTGCTGTATATCTTACTGCCATAACAGAGGTAGTCAGTGAGGAAAAGAGAAAAAATATATGGCAGTAATTTACCCTGGCACCTTTAACCTTATCATCCTCAGCGTCCATCCCAAGCCCACAGCTCTCAACCTGAGAGCACTGCTGTCAGTCTTAGAGGCAGGAAATTTCTTCAGAAAGAAGCCTCTGAAACCATGATAAGCTGTTCTGAACAAGAGCTATTTACTCATTACATCAGAAGTTCGGGACTGGTCTGCAGCCAGTATTCTCGTATCCCTCAGAAGTGTAGGGAGTAGAGTAAAGGTGTATATAGGTGCACTGGAATTTCACATAATTTCTCAACAGCCTGGAAAGCATCCAGAAGTCCCCATTCTTCCTGAGTTTCCTGATTAGTGCATTGCTCCTGCTGCGACCCATTTTAGAAGGATCTAGTAAGGAACATTGCTGCTGATTATCTCTGGGTCATGGAATTTCCCTGAAAGTTGGATAAAGGTGATGCTGTAAACTTACAAGACCTGAGCTTAGCATTAAGGAGACTTGATCACTTATGTCCACCATATATATTGAGTTGAGTGCTCCTAGACAAATGGCAGAATTCTTGAGGGCCTCAGTAGGTCATGTGACTTTGAAGAGTATGGCTTAGATAAATTTTGAGAACTCTTTTAGTTCTAAATTTCTACAGTTCTATGAGTAAATTGCCACATGCCTGTAGATACTTTGGATTAGACCCAAACACCAGGGCAAATGAATATCAAAGGTTAGTGCTGCTTAGCTGGGCTTCGTTATCCAGAATTGTAGAGGCTTCGGTTTACCCACTTTGATTCCAAGAACTTCTGAAGAGAAAAGTAGCCCAGAATGAATGTAAGGCTTGCTCTTGCTATACCATCTCTAAGTGCTTTGTTTTATAATAGTCAACTTAGATTTAATAATTTCAAGGTGTTCATTTCAGCCATCATTACAGAAAGACAATATAAAATCTATGATTTCTATATTTACTCCTTTCAAGTTCCATCATTTTAAAATTATTCTCATCGTTAGTAAAATCCTACTAAGTTTCACTAATCCAACGACAATGACAGGAGATTTTTACTGCATATGTGATGGTATATTACATATATTACACTTCGGAAGGATACAAACACTTATGAGAAAGCACTTGCCCTTAGGCATCTTGAGTACTAGGAGAGGAGAAAAACCATAAAGAAGCAAAAATATGAACAGGAGTGAAAGAGTCAAAAGCCCCAGGTAATTTTGCAGAATAGAATTAACTAAAAAGGAAAAATGTATGCTTTGGTTTTCTAATAAAATAATTTTGTGAATACTTTGTTAAAGATTATTATACTTAGAAGCAGGTTGAAATCTTTCTTTTCCCAGCATGCAAAGCTTTCTTTAAAGATAAACATTGCAGTGGTATTTTTAATTATTGAGGTTGGGTACTTATTTCCTTCTTACAGTCATGTACTTCCAAAGGGATTTGGAACACAGAAGCGTTTCATAGCTGTTTAGAGAAATGAGAACTTAGGTCTTTATAATTACAAACATTACTTCCCAGTTCTATCTAAGTTCAGACTCTATCCTCTGTAGTATTGAAACTTCCAAGTTGTGTTACACCAGTATAATGTATGATCTGTGTGCCTGGATCTTCCAAACATTGCTGAGTCTCTAGGATACATTAAGGCAAATTTGTTTCAGCTAGCTTTGTCCTGAGTAATTTTTTTCTGTGTGGCTTGTGAATTACCAAATAAACATGTAATTTAGGAAATACAATTTTATAACATCCTCCTCATTCCCAAGTAATTGTAGCTCAAACACAATATAGCAATAATGTACCTATTATTGCTGTCTGGCTATCTATCAGCTGATTACCTGAAGCAGTGTCTGAGCATGTTAATCATAAGCTTAAGATGACCAGAAGGTGCTCATTTGGGGGGTAATCATGATGGATCCTTGCTCACTTATCAAAATCTTATACTATATCCAAGTATGTTTAAGTAGTGTTTGGTGAAGGCAAATATTTCTGTGTTGTCATACAGAATTTTTTAAAATAATGCTAATCTTTAATAAAGTGTAGGTGGCTTTTATTTCAGATTAAGGTTAGACTATTTCCCTCTATTTGATGAAATAACATTAATGGCTAATATTTATATAGTACCAAATATTTGCCGGACACTAGTCTAAGTGCTTTACAGGTATTGGGTCACTTCATGTCCACAACAACACCATGTAGTAGGCATTTCGATGATCACAATCCCATTTTACAGATGAAGAAGATGAGGCATAGAGTGATTAAGTAAATAGTCCCAGATCATAAAGGTGACAGTTCAGAATTTGCACTTAGGCACGCTGACTCCCGACTCTGGCATCGGTGCTCTTAATTACTGTGATATGCTTTCTCTCCACAAATCAGCCTGCACCTCAGCTCCCCTGAATTTTGAGGCCTGGAGCCACAGTCTGGGACTTGAGCAACTGTAGCCAAATTCTGCTTTTCACTTAATCACTCAACAATAGATGAGTGAGATGGGAAGAACTAGGTTGTGGCCAGCGCTGGCTACATAATTTGCAGAACTCAGTCCAAAATGAAAACGTGGGGCCTTTTGTTCAAAAAGTAGGATTAATAATAGTAAAATATAAAGCCTTTTCCCTTCCTTTATGGTCACCCTCTTGTCACGAAATTTTTCATTAGCCATTGAATGTCGTTCTAAGTAAAGAAATATTAAAAATTGAAATTATTAGCATGAATTTTGCCACTCATCTTTGTATTGTGCGATGTCTATTTTCAGTGCAAATAGAAGAGCTTTTAACTTTTATGTGGAATCACCAAAGTTGCACGATGCTTTTTTTGTAACTTGTACCTGAATATCTTTTTTTTTTTTTTTTTTTTTTTTACCAGAACAGTGGAAACGGTGCATAAAACTAACCCAGTTGTTTTTATTTTACTTCTTGACATGCACTTTTTACCAACACTTTCTCCTTCTGGCTTACTGATGAGTAAGCAAGGACTGAAAAGAAAAGGGAATGTGAGTTGTCCTGTTTTTTTCCATTCTTTCTATCTCATAATTTTCAATGTAAAGTAGTTCATTAATAACCGGAACTAGTGTAAGAAAGGATATGATAAAGTTCCTTTGTTGTTCATGTTTCTTGTAACACCATTGTTTTTCTTTCTTTTGGAAGCAGTTCTGGTTCAAACAGGAAGCATAGGCTCGTGGGGTTCAGTTGTAGAAGCAACACACTTACTGTGTACTTGATTTGCATCACTCTTAACTTTCACTTATTCTGGGTCTCCTGGAATCCAGTGCACATGGACACACAAAGCAGTACATGTGAATTGGGAGGTAAGGAACAGTGCAGGCTGACATGCATTTGCTTATATCTCCTCTGCTCATGTGTGTGTTCCATTGTCCAATCCCATCGAACTTCACTTAAAAAAAAAAACAGAACACAAGTTCAAATATGAGATTATGGAGAATTTCATGATGGCAATAGCAGAGTCCTTTTGAAGGCAGGGCCCTGCACAGGTCACATGGCTGTGAAGTAAGCCAGCTTTGGGCCATTAGATGAGATAGAAGCTGGATTGGGCTGAAACCACTTTTCCAAGTCAACCCCAAACATCCCAAATATCATATTAAAGATATAAGGGGTTTGGCCTGGGAGATTTAGGTGTGGTCACAGGTGATCAAAACAGGCCACCATGCCTGCACATAGAGGATAAGAGTGCTAGGAACATCTTTTGTTCTAATATTTGGTCTTTGACCTTAGTTCCTGACACAGGGCTCCTGAAACTCTTGGAATTTCCTGGGTGGTAGGAGTATCTTTTGTTCTAATGAGCCTCCTGGATGGGGGCTGGTCACCAGAGAAGCCAAGCCATGATTAAATTTGGAATTTTCAGCCCCACTCCCATTCTCTAGAGAGGAGAGAGGGGCTGGAAATGGAGTTAATAATTGTTCATGCCTATGTGAGGAAACCTCCTTAAAACCCCAATAGTATGGGGTTTAGGGAGCTTCCAGGTGCGTAAACACATCTACATATTGGGAGAGTGAGTCATGCCAACTCCATGGAGACAGAAGCTCCTGTGCTCAGGACCTTCCCAGACCTCGCTCTGGATATCTTTTCATCTGGTTGTTCATCTGTATCCTTTATCATATCCTTTAACACGCTGGTAAACATAAGTAAGTGTTTCTGAGTTCAGTGAGCTGTTCAAGGAAGAAAAAAAACAAAACAAAAAACAGGCTACTGTGCCTACAAAGACAGTGGAGTTGGCTGGCTACTGCTATTGGGTTGGCCAAAAAGTTCGTTTGGGTTTTTCCATAACATCTTATGGAAAAGCTCAAACAAACTTTTTGGCCAACCCAATATATTGAAATGAGGCCCTGCTGAAGAATGATGAAAGATGGCCTGCCATTAACAAATGGATAACTGCTGGGTGTAAAAACTAGAGAGCCTGGGTGGTTTTAGCATATTTAAAGGGCAGGTGTAGTCAAATGGCAGAGAGTAGAATTAATTGGGAGAGTTGCTGAGATGTTTGAACCCTCACCCAAGGCAGATCTGTTATGTGAAGGTCAGAGTCCTAGTAGGAAAAACTAGGAGTTCTGAGAAGTGGGAGAGGGCTCTCTGGGTGTTCCTGAGGATATTGACTCTACAACCCTTCTGAACCCTCTAGATGTGCAGAGGTGGCCTCCCTTCCCTTCTGTAGAAAGAGCTGGCACTTCAGCTGTGCTGGAAGATGCTGCAGAAGCCTCTCCCCACAGGGCAATTGGTGCCTTGGTCAGATTCAGCCCTCACTGCCTCTCTTGGCTGCCAGGCCAATAACTACAGATTGTATTTTTAAGAGTGCTTGGTCAATGGACCAGAATGAAAACCTGAATAAGCAAGAATTTATTAACTTGGGGGCACTTTCTTGGGAAATAAGGATTAACACCTTAGCAAAGACTCTAGACATGGGGCATGTGTGCTACTGTGGTGACTTTTAGAGACCTAGAAAAACAATGGGCAACTCTCAGTAAGTTAGAAATGCCTGAGTTGGCCTGGAAGATGGTGGATGAAGGGAAAAAGTATGCTTGAGAGAAGTGGGCACGTTGGAGTGGATATATTACGAAAAACCACAAAACCCACCATGAGATTATGTCCCATGAGAGAGCCAAGAGAAGACATGAAAGCCACCAGGAATGTGCTGGAGAGCAATGTAGACCGGCGATGATGACCATTATCAGCCTCCATTTCAAGGTAGTAGGAGAATGAATATGGTTGGTTGGGCACCTGGGTTCTAGCCCTCATTCTAAAATAATTGGGTGATTCAGGAAATATATGAAAGAATATCTAGGCAAATCACTTCAAAAATGTCATTTCTGAGAAGAGAAGTCTTTATGGCTTCCTCAGTCCATAAAAGTCTATGCCTTACTGCCCTCAGCTCTTCACGCATTTGTTTTTCAAATTGACTTATTTTCCCCAAATGTCTGAAGAGGTAGATAATATCATTCACTTTTTAGAGATTAGGAAACAGAAGCTAAGAGAGTCTAGATGACTTACCATGTTTTAAAGTTGACAAGAGAGAGAATAACTTAGCATTGCAAACTATGAAGCCAAGTGGCCTATGTTTGAATCATGGCTCTGTAATTTACTAACTCTATGACCTTGGGCAGTGACCTAAGTCTTGAGACTCAGTTACTTTAACTGCAAAATGTGGTTAAGGCTAACATTTGAATTATGGATTATTTGGAACCTTACCTGTGATAATCCAGGTAAAATGCATTAATACTCCTCTGCATGTAGCATGTATTTAATAAGTATTAACTCATAATAAAATACATTCCCTTTGCTGTTAGTGATGGACTTGTCACTTACATCTCAGACATATATCATTTGCCTGTCTGGTCTTTCAGACCTCGTTTTTATTTTGGAATTCTAGTTCACTGGAAGATATGACAAACTATAACTGTTTGTTTTTATTTTTAAGGAACAAATTAGTATACAAGTATGAGGAATTTTATCACTTTCTATCGATTTCCAATATCAAAATTGACAAATCGATGCAGCCCAAATTTGAAAATGTGCAGAAAGGAAGATTACCACTAGATCACTTCATTTATTTTCTCTTTCAAAAATATATTTTTTAAAACAGCAGGATAAAAAAGGAAAATCATGTTCGAGAAAGGGCTGTTACCCTACTACATTTACGCAGTGATTGATTGCATTTTCTCCCAGGACTTGAAGAATAGAAGAGAACATGAGGGTTGATTGCATCAAAAGTGTGACACGAAGAAAGGAATCAAGAAATCACATATATGTCTGCACAGAAGTCAACGAATAAATCAAAAGCATGTTCTTAGCTAAGTCAGATGTTTCTTTGAAACAGCATATGGTGCAATTCTAACATACTCTATATTCAGCTACCTAATAGGCTATTGCTTTCAACTAGTGAAAAATCTAGCAGCACAAATGTTTATAAGGCTGGTAAAACATTTTAACTTTATTTTATGCCCTGATTAGCTTTTTTTTTATCTTTCTATTTTATTTTATTTATTTATACAGCAGGTTCTTATCTGATTAGCTATTACTGGCCTGATGATTACGTTATAAAATCCAAAATCATAAATGGAGAAAATAACCTGTTGGCAAGAGTGAACCCTAATTGTTACAACATCCTATATTATGTGTTCATAGTTTCTTTTTAGCAGTTACTTTGATATAAAATTTAACAAGTTTTCTTTCATCCCATATTAAGTCTGTATTTTTTTTAAAATTATGGATTTAAATTTCTGCATCACTTTTAGAATTGAGAGTCATAAAATTAACATATGTCATAATCATTTTAACCAAATCAAATCCTCATGAGAGTATCATGTCCTAATCAGGAAAGAATAAAGATTATAACCTTTAAAAATGTTAAGATGACTGTATCTTACTACAAAAAAGTAAGTCAATCCCATTATAATTGAAGAAAACTAGTTCACATGGATTTTTAAACTTTCAATACTAAAAAGTCCCTGACTGTGTGAAGGTTGCTGTGGGTGTATATAACTTTGTAGCAAAGGAGAAACTTGTTAGACTATAATTAATTGACAAGTGTAGGAGGAATTTGTCTCAGTCGATCATTATTCTATTTTTCACAATTATATTTAATTGCCATTGTATTGTAATGTCAATGTTAGTCAATGTCAAATCTGAAAACTATATTCTATCCCCATCCATCCCTTGACCAAAAAATGCAACCACGCATGTTTGTTGGTTACCAATACCAAGGAAAGCCAGTCTTCCAGAGGAAATTATCGAGCACTGTATTTTATCATATTTAAAAGGAAAGGAGGGCCAGAGGATATTAGTGAAAAATTGGGGAATAGAAAACTGAAAAAGAAGTCACTGGTTTAATTTTCTAACCAGTAATCAGCAAGTTATTCTGAATGAAAACCAAAGTCTCTCATTTCCAGTGACCACACTCAGCAGCATCCAGGGAGTTCATGAGAAGGAATAGTGGACTCCTTCATACATGTGGAGATACTTAAGTGCTCGGAGAGGGCCCTGGAGCTACTTTGCCAGGATTCTGAAATCCAGGTTCTCTTGCTTATTTCTTCCTTTCATTAAGTCTACTCATTATTTTCCAAGGCCACTAATTCTGTATGTAGTGTCTGTTCACAGCACTTAATATTTCATAAGAGCCTGGTGCTATCAGTAACAGCCAAACAAATAATGGAAAAGCTGTGCTACAAAGCCAAGTGGTCAAATGTGAGGGAAATAGCTATATGGTGCAGAAGTACAGTGGCTGTTTCAGTTGTGTGATTTTTTCCCCATCTGGCTCCCAAGTAAAATAATTGAAGAAAATAAAAAAGGAAATGGCACTAGTGAAATGTTCTCTCCCTGATAGACACTTGGCACACACACTGTCTTCATCATTTTTCCACTGGTCCAGGCCCAAGACCAATTCTGTTCATAGCTGAGAAATATTAACGAGCCTTGAGACAGTAACTTGCTGACTCAGTGTCAAGCCATCCCATATGGAAGACCTTGCCCCTTGCTTGTGCCCCAGTTGCAATAAGGGGTGTTGTCAAGCCTTTGAACAAAAATGTGACCTTTCTCTGTCTCCTTCCTGCTTAATTTCTCTATGACTTGTTCTTCTCCCTGAATCTTGCCCAATTCTACCTAATACCAGACTTCTGGATGCCTTTGCATCCTTTCCCATTTGCTTACTTATTCAGACTTCTTATTGCCTGCATGTGCTTCCCACTAATAATTATGTCCCACCTTTAGCTGCTGGGATCTTCCTGCCTTGAATTGCCTGATAGCTTAGATTTCTCTATTTGACATAATTCCCTAACATGCCAAGTGTGGAATCAGAATTATTCCCTTTTCATACTTTGGGATCTATCTTTAGTTGCCTCCTCATTTCATTCAGGTTTTTTCAGCCTGGTTTTACTGTCTGATGTTCCCTGTGTGCTCTGGTTCTTTGATTATGGGAAAGAGGAAGAAAAATGTGGGCAGAGGGCCTGGAAACATGGCAGCAGTGAGAAATCTGAACTTCAGAGTTGTCTCTGCTTTGGAGCTGTCCTGGATAGATTCTTCCATCCTTTGTTGCTTTCTAACTGTAAGGAGAAGGGATTTGTGAAGTCTTGATTAATTTGAAGCTAGTGTGTGTGACAGCTCACAGATAGTGATTTCGACAGCTATTTTGAGTCTATCCACATGTCAGTAGCTGTAATTGCAAGCTTCTTTTCTTGTTAATTCCTGGAGTTGCCTCTCTCCTTCCCCTGCTGTGAAATTTTGTCCCTTTCCAAAACAGAACACATTTTTTTTTTTCCTGATGCGCAGAGCACACTCATTAATTTCTCACTTAGTGATGATTCATTAATCATGGAAGGGCATGTGAGCTGCAGTTAAAGCAACTCCTTTAATTTAATTTAACAAACATTTATTGAGAGTTTAATGCGCAGAGCGAAGCGCTAAGCACAAGACCCAAAGAGACCCAGTTTGGATGATATGTAAATTATTTTTTTCATCAGGATAAGTGTTTAATAAACTTTTCTGAATCAAATCTAATTGGTATGGACTTTATTGTGGTTTTATGTTTAGATAAAAGTTTTAACATAAACTTTAGTTATAAACATAAAGAAATGTACTTGGATTGTTTCTATAGAGAATCAATAAGTTTTATTTAGATAACTTACCTACAGTTCATATTTTCATGAAAACAGTGCCAAGTCAAAAATTAAACCCTGCAAAATACCACAGCTTACACTTTCCTTTTGTACATCCTTTCTTCTCTGTTGATACCATTATGTAGGAGTAATACGGAGATAGAATCGGGAAATGGTTAGAAAAGGAGAGATCTTTGAGCAAAATTAGGATATCTTGGGAAATAGTCATTTTAACTTAATTATATCTTATATAATTTAATTATATTGTAGAATCAGGAATGATAGACAGATAAGACCTAAGGTCAAGTTCATTTCCATCATTTTACAGGTAAGGAGTCTCAGACCAAGGGAGAAGACATGATTTGCCCAAGATTGCCCAACTAGTTGGAATTAGAAACCAGCTCTTTGGATCCAAGTCTGAAGTATTAATGATGACTCTCTGAATGGTGAGAACCAAAAAACAAGTCTAACTGACTTGGAAAGTTGTTGGTCATGCCTTTGAGAAGTGAATGGATTGCACTTATGGCTTGATCTAAGGGTACCAACTGTCTTAGTTTCATTCAATTCTCTTTCCACTTTCTCCATCTCCAGAATCAGGTTCCATCTTTGATGGCCTCAGTTCCTCCTAGTGGTGACAGGCTTTATCCATGCTGCTGGTAAAGATGTTCTTAAGTAGCCACAGAATCACGAGTTCCTTGCTTACTGACTTAATGGAAAACATGAAATGAAACTCATTCCTATCATTTGAACATCAGTCAGGATACTGATTGCCTCTGCTTGGATCACATGGGCACCACCATGAAAGTCACCAATGCCCAAAACGTGAGGGATCATGATTGGCCAGACATGGCTCTCATGTCCACTCTCTTTGTCCAGAGAAACCCATCTGCTACTAAGGGCAATGTTGGGAGAATGTACTGGACAGACAAAAATGACGGCTTCATAGCTCACTGCATTAGAAAAAAATCTTAGAAGATTTAAAATGACAAGTAAATAAAAGAAAACAGATATTGTTGAAACCTAATTTTATACTTTTGGAATATTGAGAAAAAGTTGGAGATATTGATTAAGCTATTGTTTGCTCTATTAGGTCTTATTGCAAATAATGAATAATTGTTATCAGCATAGTTCACTCTCCTTTTTCCATAAGCCTCCCTCATGCCCACCATGATCCAAACCTATCCACTAATAATTAGAAAACCTCACCTTTACATTCTCTCTTTATCCCTCTTATTTTCAACTGTAAAACTCCAGGTAAGCATCAGAGAAAATTCTTATTAAAAAAACATTTAGGGGTTCTTATTGTTCATATTCTTTCAATTATTTGATATTGCTTATGTTTATTACATTATACTAATGAGTTAATGAAGAATGCGTAATTTGCTTAGAACATTGCTACACACAGAGAAAGTGCTATAAGTTTTTTTTTTTAGACAAATTAAAGCTTTTTGAAAGTTTATCCTTCTGAATATAATTATTTCTGTGCCTGTGCATTATCAAATTCAGTCCTTGTAGTTCAGTGTGTTCAGACTCATACAACACACATATTCATTGAACACTTAGGAAGTTCTTTCTAGAATGAGTTAGCCAATAAATGAGTATATATAAACATAAACCCATACACACATTCATAAACAAATACCTGACTTTGGGGCAAAGGGAGTTAACAACACTCAATCACTTCTAGACTTTACTGTTAATCTGTAATTCTGTCTCTGTGAGGTAGATGTTATTCCTATCTAAATGATTAAGTAATTAGCCCACTATAATATTAAGAGTAGCAGATTTGTCAGCTCCTATGGGTTTTAGTTCCAGCTCTGCTTCTTACTAGTTTACTTACCTTTGCTAAGTCTTAGTTTCCTCATCAGAAAGATGATGATAATAATAGGATCTAAACGTGCTTGGCAAATAACAAACAATTGGGTTTGTCTGATTCAAGTTTTTCTGAGGAAACGTTAAAGAATTTAGTAAATAATTTCTGTGTTAAAAATCAAAAGAAACATAGATAAACTATGGCTTCCCAGTTCCCTTTTACCTCGGTTCCTCCCATTAAGTTGGGTGTTCTAAACTAGATCTTAGACTTTCATTCAATTCCTTGAGCTCCTTATGTCCAGTTACTTTCACTCCTGCTTCTTCGTGGTCATCCCACGCCACAGAAATTCTCTGAGCCTGGAAGAATTTTGAATTCCTCTACCTCTGAAAGACTACCTAATAATATCTCGTTCTCACCACCGTCTCTCAGTTTACTAACTCACTCATTGAAAACTCCGGGTCTAGAAATCTCTTCACTCTCCCTATTAGTTTCCTTCTCTACCGCCTATGCTTTAGGCTTATTTTCTCTGAGAGTAGACACTGTCAATATCCCCAATTCTCTTCTCCTATTATCTGTTACTCTCTGTGCGCTGTGACCTTCAATCTCTCTCCGTCTCCCCAAACTCTATGCTCCAGCAGAACTGAAAGTACTGGAAGTTCCTTGAATGTGCCCTGCTGTTATGGGTTTTTGTTCCTTTGCTTGTGCCACTCTCTACTTGAAATACCTGTCATACAAAGATACATTTAATTTTAAAGTCTTTCTGGGAAAAATCTCTACGAAGACTTTCATGATCACCCGTCTAGGTTAAATCTATTACTCACCCATTTGGTGCCCCACAGTGTTCTGTATCCATTACAGCAAGGCACATGTTCTATTCATTTCCACTTATTTGATTTTTATATCCACCTTCCATGACTGCTTAATTTCTGTGTGCTCAGCATCAGTGTAGTGCCTCACATGTAGTAGGCTATTAATAAGCATTTATTGGATGAATTTATTAAATGACTTA
This sequence comes from Monodon monoceros, assembly GCF_005190385.1. Lineage (NCBI taxonomy): Eukaryota > Metazoa > Chordata > Mammalia > Artiodactyla > Monodontidae > Monodon > Monodon monoceros. The sequence goes on along the minus strand of NW_021703770.1, from coordinate 55,949,970 downwards.
AGCAAGGGGAAATACTGTCTCCCTGGAAAAATTAAAGTTTTTATTTTTCCAATACTAAGGCACATACAACTCTACCCACCTTTCTCTGCAGCTACTTGGAAGTACAGGGTCAAGCGTGAGAAATTATCAGCTTTGTTAACCCTCATTTTTGGAGGATTTGAATTCTTTCTTTTACTCTATGTAGAGTTTCACATTCATAACTTTAGATTATGTGATCTAAAAAAGTAAGGTGTGTGTGTATGTGTGTGTGTGTGTAGAAAGATAAGTAAGTATTGATAATTTCAACAAGTACTATTTCAGAAAATAACAATATCTTTCTTGACACGTTTTGATACTTATAGGTGTACCAGATTATCAAAGTTTTTCAACATGCTGTAAAATAAGTAAGTTGAACATTTCACATGAAGAAAATTTTCACATGAAGAAAATCGTATTCCAGCACTGAGAGTAAATCTCTCCCTTTTTGAAATTTATAATTATATTCAGTGCATAGAAAGGTGAATATCTTGAATAAATCTAACATTTAAATCTGTAAACTTTAAATAATTTTCTTGACACATTTTCTATGGCTCCTGAAAATACTTAGTCAAACATTTAGATCAAATACATAAATGGTATTGTGCTAAACACTGAAGTCTAAGGTCTGTGGTCTAGATTTTTGAGAAAGTTAGGGAAAAACATTGAGATATACAAATTCATTATCATATAGAAGAAGAATAACTAGAAAAATACAAGCCAAACCACTTAACGTAAGTCCTCAAGTTTGGTAAATTGATTTTTCACACCAAAGACTTAGCTAATTATGTCAAATATTGGAATGTGTTTCAAAGTTTTATAAACAATAATGAAACAGATAAATGGTATAATCTATTGTAATAAAGATATGTATCGTTGTGGTAGAATTTGCAATCAGTATCTTTAATAACATGTGCACATGTTAACTTGGGGGAACTCTTGGAATGAGTGAATACATGGTTTATTATACAATTAATTTATCAAACAGAACATAATTCATACTTATTGATATTGTTATGTCTTGTATAATTATCAGAGATCTGCTGGTATATGTTTAGTAACTATTCTTTGGGGGGAAAAAAGTCCTGATTTGCAATGTTTGCCTATTGCCATGGTGTAAATTCTCCTACCACAGGCAATTTAAAGCTACCAACGTGAGGTTACCTAACACAGTTAGGAAGAAAAGCACACATTTGGCTCTTGTGAACTCTACAAGCCAGCTCCATCTAGCACACCACTGCCAAACTCTTATGCTTCTGTAGATTTTCAGTAGAAGCTCACTGTTTTGATGCAGCTACATCTTTAATTAAATGATAAAAGAAGCCATACATGTGAGGCAGATTACTTCGAAGAGCTGTACTCAAGGATTCCTTTTATTTCTCTGAATTCCCTCAAACAATTAAAGGCAACGGAGTTCAAGTTGTGCTTTTCTTTATTTCTAATTAAGCCTGGGATGATAATTTTCTAAGAATTGTATTGAAATTTTCAAATCCAGGAAAGCTTTACCCATCCATTCTGTTATCTGGGCTGCTTGAACATTGCTCTTAAATTGGGGCCCATAGGTCTCAGAAAATGAGAAAATATCAGCTTCCCAGCAGGTTCTGTTTGAATGTACATCTATAATTGATGAGATGTATTCACATATTAGCGTTTGCTTTTTTTCTTCAGCTTTTGAAACTTTTCCAGATGCCATTATGGGTTAGTTCCTAAAGATTAGGTCTCTGAATAGATGCACAAAGGCTTTGCTTAGAAAGGATATGACATTTCTTCATCTGTAAGTTGGAGACAGCACTATATTATGGAGGAAAACAACTTAGATTTTTATGGTCACTGTCTATTGTATAGAAAATACCCCTGCTTAAATAAGCAATATTTTAGGTAATATAAGTAAAACTCGTGCAAGGTCACTAGTTACTGAAACTAACGCTTGTTTGAATGTTTGTTTTTAATATTCAGATGGTTGCAGCTTTATCTTTTACATATATTTAGTGTCTTTGGGATTTTTTAGAGTGATGTACAAGCAAAGGTATGAGCATGAAAAATGTTTGAAGCAAATAAAACCAAATATCTTTCTGAGCATTGAAGTTTATACATTTTTATTGTATTTTTTAAAATTAATTAATTTATTTATTTTTGGCTGCATTGGGTCTTTGTTGCTGCGCGTGGGCTTTCTCCAGTTGCTATGAGCAGGGGCTACTCATTGCGGTGGCTTCTCCTGTTGCAGAGCACGGGCTCTAGGCACGCAGGCTCAGTAGTTGTGGCTTGCTGACTCTAGAGCGCAGGCTCAGTAGTTGTGGCTCATGGGCTTAGTTGCTCGGCAGCATGTGGGATCTTCCCGGACCAGGGCTTGAACCTGTGTCCCCTGCATTGGCAGGCGGATTCCCAACCACTGCACCACAAGGGAAGTCCCTTTATTGTATTTTTATGAATTTTCTAGAGGGGATTGTCTTCCAGAACACCCTAGTTTCATCAATCCTGAAAATATTTCTGCAATAATAACCTTACTCTTCAGGTTTCTTTAGACCTATTTCCCGAATTTCGTACCAGAGCACACAAGTACCTTGATGGTCCTTGAAAGAAAAGGGGAGATTATACAGCCAAGTATGAAAATGGTTATATACACTGGCTCCATTAAAGAGTCAAGATGCACATAAGAATATTAAAGACTCTGAGAAGTCCTGCAGGAAAAGAAATCGTTAATATTTGCTTTAAAGCTTCTCCCAGTAATATTGATCCAGGACCATCTTTTTATGTTATCCTATTAACATCCATGAAGCATACTTTTAGGAATATCTTCTTTATAAAATCTTATAGAAAAAATATTGAACTTATCCTTTTCTTGTCAATATTATACGACACACAGCTAACTTAAAATTCAGAAACAAGTTTCTAAGTTTTCTAAAAATTGAAAATAACAAAAATTGACTCAAGAGATATGGATATACTAAACAAAACAATGATCATGGAAGGAACTCATTACATTGTTAAATTAGGGTCTTGGCTGTAAAAATACCAAAGAATTTCATGGATGAATGTTTTCAAACCTTCTAAGAACAGGTAATTCCTACACAGTTTAAATTGTTTCAGGCATAGAAAATAAAGCATTCCAATTCATAAAAAAAAAAAAAAAACCAAACTACTATGACACTGACTCCAAAATCTGACAAAGACACCACAGAAAAGAAAATGATAAATCATCTCACTTATGAATATTAATGAAAGACAGTAAATAAAATCCAGAGAACAAAATGCAGCACTACATTAAAAGAATAATATGTTATGATCAAGTGGAGTTTATTTCAGGAATGCAAGACTGTTTAGCAATATGAAATCTCCTAGTACAATTGACTACAGGTCAAAGAAGAAAAACCCTTCATAAAATAGGAAGAGAAAAATACTTGTTTAAATAAAATGATAAGCATATCTCAAACCAGTTTCTAGCATTGCTCTTGGTGATGAAACACTTGCAAGCACACCCCCTGAAGTCAGAAATAAGTCAGGTGTGTGTTGTTTTCCTATTATTATTTACTATTTTTCTGGAAATGTTATAGACAGTGAAATTAGACAAAAGGGTGAAATAATGATGATAAACATCAGAAAAGAAGGGGCAAGATTATCACTATTTAAAGATAATATGATTATATATTTGAAAAACTCAGAGAATCAATAAGAAAAAGTACTATTAGAAAGAATAGAGGAATCCAATAATGTGGTCACAAAATATATACAATGGCTTTGATAAAACAATAAATGGGAAAATGATATAGGGAAAATATTCCAATTATAATTCCAAACAATAAAAAAAGTAGTAACAAGCCAAATACCTCAGAATAAGTGTAACAAGAAATATATAGTTGCTAAATGAAGAATGAGATTTGAATAAATGGATACATACACATTTTTTTCTGGATAACAATATGCAATATTAAAACTATGAAAAAAATCTAATTCACATATATAGCCATTGTAATTCTAATTAAAATCCCAGCAGAGTAACTCTGAAATTCACCTAGAATAATAAGTATGTAAGAATAGGCAATATACTTCAGTATTTTTCAAGTTTCTACCATGAATAATATGATGTAAAATAACATTAGCCAAGTAACAGAATATTCCTAAGATCTCACTGGCTTAATATAATAGAAATGTATATGTCGTTTAAGTCACAGTTGGTGAGGGTTTGCCTTGCTAGAGGTGCCTCTTTGTGATTGTTCAAGGATCCAGGCTTTTGTTATCTTGTGGGTCCACCTTTATTTAAGTCCTCCGAGTTCTACCCGTTAGAGTTGCTTCTTAATGTCTTTGCCCATAAACACATATCACTCCCAGGCCAGATCTTAGACACACAGTCTTAACCTTTTGTGGAGCTAGGAAATTAGATCTAGCTGTGTACACTGGAAGATAATAAAACATATTTTGACAAAACAGAGCAATCTGGCAACACTTTTATAATCAGAAACCAAAAAGCAGATTCTAAAATACATAATATGCATCAACTGTATCTGTCTTAAATATCGACAATCCAATTAACTAAGGGTATCAGTTCTTTTTAAAATACAGACTTCCCCTCTTAGGTTGAATAATACTATCTTGCAAAGAGAAACCAATTGTTTGTAGTCTTATGGTGTGTAGAAACATGCCTTAGCATTTGTGCACAGCTGGGCTAATTGGAGGAGCTAAGTGGGTAGATTTTCTAGTAGTTCTCAGTGCTTTCAAACTTCGCTGAAATTTGTGTGGCCTTGGTGCTTTCTCCTACATCTGGAACATAGAATGAACAAAGCACATGGAACTCAGTCTGGCAAATGTGTTGTACTGATGACATCTTGAGAACATGGGTGTCTTTCAACAATTATTACAGTCTGTGAACACAGATTTTATGTTGTATGAGCTATGAGCTTGGGAAATTATATGAGGATGTTTCCTAAACATATATTCTAAGTGTAGCCACTTCATAGTATTTTTGTGAGAATCAATTGCAATCATGTGTGCAAAATTACTGTTTTGCATAAGAAATGTACAATTTGGCAGATCTTTTAGATCTTTATTCTTTCCTCAAGTATAAATTGAGCACATAGAGCACCAGACACTGTTCAAGGCACTGGGCATGGTGCCGTGCATGAAAAGGGGCACACTTCCTGCTTTCAAAGAGCTTCCAGTTGGAGGCGCATGGCATACAGGAGACATAAGTGAATATATAAACAAGTAGAAAAGATAATTTGATATGTATTATGAGTGACATTAAACGGCCTAATGCTCTAGAGACTGGAGGGGAGCAGGGGCTGACTATAGAGCTAGGTAGGCGTGGTATGTTCCAGAAGGCAGAGCTTGTGATGACACCTGTATCATGAGAGGTGCAAGTTTAACAAAAAACTCTCAATAAATATTTGCTGAATGAATGAGTTTACTTATTTATTTTTGATTCACCTTTAAATTCATTTTACATCATGAAGTAAAAGGTAAAATGTTTTCAACAGCTGAAATAACTGTAAATAAGCATACAAATGATTTTCCTGATCTAAATGAAGTTATATGTTTGGACATCAGGCAGAATGACAGCTCAATCTGTCGGCTTTTTAAATGAACTAGAACTTTTAAAAAGAAATATAATTTTGTAATGAATGCAGCACTTAAAATTAGCCACAAATGTAAATGTTATGGCTTCTACTTCTGGCTACTCTCCCCGGGTCTCTGCTTTTGTGCTCACCCTGCTCTCTTCCTTTACAACACTGTTAGTGTCATCATTCTTGGTGACTTTATCCATGTAGCTCCTCCATCCTAGCAATTAAACAACTATACCTGTTTTCTCATCTATAAATTTGGACTCATAATTCCTTCCTAGTCACTCAGAGGACTGATGTAAGAATCAATTGTCATGATTTATGTGAAAATACTAAGTTATAAAGCATTATTTTATATTTTTCTAGGCTTGTAGACCATTCTAATGCACCAGTGCTGTAATTTATTAAATGAGTATGTTGCTGACTTTCTCCACAGTTTCCTTCATAGGAAAAGAAAAACGTACTTCTGGTTAATTAAATGAATATCTAAACTTTAAATAAAAACCATTTCCTAGGCTGGGCTTCAAGATGGCGGAGGAGTAAGACGTGGAGATCACCTTCCTCCCCACAAATACGTCAGAAATACATCTACATGTGGAACAACTCCTACAGAACACCTACTGAATGCTGGCAGAAGACCTCAGACTTCCCAAAAAATATATACTTTTTTTTTTCCTTTTTGTCTTTTTGTGAGTGAGTATGTGTATGTTTCTTTGTGTGGTTTTGTCTGTATAGCTTTGCTTTTACTGTTTGTCCTAGGGTTCTGTCTGTCCCTTTTTTTGTTTTTTTTTGTTTTGTTTTTTTAGTATAGTTTTTAATGCTTGTTATCATTGGTGGATTTCTTTTTTGGTTTGGTTGCTCTCTTATTTCCTTTTTTTTTCTTTTTCTTTTTTTTTAATTTTTAATAATTATTTTTTATTTTAATAACTATTTTATGTTCTTTCTCTCTTTCTCTCTCTCTCTCTTTCCTTCTTCCTTCCTTCCTTCCTTCCTTCCTTCCCTTCCCTCCTTCCTTCCTTCCTTCCTTCCTTCCTTCCTTCCTTCCTTCCTTCCTTCCTTCCTTCCTTCCTTCCTTTCTTTCTTTCTTTCTTTCTTTCTTTCTTTCTTTCTTTCTTTCTTTCTTTCTTTCTCCCTTTTCTTCTGAGCCGTGTGGCTGACAGGGTCATGGTGCTCCGGCCAGGTGTCAGGCCACTGCCTCGGAGGTGGGAGAGCCGAGTTCAGGACATTGGTCCACCAGAGACCTCCCAGCTCCACATAATATCAAACAGCGAAAGCTCTCCCAGAGATCTCCATCTCAATGCTAATACTCAGCTCCACTCAATGACCACCAAGCTACAGTGCTGGAAACCCTATGCCAAACAAATAGCAAGATAGCAACACAAACCCACCCATTAGCAGAGAGGCTGCCTAAAATCATAAGGTCACAGACACCACAAAACAACCACCAGATGTGGTCCTGTCCATCAGAAAAATAAGATTGAGCTTCATGCACCAGAACACAGGCACTAGTCCCCTCCACCAGGAAGCCTACACAACCTGCTGAACAAACCTTAGCCATTGGGGGTAGACACCAAAAACAATGGGAACTACGAACCTGCAGCCTGCAAAAAGGAGACTCTAAACACAGTAAGTGAAGCAAAATCAGAAGACAGAGAAACACACAGCACATGAAGGAGCAAGGTAAAAACGCACCAGACCAAACAAATGAAGAGGAAATAGGCAGTCTACCTGAAAAAGAATTCAGAATAATGATAGTAAGGATGATCCAAAATCTTGGAAATAGAATGGAGAAAATACAAGAAACCTTTAACAAGGACCTAGAAGAACTAAAGAGCAAACAAACAATGATGAACAACACAATAAATGAATTTAAAATTCTCTGGAAGGAAACAGTAGTAGAATAACTGAGGCAGAAGAACGGATAAGTGACCTGGAAGATAAAATAGTGGAAATAACTACAGCAGAGCAAAATAAAGAAAAAAGAATGAAAAGAATCGAGGGCAGTCTTAGAGACCCCTGGGACAACATTAAATGCACTAACATTCAAATTATAGGGGTCCCAGAAGAAGAAGAGAAAAAGAAAGAGACTGAGAAAATATCTGAAGAGATTATAGTTGAAAACTTCCCTAATATGGGAAAGGAAATAGTCAATCAACTCCAGGAAGCGCAGAGAGTCCCAAACAGGATAAATCCAAAGAGAAATATGCCAAAACACATATTAATCAAACTATCAAAAATTAAATACAAAGAAAAAAATAGTAAAAGCAGCACGGGAAAAAACAACAAATAACATACAAGGGAATTCCCATAAGGTTAACAGCTGATCTTTCAGCAGAAACTCTGCAAGCCAGAAGGGAGTAGCAGGACATATTTAAAGTGATGAAAGGGAAAACCTACAACCAAGATTACCTTACCCGGCAAGGATCTCATTCAGATTTGACGGAGAAATTTAAACCTTTACAGACAAGCAAAAGCTAGGAGAATTCAGCACCACCAAACCAGCTTTACAACAAATGCTAAAGGAACTTCTCTAGGGAGGAAACACAAGAGAAGAGAAAGACCTACAATAACAAACCCAAAACAATTAAGAAAATGGTAATAGGAACTTACATATTGATAATTACCTTATATGTAAATGGATTTAAATGCTCCAACCAAAAGACACAGACTGGCTGAATGGATACAAAAGTAAGACCCATATATATGCTGTCTACAAGAGACCCACTTCAGACCTAGGGACACATACAGACTGAAAGTGAGGGGATGGTAAAAGATATTCCATGCAAATGGAAATCAGAAGAAAGCTGGCTTAGCAATTCTTATATCAGACAAAATAGACGTTAAAATAAAGACTATTACAAGAGACAAAGAAAGACCCTACATAATGATCAAGGGATCCATCCAAGAAAAAGATACAACAATAATAAATATTTATGCACCTAACATAGGAGCACCTCAGTACATAAGGCAAATGCTAACAGCCATAAAAGGGGAAATTGACAATAACACAATAATAGTAGGGGACTTTAACACCCCACTTTCACCAAGGGACAGATCATCCAAAATGAAAATTAATAAGGAGACACGAGCTTTAAATGACACATTAAACAAGATGTACTGAATTGATATTTATAGGACATTCCATCCAAAAACAACAGAATATACTATCCTCTCAAGTGCTCATGGAACATTCTCCAGGATAGATCATATCTTGGGTCACAAATCAAGCCTTATAAATTTAAGAAAATTGAAATTGTATCAAGTATTTTTTCCAACCACAATGCTATGAGACTAGATTAATTAATTCCAGGAAAAATTCTGTAAAAACTACAAACACATGGAGGCTAAACAATTCAATAATTAATAACCAAGAGATCACTGAAGAAATCAAAGAGGAAATCAAAAAATCCCTAGAAACACATGACAATGAAAACATGACAACCCAAAACCTATGGGATGCAAGAAAAGAGACATCTCAAATAAACAACCTACCCTTACACCTAAAGCAATTAGAGAAAGGAGAACAAAAATACCCCAAAGTTATCAGAAGGAAAGAAATCATAAAGATCTGACCAGAAGTAAATGGAAAAGAAATGAAGGAAACAATAGCAAAATCAATAAAACTAAAAGGTGGTTCTTTGAGAAGATAAACAAAATTGATAAACCATTAACCAGACTCATCAAGAAAAAAAGGGAGTAGACTCAAATCAATAGAATTGAAATGATAAAGGAGAAGTAACAACTGACACTGCAGATATACAAAGGATCATGAGAGATTACTACAAGCAACTATATGCCAATAAAATGGACATCCTGGAAGAAATGGACAAATTCCTTGAAAAGCACAGCCTTCCAAGACTGAACCAGGAAGAAATAGAATATGTAAACAGACCAATCATAGGCACTGAAATTGAGACTGTGATTAAAAATCTTCCAACAACAATAGTCCAGAACCAGATGGCTTCACAGGCGAATTCTATCAAATATTTAGAGAAGAACTAACACCTATCCTTCTCAAACTCTTCCAAAATTTAGCAGAGGGAGAAACACTCACAAACTCATTCTACGAGACCACCATCACCCTGATACCACAACCAGAAAAGGATGTCACAAAGAAAGAAAACTACAGGCCAATATCACTGATGAACATAGATGCAAAAATCCTCAACAAAATACTTGCAAACAGAATCCAACAGCACATTAAAAGGATCATACAACTTGATCAAGTGGGGTTTATCCTAGGAATTCAAAGATTCTTCAGCATATGCAAATAATCAATGTGATACACCATATTAACAAACTGGCAGATTAAAACCATATGATCATCTCAAAAGATGCAGAAAAACCTTTTGACAAAATAAACACCCATTTATGATAAAAACGCTCCAGAAAGTAGGCATAGAGAGAATTTACCTCAACATAATAAAGGCCATATATGACAAACCGACATCCAGCATCATTCTCAATGGTGAAAAACCGAAACCGTTTCCACTAAGATCAGGAACAAGACAAGGTTGTCCACTCTCACCACTATTATTCAACATAGTTTTGGAAGTCTTAGCCATAGCAATCAGAGAAGAAAAAGAAATAAAAGGAATCCAAATCAGAAAAGAAGAAGTAAAGCCGTCACTGTTTGCAGATGACATGATACTATACGTAGAGAATCCTAAAAATGCTCAGAAAACTACTAGAGCTAATCAACGAATTTGGTAAAGTAGCAGGATACAAAACTAATGCACAGAAATCTCTTGCATTCCTATACACTAATGATGAAAACTCTGAAAAAGAAATTAAGGAAACACTCCCATTTACCACTGCAACTAAAAGAATAAAATATCTAGGAATAAATCTACTTAAAGAGACAATAGACCTGTATGCAGAATACTGTAAGACACTGATAAAAGAAATTAAGGATGATACAAACAGATGGACAGATATACCGTGTTCTTGGATTGGAAGAATCAGCATTGTGAAAATGATTATACTACTGAAAACAGTCTACAGAGTCAGTGCAATCCCTATCAAACTACCAATGGCATCTTTCACAGAACTAAAACACAAAATTTCACAATTTGTATGGAAACACAAAGGACCCTGAAAAGACAAAGCAATCTTGAGAAAGAAAAACCAAGCTGAAGGAATCAGGCTCCTTGACTTCAGACTATACTACAAAGCTACAGTAATCAAGATGGTATGATACTGGCACAAGAACTGAAATATAGATCAACGGAACAGGATGGAAAGCCCAGAGATAAACCCACACACATATGGTCACCTTATATTTGATAAAGGAGGCAAGAATATACAATGGAGAAAAGACAGCCTCTTCAATAAGTGGTGCTGGGAAAACTGGACAGCTACATGTAAAAGAACGAAATTAGAACACTCCCTAACACCCTACACAAAAATAAACTCAAAGTGGATAAAAGACCTGTATGTAGGGCCAGACACTATAAAACTCTTAGAGGAAAACATAGGTGGAACACTCTATGACATAAATCACAGCAAGATCATTTTTGACCTACCTCCTAGAGAAATGGAAATAAAAACAAAATAAACAAATGGGACCTAATGAAAGTTAAAAAAGTTTTGCACAGTGAAAGAAACCATAAACAAGATGAAAAGGCAACCCTCAGAACGGGAGAAAATATTTGCAAATGAAGCAACTGACAAAGGACTAACCTCCAAAATGTACAGGCAGCTCATGCAACTCAATATCAAAAAACAAACAAACAAATCCAACAATGGGCAGAAGACCTAAATAGACATTTTTCTAAAGAAGATATACAGCTTGCCAACAAACACATGAAAGAATGCTCAATATCACTAATCATTAGAGAAATGCAAATCAAAACTACAATGATGTATCACCTCACACCAGTCAGAATGGCCATCATCAAAAAAATCTATAAACAATAAATGCTGGAGAGAGTGTGGAGTAAAGGGATCCCTCTTGCACTGTTGTTGGGAATGTAAATTGATACAGCCCCTATGGAGAACAATATGGAGGTTCCTTAAAAAACTAAAAATAGAACAACCATATGACCCTGCAATCCCACTACTGGGCATTTACCCTGAGAAAACCATAATTGAAAAAGAGTCATGTACCATAATGTTCATTGCAGCTCTATTTACAATAGCCAGGACATGGAAGCAACCTAAGTGTCCATCGACACATGAATGGATAAAGAAGATGTGGCACATATATACAATGGAATATTACTCAGCCATAAAAAAGAAAGGAAACTGAGTTATTTGTAATGAGGTGGATGGACCTACAGTCTGTGATACAGAGTGAAATAAGTCAGCAAGAGAAAAACAATTATCATATGCTAACCCATATATATGGAATCAAAAAAAAATGGCTATGAAGAACTTAGGGGCAGGACAGGAATAAAGATGCAGACGTAGAGAATGGACTTGAGGACATGGGGAGGGGGAAGGGTAAGCTGGGATGAAGTGAGAGAGTGGCATGGACATATATACACTATCAAATGTAAAATTGATAGCTAGTGGGAAGCAGCTGAATGGCACAGGGAGATCAGCTTGGTTCTTTGTGACTACCTAGAGGTGTGGGTTAGGGAGGGTGGGAGGAAGATGCAAGAGGGAGAAGATATGGGGATATATGCATATGTATAGCTGATTCACTTTGTTATAAAGCAGAAACTAACACACCATTTTAAAGCAATTATACTCCAATAAAGATGTTTAAAAAAATTTCATAGCACTGCTTTAAAACATAGTGTGTGAGTGAATATGAATGATGATTCTCGGATTTTTGTCCCCTCAGCTGCTTGTCATCTTTGTGTTTTCATGGAAGTGTTTTTGGAAATTTTGTTGATTATCATCCACTTCATGAATATGAATTCTTGGGGTTGAAAAGATCACAAAGCAAATAAAAACAAATAGAAAAAAAAACAGAGCCTATCTTTGTGTTATGAATTCTCTGATAGGAGTGGATAAGCTGATCAAAGAGCGCCCTGAAATACTGTTCCATAAATAGCTTACAAATAGCTTGATTTTAGAGATAGAGCATTCTAGAAGCTGAGTGATAAGGATCTTGGCTATCTTCAATATGCCTTTTAAATGTTATAGGTTTAGAGTTTAATATACTGTACAGGGCAATTTAGTCAGGTAACATGAAGTTACTTTTGGTAAAGTGTTTTTGGCAGAGTTAATGGCAACTTTGTTAGGAAAAACTAGGTAATTTCTCAATTCCACTCTCAATTATTCCAGAAATAGCTGTGATTTTCCACCAAAAGCTTTTTAAAGAACCATTGGTGAAAGATTCTAGCACGGATGGAGAACTCTTACTCAAAATTAAGCCCTATATCAAACATTAATATAGATATTTTTTAACCAAGGCTCCTTATTTCCTAGGAAATGGGGCTGTGCTCATTTCCATTCTTTCCAAGTGGGTGTCAATTTTGGACCTGTAAGCATAAATTGAGGCCAATTCCTGGATGTGCTGTCGGTAAAGTACCTATGTGTCAACAACCCTCTGGAATAGTGTGGTTCAATTTCCCCCAGAAGAAGCATTCTTTTTAGGGAGAAAATTTATGTTGATGATTTTCAAATTATTGGAACTCCTCAGGCAATTTTCCAGCTGGCCAACCCCTATATACTGACTTGAGAAGAAGTGCCAATTTTGGATTTTTGGCAGTTGCTAGCATGACCTGGTCAACTTCAAGAGGCAGCTCAGGGAGAGATTTCAGCATCACATTTTAACACAATTACTAGTTTGCTTCTGGATGGTATCCAGCACTTTATTTTTTAATATATGAAGTTCAATATCTGTTTAAAATCACTTTCTCTTTATGTTCTATTTGTAAGAAACTGAAGAGTCTCTAAGTTAGGAAAAATCTAAAACAAAATATTCTTTCATTTATGTATTTTAAAACTAATTTCTCTGATACTTCCATTCATTATATGATCATTTTGTATTTTTAGTGGAATTATTTATTTATAGATGAAGAGTAATAATAATGATTATCTTTAAACTCTTGAGCAGTCTATAAATACTATTATAAAGGAATGAGACTGTGTGCTTCTGAAAGAGAACTGTGTTTCCTCTACATTATAGCACTACAGGGCACCACAGTGCCTAGCTTTGAAACACACACACACACACACACGCACGTACACATACACAAACAGGACCAAATTTTCACAATACATATCCAACCTCTGGGAGCAGCAAACATTTATTACTAACAATGATAGAATGTAGGTGGGATTGAAAAATTCTAAATTGATGGGGAATAGCTTATTGATGCCAAAGAAAAGAGAGACATAAATAACTTTTGAAAGCGTGACCATGAATATATTCCTGAAGTTAACCAAGACTTAGTTTTTACACCTGCAAGATGAGGATAATAATACTCAACTTATATGATAATTATGAATATTAATAAAACACTGTGCCTAGTACCTAGTAAATATTTAACAAATGGTAACACTTCTGAGAATCAGTATGGGCTTTGATGTCAAGTTGTCCTGGGTTTGAATTTTGGCTCAATCGTTTACTAGCTGTATTATCATAGGGCAAATTAATGAACTGGGCCTCATTTTCCATCTAGTGTTAGATGAATAAATGAAAAGTATATAAAGTCAAGTATATAAAGTGTGCAGCCCAGATGTCAATAAATGTTGTTTTTATGATTAATAAAACATGATCAGTTTGAAGATGCCCCAGTGGTAAAATTGGGTGGCACCAGCTGGCTCAGTGCTTTTCAATTTGCCTCCCATGGTGCTTGATTACTGGATGGACATTCTCTCCACGCTGTTTATGTAAAGTGTAAAATATATTGTTTTTCCACATGAATTTTCATTTGAAGAGTTGTGTCACTAAGAGAAGCTTAAAAAACATCCTTTTAGTCCAAAGTCATTAACTAACAGATGCGGTGGTTGAAACTCAGGAAAGTTAATAATGAAGCAGTCAGGACTGGAATTCAGGTCAGCAGAATTCTGACTCGAAGTTATATGATATTTCCACTATTTCATTCTCAGTGGTAGTTTAGTTTTCACTTTAATTATATGGCTTCAGAAATCGAGACAATGTCTGCAATTTTTTCTTGAACTATGTGCTAATTAAAAGAACCATGTACTAATTAAAAAGAAGTGTTTCTAAAATTTGTTTTAAAGAATTACTGAAAAAGAAATGAAAATAGTATTATTAGGTGTATTAGTCTAGATTTTCCAGAGAAACAGAACCAATAGGAGATATACAGTTCTATCTATCTGTCTATCTATCATCTGTCTATCTATCTATCTATCTATCTATCTATCTATCTATCTATCTATCTGGAGAGATCTATTATAAGGAATTGGTTTATATGCTTATAGAGGCAAAGAAGTCTCAAGACCTACATTCAGCATAGCTGGAATCCCAGGGGAGCCAATGGTATAGTCTGAGTCTGGGGGCCTGAGAACCAAGAGAGTCTATGGTGTTAACTTGAAGTCCACGTTTGAGTCCAAAAGCAAGAGAAGACCCAGGTCTCAGCTCGAAGACTATCAGGCAGAGAGAGCAATTCTCTCTTGCTTTGTGTTTTGCTCTATTCAGGCTTTCAATGGATTGGACACGGACCACCCATATCGAGGAAGGCAATCTGCTTTATACAGTCTACCAATTCAAAAGTTAATCCCATCTGGAAATGCGTTCACAGACACACCCAGAATAACCTTTAACTTAACATCTGAGCACCCCATGGCTGTTAAGGTGACACATAAAATTAACCATTACACTAGGTAAAATACATTTTTATCACTGATTCCAAGTACCAGGATGCCTAGTTTCACTTCATTTCACTTTATCATGCTTTGCAGATGTTTCATTTCTTACAAATTGAAGGTTGTGGCAACCCTCCATGGAGTAAGTCTACCGGCATCATTCTTCCAACAGCATTTGCTCACTTCATGTCTCTGTGTCACATTTTGGTAACTCTCAAAATATTTCAAACCCTCCACTGGCAAAATGATGATGACTTGCTGACGGCTCAGATGATGGTTAGCATTTTTTAGCAATAAAGTATTTTTTGAATTAAGGTATGTACCTTAATTTTTTTTAGACATAATGCTATTGCACACATAGATTATATTATAGTGTAAACGTAGTTTTTATATGCACTGGGAAACCAAAAAATTCACGTGACTCACTTTACTGTGATATTTGCTTCATTACAGTGGTCTGGAACTGACCCCACAATATCTCCAACGTATACTTGTATAGATTTTTAAGATGTGCATATATTCTCCAATATCAATATTCACTCATTCTCAATACATGAAAGTTTAGTTTTTCATATGGCTAAAATAAATTTTCTACATATTCTAATGTGTTCATTCCCCAGTATATTACTTATTTAACATTGTCTGAGTCTTTCTGTTTTATGATAATTTATTGCTTAAGTAACATCTATCAATTTGGTCAATATGATTTTATTATGTTTAGAATTCTTCTTATTCTGATATTGGTTCAGGGTATTTGATAGTAGTTTCCTTAAGTCTTGAGTTTCCCTTAAGTTTTCTTGGTATACACAAATATTCTGAAGTAAGGAGATCAAATAACCCAAATGGGTTTATTTTGAGTCCAGAAGAAAAATAATGTCATGACATTTATAAGAAATAAAATAATGGCAAGGATTTTCTGTGGTCATTCATACATAGCAAAACAGAAAAGTGTGAATTAATCAGATCATCTGTGCATACTAACCGACTCCTTAAGATTATTTTACTGTCCCTTGGCAGAGAAAGGGGGAAAAACAATACTTTCTTTCCTCTCTTCTTCAATACTTGACACTTTATGGAATTATAAAAACAATTAGGAAAGATTTCATTCAAGTTTTACCTTGATGGTATTTGATAGCATATTTCATCCCATAGTTGATATATTCTGACACCTATTTATTAAGATGTATATAAAATTTTCCAAAAAATTGAAAGGTAGCATGTTAATAGATGCATTTCAACCTTTAAAATACCAGTTTTAGTAACTGTCTAAATATTGAAAGTGTTACTCAATTAAAACCCCTCTGAAGTTATGTTATATTTCTATTTGAGCAATCATTATTAATTTCTACTTCACCCAATTCAGCATTTTTGAGTATTTGACCAGGACTTGGATGAGGTTCACAAAAGTTTTGTGAATATCAAAAATTGCATCATGATAGAAATTTAATAGAACAAACTTGGAATAGTTTGGAAGCACTTTTCTATATACAATACTTTTGTTTAGAAAGGTGATCACTAGGCTATCTTCCTTCATTTCCTTAAGTCGTTAACGCTAACACCCTCTTTCTTTTTTATTTTTTAACATCTTTATTGGAGTATAATTGCTTTACAATGGTGTGTTGGTTTCTGCTGTTTAACAAAGTGAATCAGCTATACATATACATATATCCCCATATCCTCTCCCTCTTGCGTCTCCCTCCCACCCTCCCTATCCCACCCTCTAGGTGGTCACAAAGCACCAAGCTGATCTCCCTCTCCTGCTTAAACATTCAACTCTTCCAGATTCTATGGCACCACATCGCTATCTGGGAACATCAAAAATCCACTCTTGCCTCTCAGTGGGAATGCACACAACCAAGCCTCAAGACCATCTTATGGCATCTCGCCTCCACTGGTTTACATCCTTTATTATGACTTTTGCAATTTGATCACATAGTAATTGACTTCTACATTGCTCTCAGAAGCTTTGTTATGAGCTGCCCCAGGTGCCTGATATTTAGCAGACAGGCCCTTCTCCCCTCATGCCCTAGCTCCAGAGGGTCCAATATAATACATTTCCTCTGGTTTTATTCCTTGCTTTGGTGCTCTGCTGTCTCTACTGGCTTTACTTCTTGTTTCATAAGCTTGCCTAATGCACTTATTTATTTTTCTCCTTTATCACACCACCATGGCTCACAGCCTCAGGTGCCTCCTTGCAGCTGAGTCCATATCAGCTTCAGTCTCTCTCTTGGGCTTCCACCCACATTTTTTTTTAATAACTATATCTTTTATTTATTTATTTATTTATTTATTTATTTATTTATTGGCTGCGTTGGGTCTTGTTTGCTGCGTGCAGGCTTTCTCTAGTTGCGGTGAGCAGGGGCTACTCTTTGTTGCTGTGCATTGGCTTCTCATTGAGGTGGCTTCTCTTGTTGCAGAGCACGAGCTCTAAGCACGTGGGCTTCAGTAGTTGTGGCTCACGGGCTTAGCTGCTCTGTGGCATGTGGGATCTTCCTGGACCAGGGCTTGAACCTGTGTCCCCTGCAGTAGCAGGCGGATTCTCAACCACTGCACCACCAGAGAAGCCCTTCACCCGCGTTTAAAACCACCTGCCAGACATTTTTGGGGTGTTTTGCTCTCATCTCAAATTAACAGGTTTCTCCTACCTTCCATTCTTCTATATCACTACCCATGACAACAATACTATCTTTGTAACCTCTCTAAGTTGTCCTCTTTCTTGTTCTGCATTTAAGGCTTTTACTAGATTGTTCTTTTTTTAAATTCTCTTAGATATGATGTTCCTTAACAGTTCTTGCTTATTTGACCTAATCTATTGACTGTTAATTCTAATTCATCAACAATTTGCCAAATGAAGTCTCTCATCTTATCTCTTCCAGGTACTTCAGCTAGATTATTCCTCCTAAAGCATCGCTCTATGCATGTAACTGTCTAGATCAAAACCATCAGTGATTATATCTCTGCTCAGTTAATTGGAGTCCACATTCCTTATGCATTATTTAAGATCTCAAATATTCTGGCTCCATCCCACCTTTTCCACATATCACACATGACTCCCTCTTTCCAAACACAATTTATTTGTAATGCCCCAATATGCCTCACATATTATTCTCTTCACCTTTGCACACAGGATTTGCTTCACCTAGAATGGTCACCCTCATCATAATTGCTCTGAATTTTGGTCATTTTGAGTCATTCTTTAGTCCAACTAAAGTTCTACCTCTTTCATAAAATTTCTGACAGGTAATTTTTTTTTTTTGAACTTCTAAAGAACTCCTTTCACTCATTTGGCAAAATTGTCAACACAATATTAATACACACTATCTTAGAGGCATATATTTTTTCTTCTCAAAAATAATGTATGTTCCTTAGGAGTTTCGTTTTCCCATTTCTATATTAATTTGCATATAATTTGTTTTGATATAATAGATAAATCTGCTGTTGTATTTTAGTCTCTTATCAGCTTCATATCCTATTTTAGATCTAGATTTTATACTAAAAATCATTATTTTTCAATAACTTGATTTCTCTTTTCCGAAGTACTGCACAGTGGTTCAGGATTGGGTTCTGAAGTGTCCAGGTAGGGAAAGGTCAACTGGTGAAACATCTGCCCTTCCCCTATTTCTTATTTTAAAAATCTATATTGGGAGTTTTTATTCTATGGTTTTACCAGCACAAAACTCTATATTGGAAAGGTGAAACACAAAGTCACATGGACATTTAGTATTGTTTATGTTAACATTATCTTTATTAAATAGGATTAGTATTTTGGATATATTTTACCTAATAAACAAAACTTTACAAAATAAATTGAGGGGGTTTTGTCAACTGAGAGCTCAAAAGATTAACTGTGTGATGTATCTAACAAAAAGTGAAAGCATGATTTTTATTGCATTTTAAGAAATTTAGAACAATTCTGTCAGGATAAACACTTTTCCAGTATGAGACACATCACTTGTAGGAACACTGACAGAACCTGATAGATTTAGAAGTTAGTACATGGCATGTTGAGGGAAGTCAAAAACCATAACTTTGAGAAATGACAATGTATTGGGGATAGTATTTAGTTCAAAAAGAGAAATACTCATAGAAATATGGTACATATTTTGAAGGGCTATCTTATGGTTGAAATGTCAACTTGTTTTGTGTGATTTCCAAAGGCAGAACCAGAAACAATGAGAGTTTAGAGGCATATTTTAGCCCAATATCAAAAATCATGTTCTATTGGAGGGTCTGAAACATGAGATGGACTGCTACATAATGTATAGATACTTCCATGTTGTTGAAAATATTTAAAAAGAAATGTTTATTTCCTTATCTTTATTGATGTTTCCTGTGCACTTAAATTGTACTTTTATGACACTTACTACTTTCTACCTTGCTTAATAGTTTAGTAAAATATTAAGAGTAATGTACACGTAGGTGTGTATGTGTGTGTGTATTTTGAAGCTCTTTTTTTAACATTAGCTGGGGCTCCAGAGGTTAAAAACCATATAATCCTTGCCAAGTCACCTCACCTCCATAGAAGTTCTGGATGAGTTAAGAATTTGGGAAAGCAGTTCCACTAATGTTAGTAATCAGCCACTTTAATTTACTGTATGGGGTTAAAGGATTGACAGAGAACACCTTTAGAGAAAATTATTCTTTAGTAAGAAAGGGGAGTAAGATACTTTACTCTTTTCTGAAGCCAGTGAGTAGAACTTTAAAGTTTATTTATATCCCTGAAGTTTAGGGAACTGGTGTCTGATTCTTGACAAGAGAATTCTAAAGGCAAAAAGAACGTAGGCAAAGCACCTGTTTGGCAGCAAAGACAAAGGGAAATAAGACTGCCTTGCAAGCCAACGGCACCTTCATATTTGCAGAATGTTTGTATAAATTTTTCCTTAAGCCAAGTAGACCCATGGGAGAGAGACATTGAGGGGAATACTTTTTCATCCACAAAGATCACTGGGAAAATTCAAAGTTTCAGCTGCTGGAAGGAAAAGAGTTGTCTGCATCATGGAAATTGCAATTGGAGATATCTAATGGGGTAAACTCTGAGAAACCCAGTGAAGAGTCCAGAAGAGTCAACCCTGAGTATATGAAACCTAAAGTACATGGATGATTTTCGATGACAGTACCAACCACCCACACAAGCCTGGGGGGAGAGGGTCATTTCCCCTTGTCCCTCTCTCCCTGAGCCCCAGGAGGGACTGGATACTGTGACTTGAAAGTGGATCTCAGTAAAGCCACTAGCTAAGGGAAGACCTCCTCCTCTGCTAACTTTCCAAATTGTGGTGGCACTAAGCTAGATGAGGGAAGACTTCAACTGTTGACAGTTCAGAATTTTGATTACTACACTGGATTGGACATTTTAATTACCAAGCTGAGACTGTTGATATGAATACAATGAGGAGAGGACTATTAATTATTCAAGACCAAAAGTGATAGAACTTGCTTCAGGTGTCATCAGGGGCAAGAAAAGAATTAGCTCACAGAGTTATTTATAATAAATAAATCTGAAATCTATGAATTTGTGAGGCATGTCTCCATGAAGAATGTCATATAAACTATACAATCCTCTGGGGTAGGAAATGACAATATTTCATGATTTAAATGCTCCCAGCTGTATATTTGAGACCTCTTCGATTATTCTAGGCCAGAGGTGTATTTTCGATATAGGAAAGGACATGGAGAGGCATCCTAAATCTGCAGGGTACTCTCTGATTTATGTCTTGTGGTTTATCTCTTTTAAATTACTAGTAAAACTTGAGATGAGGTAAGATCTCTGATTAACGTGCACCTAATTTCACAATCAGCCTTTATGGGTTACTTAAAAACTGCATTTGCATCTTTATTCCTGTCCTGCCCCTAGGTTCATCAGAACTTTTTTTTTTTTGATCCCATATATATGTGTTAACATACCGTATTTGTTTTTCTCTTTCTGACTTACTTCACTCTGTATCACAGACTCTATGTCCATCCATCTCACTACAAATAACTCAATTTCATTTCTTTTTCCATTGTATATATGTGCCACATCTTCTTTATCGATTCATCTGTCGATGGACACTTAGGTTGCCTCCAAGTCCTGGCTATAAACATTTTAAGTTTCATTGGGTCCCATTTGTTTACTTTGTTTTTATTTCCATTTCTCTAGGAGGTAGGTCAAAAAGAATCTTGTTGTAATTTATGTCATAGAGTGTTCTGCCTATGTTTTCCTCGAAGAGTTTTATAGTGTCTGGCCTTACATTTAGATCTTTTACCCATTTTGCATTTATTTTTGTGTATGGTGTTAAGGAGTGTTCTAATTTCATTCTCTTACATGTAGCTGTCCAGTTTTCCTAGCACCACTTATTGAAGAAGCTGTCTTTTCTCCATTGTATATTCTTGCCTCCTTTATCAAAGATAAGGTGACCATATGTTCGTGGGTTTATCTCTGGGCTTTCTATCCTGTTCCATTGATCTATATTTCCGTTTTAATGCCAGCACCATACTGTCTTGATTACTGTAGCTTTGTAGTATAGTCTGAAGTCCAGGAGCCTGATTCCTCCAGCTCGGTTTTTCAAGATTGTTTTGGCTATTCGGTGTCTTTTGTGTTTCCACACAAGTTGTGAATTTTTTTGTTCTAATTTTGTGAAAAATGTCATTGGTAGTTTGCTAGGGATGGCACTGAATCTGTTGATTGCTTTGGGTAGTATAGTCATTTTCACAATGATGATTCCTCCAATCCAAGAACATGGTCTATCTCTCCATCTGTTTGTATCATCTTTAATTTCTTTCAACAGTGTCATAATTTTCTGCATACAGGTCTTTTGTCTCTTTAGATAGGTTTATTCCTAGACATTTTATTCTTTTCGTTGCAGTGGTAAATGGGAGTGTTTCCTTAATTTCTCTTTCAGAGTTTTCATCATTAGTGTATAGGAATGCAAGAGATTTCTGTGCATTAATTTTGTATGCTGCTACTTTACCAAATTAATTGATTAGCTCTAGTATTTTGCTGGTAGCATCTTTAGGATTCTCTATGTATAGTATCATGTCATCTGCAAACAGTGATGGCTTTACTTCTTCTTTTCTGATTTGGATTCCTTTTATTTATTTTTCTTCTCTGATTGCTGTGGCTAAAACTTCCAAAACTATGTTGAATAATAGTGGTGAGAGTGGACAACCTTGTATTGTTCCTGATCTTAGTGGAAACGGTTTCAGTTTTTCACCATTGAGAAAGATGTTGGCTGTGGGTTTGTCATATATGGCCTTTATTAGGTTGAGGTAAGTTCCCTCTATGCCTACTTTCTGGAGCGTTTTTATCATAAATGGGTGTTGAATTTTGTTAAAAGATTTTTCTGCATCTATTGAGATGATC
Organism: Monodon monoceros; assembly: GCF_005190385.1. Classification (NCBI taxonomy): domain Eukaryota; kingdom Metazoa; phylum Chordata; class Mammalia; order Artiodactyla; family Monodontidae; genus Monodon; species Monodon monoceros. The sequence continues at coordinate 55,927,332 of NW_021703770.1, read as the reverse complement.
ATATGGTTTTAATCCTTCAATTTGTTAATATGGTGTATCACATTGAGTGATTTGCATATATTGAAGAATCCTTGCATTCCTTGGATAAACCGCACTTGATCATGTTGTATGATCCTTTTAATGTGCTGTTGTAGTCTGTTTACTAGTATTCTCTTGAGGATTTTTGCATCTATGTTCATCAGTGATGTTGGCCTCTAGTTTTCTTTCTTTGTGCCATCTTTGTCTGGTTTTGGTATCAGAGTGATGGTGGCCTCGTAGAATGAGTTTGGGAGTGTTCCTCTGCTAAATTTTGGAAGAGTTTGAGAAGGATCGGTGTTAGCTCTTTTCTGAATGTTTCATAGAATTCGCCTGTGTAGCCATCTGGGCTTGGTCTTTCGTTTGTTGGAAGATTTTTAATCAGAGTCCAGGGTGTGTGTGGCATTTGGATAGTGACCTGTGCTTGCACACAGGATTCTTGGTGGCTGCAGCAGCAGCATTAGTATTTGATGCCCATCTCTGGGGTCCAAGCTGATATCCATGGCTCATGCCCATCTCTGAAGCTCGTTTAGGTGGTGCTCTGAATCCCCTCTCCTCAGACACCCTGAAACAATGGTCTCTTGCCTCTTAGTTAGACTTTTTCCCAGACTCCTTCCTGGCTAGCTGTGGCACACTAGCCCCCTTCAGGCTGTGTTCAAGTAGCCAACCCCAGTCCTCTCCCTCATATTTGACCTCCGAAGCTCAAGCCTCAGCTCCCAGCCCCTGCCCACCCCAGCGGGTGAGCAGACAAGCCTCACAGGCTGGTGAGTGCTGGTCAGCACCAATCCTCTGTGCGGGAATCTCTCCGCTTGCCCTCTGCACCCCTGTTGCTGCACTCTCCTCCGTGGCTCCAAAGCTCCCCCCTCCGCCACCCGCAGTCTCTGCCTGCGAAGGGGCTTCCTAGTGTGTGGAAACCTTTCCTCCTTCACGGCTCCCTCCCAGAAGTGCAGGTCCCATTCCTATTCTTTTGTCTTTGTTTTTTCTTTTGCCCTACTGAGGTATGTGGGGAGTTTCTTGCCTTTTGGGAAGTCTGAGGTCTTCTGCCAGCATTCAGTAGGTGTTCAGTAGGAGTTGTTCCACATGTAGATGCATTTCTGATGTATTTGTGGGGAGGAAGGTGATCTGCACATCTTATTCCTCTGCCATCTTGAAGGTCCCCCTTATGGTCTCACATTCTCACTTTCTATTATGTTAGGTTAAATATGAAAACTTTCAAGTGTTGTCTGGGGATGAGTATAAGTTTATTTTAACCTTTATAATTCACAATTCTATTAAATATTTTAAATATTCAATGTTTAACTATTCACAGTGTGGGCCTATCATTAAAAATTGCAATTTATGAAACACCATTCTCTTAAATGTGATTTTTATAATGAAATATTTCAAAGGCCCAGAACTGACATATTCAAGCAGTATTTATTTATTTATTTTTTTGTGGTACGCGGGCCTCTCACTGCTGTGGCCTCTCCTGTTGCGGAGCACAGGCTCCGGACGCGCAGGCTCAGCAGCCATTGCTCACGGGCCCAGCCGCTCTGCAGCATGTGGGATCTTCCCAGACCGGGGCAGGAACTTGTGTCCCCTGCATCGGCAGGCGGACTCTCAACCACTGCGCCACCAGGGAAGCCCAAGCAGTATTCTTTTTAAACACAGTATCAGAGTAAGTATTTTGGTAACTCCATGAAATTAATTACTTATAACTGGATTTGAATTGTGTAGATAATTATATAGAAACATCATTGTATTGGGAATTGCTTGAATTCTGGTAGAAATAGAACTTATTGGCCTTGTGACCTATGAAAAATGTTCACTTTGACTAATTTTGTGGCTCCCTAAATCACTATGTCTTCATCTCAGTCTATAAAATTCGAGATATAGTGGTTGTTTTGCTGGCACTCCAGATAGTTATGCAATACATGCATTTAATACATATTTATCAAGTGTCTAATATGCAGCAGAATGGTAACACTTTGTCATGTCTGAAGATTTATTCCTAGTTCTTTCTTGTTCACTTTTCTTTGCTAACTTTTAAATTTGACTTTAAGTCCTATTTTACATACCAAAAATGTGCTCAATTTAAGTGTACAGTTTTTCTGTTTTTAACAAATGTATACCTAGCGTATATACACCAGTGACACAAACATCATGATCAAGTTACTAACATTTCTATCTCCCCCAAACGTTCCCTGCAACACTTTATAGTTAATCCCATTGATTTCTGTCACAATGATGAGTTTTTCCTGCTCTAGAACTTCATATAAATGGGTTCATGAAGTGTGTACTCCTTTATACTCAACTTTTTTGCTCAGCATAGTATTTTGGAGATTCACTCATGTTGTTGCTTGTGTCAGTAGTCCTTTAATAACTGAGGAGCATTCCCTTGTATGAATACACCACAATTTGTTTAATCATTCACCTGTTTATGGACATATGGGTTATATTAGTTTTTGACTATTATGGATAAGAGTACCAACAACAGTTATGTACAAATATTTTGTCAACATTTATATTCATTTATTTATTTTTTTGTAATACCTAGAAGTGGAATTTCTGGGTCATTTGGGAAACATATTCTCAATCTTATATAAGAAACTATCAAACAGTTCTCCAAATGGTTGTACCATTTGTTATTCCCCAAAATAATATGTGAGCATTCCTGCTGCTTCACATTCTTACCAATACTTTGTACTGTCAGTATTTTAAGTTTTTGCCATTTTAATGGGTATGTATTGACACCTCATTTTGGTCTAAAGGCATTTTCTTCATAATTAAAATATTTAACATCTTTTCATGTGCTTACTGACATTTCATATATCATCTTTGACGAAGTGTCTGTTAAAATGATTTGACCAATTTTTTCTTTTCACGTGGGTTGTCCTCTTAGTTCTGACTTGTAGAAATTACATATATTTAGGATATCAGTGTTTTGTCAGATATATGTATTTTGAGTATTTTCTCACAGTCTATATCATGCTTTTTAACTTTATCATTTTTGAAGAGCAAAGGTTTTTAATTTAAAAAATCCAAAATATTTTTTCTTTTATGGTTAGTGTTTTGAGTGCCCTTGTCTACTCCATGGTTACAAATAATTTTCCTTACATTTTCTTTTAGAAATTTTATAGATTGAACCTTTACCTTCAGATATGTGATACATTTTTTATGCGAATTTTTAGATATAGATGAGATACCTAGTCCAGTATCAATTATTTCATCATAGCTGAAAGCAGATGCTCTTTAGGCCTCTTCTTTGCTGTATTATGAATGATCAGTAGAGTTCAGCATCACCATGAATTTTCCCAATTTTCTGGGAGCATCTTGGTAGGAGAATACAGCTGTGTGTTTGTGTTTGCCTGTAAAAAGACATTGGTGAAAAGAACAGTTTGTTCTATTTCTCTGATGTGTTATGTAACTGACTCACACAGGATCTTACAAACTGGAAGAAATGTCCCATGGTCAGGCTTGAATTGCTGCACTATATATGTGTACTATTTAAATAAGCTATGTATATTGTTATATATGCATATACATGTAGTTATATATACAGTTATATATATATGTTTTTTTTTCAAAGAACATTCATTTGTATAAAGTATATCAATTTGTCTTCACAATCTGTTCAGAGAGATAGGTTAGTCCAGGTGGGGACCATATTGTATTGATGAGGAAATCAATACACATTGAAGATTTATCCCTTGTTCATAGGTTCCTAGAGGCGGATGAAGTTAAAATTTAAGTCTTTACCCCAGTCCCAGTGTTTTTTCTACTTTAAAAGGCTAATGCCCATTGATGAAGAGAGAAATAATTTTTGGTTTAAAACATAATGTAGGAGAGAAGGTACAGAAGTAGAGATCAGGAAGTGGAGTAATATAGTGGGAGATTGGTAATATAGTAATAAGTTGATAAGTAGAAGCATAGAGGGACCAACTTTTATTAACACCAAAATATAGAGGATACACAGACAGTGGCAACGTATAACTTCTTGGACTAGTCACATCTGTTTTTTGGTTAAAAAAAAAAAAGCAATAGGGTCACTAGGCTATTTTGTGTCCTCTGTGTTAACCACTTCTTTTACTCTTATGTAGATACCAGATGAAATTGGTGATAGGGAGAAGTCTGCTTCTTGGTTTGTTTTTTAAATAGTTGTTAACAGTAATGCCAGTTAATTTTTATGTACTACCTACACAAAATGCTTTCAATTTTTTTCATATTTTAAAGAAATCTTGCAAGAATAATTGTTGGAATAATAACTCCAGGGTACATATATTTTAAAGATAGTTTTAGAACACAAAAAAACACTGTGTAGTATTTGAGAATAATTCCAAAAGCAATATAAAAACACATTACTTTCCCCTATATTTACAAGCACTAATATAGGAAAATATATTAAACCAAATCTTTGAGGACTTAAGTAATATTATTACTTAAGTGTCGTATACTTGATGTTGGAATACGTGTTTACAGATTTTTCTGTTCTGGAATTTGATTTTTTTCTTACACATTTTGAAGCTTGCTTGATTGTGAATGTGTATGTTAAGTTGGAAATTTGATTCATGCTTAGCAGGGAGGTTTTATTTTTGATGGCCTTCCTTTTACCTTTTAGTGCACTAAATAATCCTCTGCTTCTAGTCTACATCACTTTACAAAGCCTGCTAACCTCAGGGTTGACAAGCGTTTTTACCAACCACATATACCTTACATATTGGCATTTTAATGAGGTAACATACTGTTATATTTTCAAGTGAAGGAAGGCAATTTCTTTTTTGGTGGGCGGTTTTCTTTTAAAGATTTGATTTAGCTTTTTAACTTGATTCAGTTTTGAAAAGAAATATGACTCAACCCTTCTCATTTTATACATGAAGAATGATTCCTGGAAAATTCAGTAGCAAATGCAGTAATTTCTAGCTTTAAACAAGGAAGATCTTTACTTCTTAGACTATTATATTTGAATACTACTTGTAGTTCAGGGTTTTTTTTTTAAAAAAATCTTTCTTTAAATTAAGATGATACATCATTCTCTTTAATATCAATTTTACTACAAAATTTGAACTATTGAAGAATCATTCGATTTAAGTAGAGATGTATGCTCAGTTTTCTATTGTTTAAAATGTTAGTCCTCTCTCAAAGACTGTGAGTAGGAGTGTTATTGTTACGTGTTTTCACAGGGCAGTTAGCCATATTAATGACACTTTTATTTATTTATTTTTTAATTTATTTTTTTAAAGATTTTTTTTTTATGTGGACCATTTTTAAAGTCTTTATTGAATTTGTTACAATATTGCTTCTGTTTTATGTTTTTTGGATTTTTTGTGAATAATGAGGCATGTTGGATCCTAGCTCCCAGACCAGGGATCGAACCCACACCCCCCTGCATTGGAAGGCAAAGTCTTAACCACTGGACCACCAGGGAAGTCCCTTGATGACAATTTTAAAACTTGCATGCTCTATAATATAGCGAATCTAGAAAACCATCTAACAGAACGTTTGTTTAGGTATACAAAATTACTTATAAGTTAAATCCATTGCAACATTATATGAAATATTTAAAAAATGTACACCACCTGCATAGAAGCTCCATGAGGGCAGGGACTTTATCTGTTTGATCTGTCTTGTGTATAAGGGCCTAGGATACGTAGGAACTCACTAAATATTTATTTAATTTGTTAAATATATTCCCAAGGATTTTATTCTTTGTGATGCTATTATGATTGGAATTGTCCTCTCAATTTCATTTTCAGGTTATACCTTGCTCATATATAACAATACAATTGATCTTTGTATATTAATCTTGAATGCTGATTTTCAGTATATCAGTAGATGCTATTTTCTGTATTCTTTTTTTTTCTAGATCCTCTTCCCATAAGATAAACTGTCATGAAATTTTTAAACAATTCGTAAAAATAATTCAATAATTATTTATTGCAAATAATACATGTCCTTTTAACAGAGTTACCAATACAGAAAAGTATAGGGAAAAACATAAAAATCAGCACCCATATTTAACCATGAGTCTAAACGTGTGTCTGTGGGTATATGTGTATTGATGTGTGTTTGATCACAGAGAGATTTGTTTTACATAGATGGACATTCTCATCCTTTTGTGTAAATAAAATAGTTTTACATCATTGATTTTAATGACTGCCTGATATTCTATGTACTATAATTTATTTAATAGAGTATAATTTATTTAATTATCAGTTAACGTTAAGTTAAAACTTACAGCCATTGTAAATAAGACTAGCATGAACATTCTCCAATGCATAACTTTGAGATAAATTTGTGTGATATCTCTTTAGGGGAGAATTCCTGGGAATGCTCTTGTTGTGCCCAGAAATGCTCACATACAACCCTAGGATCCAGTAGAACCTTTATAATAATTTACTTTCCCATCAACATTACATGAAAATCTCAATTCCCCACACGCTGGCTGATGATTTTTTTTTTCCTTAAATTTTTAAACCATTCCAAATGTATTTTAATCATTTACAATGTATTCCTAGTTATCAAGGATACCCATTTACTCAATTTTTCTTAATTCCAAAAAGGAAAGAAAAAGAAAGAAAAGAAAGAAAGAAAAAAAAAAGAAAAGAAAAAACAAACAGGTAACAATTTTCTTACAGGTGTTATCTTTAAACCACGGGATTCAGAATTTTAAGGGACATTAGTGGTTCTTTTTTGACCTCAGCTCTTAATAAGAAACTATTTTCTGTAGCAATCCTGACAGACAGCTGTCATGTTTTTAATGACTACCTCAGTTGAAAGAGAACATGACTAACCTCAGCCAAATAAATAGACATTTTATATTATTAAAGGTTTCTTTTTTTGTCGTGGGTGAAAATCTACCCTTTTGAAATTCTACCAAATGGATCAGACTTGTTTCTGAAGCAATACAGCTTTTTTTCCACTGCTGCTTTCACATTAGAGGTTTTTATATATGAGAAGACATTAATTGTGTCTTAGTGTCTTAGTTACTTGTTTCTAGAAATTTTCTAGCATAATTAAAAATGATAAGATTCAGTTTTTGTAGACTGCAGTCTGGTAAATCACCTCAAACTCTGTTTAACAAGCTAGTTTATTCCTTCACTCTGCGTTGCTGATAGGTTTTAGAAGTTTGATAGTTTTTATATGTAATCTGGATACACTTAAATAAAAGTAAGATTTTGAAGAAACAAAACATTAAAAAATTGACAATTAAAACTTTTGGGGATAATCTGACTTTCTGCAATTTAGTACAGAAAGTGGTTTTTCCCATTTGGTTAAGACTGAGAGTAGCAAAAACATAAGTGAAGGTGGTTTCTGTCTAGTAGAAGAACCTCACACTTGTATCCTGCCCTGCAAATTATATGTTAAAATCTTAAATTTGTTGTCTGTTTATGTCTTAACATGGATATGCAGAAAATCAAATAAAACAGTAATACTCCAATGTTCTATTTTTTTCTTGAAAACATTTCCTATAACCTTAGGGATATAGATGAGCTCATCTGAAGTATTCACTGGCTTTTCTAATAGAGATTTTATTGATTTTGGTATGTAGTTTGTTAATAATTAATAACATTAAGTTTATATTCCATTGTGACAAGATGGATGAAGAGTATATATCTCTCTCTATTTCTGTGAAGGTGTTTTGAAGACTTTTGTTTTTTGGACTTAAAAAAAAAGAAGAAAAATGTCTAAACTGTCAACACAAAATGCATAAATATTTATAAATACTTAGATTCTTCTTTTTAGTTGTAATACTAGATTTAACCAGGATTGGATGAATAGTAATTTGAACTAGACTAGCCTGTGGCTTTTTGACCTATGCTGTATTGTAATTACTGCTTTTTGGCCAAGACTACTCTACACCTCATTGCCTCATTGCAACCGTTTTTAGAATCTTATTAAAGTTAAAAAAATAGGCAATAAATGTAGCACAATGTTAATGTAAATGTTGTCATACAAACTGCAGGTCCTGCCACCCTTTTACTCATTGTTCATTTACCTTTAAGTGTCCACAGTGAGCAGGTGACACTCTTTCTTTTTCATATGTGAATGATGAATATATTTCATTCTATTTCACATTTTGACACTGGTTCTCATTACAATTTTTCTTTTTGTAATATGCAGTTGATGGGAAGTCAGTTTTTCTGTATATGATAGACTCCATCATTTGCACTGTAGTGTATCTCTTGGCAGTGAATTTATTACAATAGCACATCCCAGTGGTTTGAACAGAAAGAACTCAAGTTCTAATCTAGACCCAGACCCTATGTATATCTGCTTGTCAAATGGACACCCTACTCAGAAAAATAAATATTCCTAAATAGCTCTTACTTCATTTGTCCCCTACTTCAAACCCTAACAAAACTGGAAAAAACATTCTTTCTTATAAATGTTTAAATGTGTATTATTTATAAGAAAATTCCCGTTTAATAACATCCATATAATATTAATATTTAATCATTCATTAATCCTACCAGACCTTGGTTTGGATGGCAAACACCTGAATACTTTTTAAATATTATGAAGTATTTCGGCCCAATTCCTTATTATTAGCCCTTTTATTTCATGAAAAAGGCAAAGAAGTGATAGATTTATCATGTAAGTGAAGAAGATGAGAATGAGAATTTGAGAATGTGGAGCTTACATTTTGATATTAAAGTAGATTGTACTAAATATAATCAATTGTTCAGATAGTCTCAACATGGAGGAATCAGGTGAGACATGCTGTTTCAGAAACACACAAATGTCTCAAGCATTCATACGGTGCTTAGTGACATCTTAAAGTGTTTTAGTCTACTTTTATTAATCAAATTCTCATTAAGTCTAACATAGACTAAGGGTTTTTTTGTTTATTTATTTTTTAAATTTTTGGCTTCGTTGGGTCTTTGTTGCTTTCTCTAGTTGTGGCGAGCGGGGGCTACTCTTCGTTGCAGTGCGCGGGCTTCTCATTGCGGTGGCTTCTCTTGTTGTGGAGCACAGGCTCTAGGCACGCAGGCTTCAGTAGCTGTGGTTCGCCGGCTCTGGAGCACAGGCTCAGTAGTTGTGGTGCACGGGCTTAGTTGCTCCACGGCATGCGGGATCTTCCCGGACCAGGGCTCAAAATTGTGTCCCCTGCATTGGTAAGCAGATTCTTAACCACTGTGCCACCAGGGAAGCCATAGACTAAGGTTTCTTTAACTGTTTAAAAATTTTTATGTCAGTCTACTGAAAACAAATTGATCAGCTATTATTTGAGCATTTTATACCTGTTGTTTTAAGATATAAATATTTTAGTTTTTCTCATTAAAAATTTGTTGGTTTTGAATTATCTTCTTAGATAAACATAATTATTTTTCTCTTCCTTTCTTCCATTCTTTTCTCTTCCCCCCATCCATCCATGGATGGGACTTCTATTAAAAGAATGTTTTCCAATTCCCATTTATGAAAGATACTAAAGCAATAAAAGAAATGATACATAGATAAAAAAGAAAAAAAAGGCAGAAGCAATTTTGTCTTCAATGGCACTAGAAACAGTGTCACATGTGATTCTGCTCAAAACTCTTCTTTGAGATGATGTGGTAACCTTCTCCCGAGGTTTCAGTCACTTCTGCTTTTCCACCCAATTTCCCCCATTGGTAAGAAATATTTCCCCAAGAGTACCTTCCATCCCACCTGTTTTATCTACTTTCTTTATCTTTGGGCAGATGAAATTGTTAGCAAGGTAAGTAAGGTTTTAAATTGCTTCACTGATAATAAATAGAAATTTCAGCTGCTAACTAAGAAGTTGAAATCTTCCATATCCCTATATTTTGGCTGCATTTTTCCATCTTGCCTCTGTAAGTTTTGTAAAGTCGTCAGAGACGTACCATTTCATTGCATCTATTTAGCTACAGAAAATGATGATACACTCTCACAGTCTTATTTTTATTTATTTATTTTTTTCGGTATGTGGGCCTCTCACAGTTGTGGCCTCTCCCACCTCGGAGCACAGGCTCCGGACACACAGGCTCAGAGGCCATGGCCCACAGGCTCAGCCGCTCCATGGCATGTGGGATCCTCCTGGACTGGGGCACGAACCCGTGTCCCCTGCATCGGCAGGCGGACTCTCAACCACTGTGCCACCAGGGAAGCCCCATATTTTTCTTTTTATTCTCTCTTCTTATATCTCTCCAAATCCACTTCTACTACCAAGATTTTTAATACAAACTCAAAATACCATCCTCAAAATATTATGTTGCTTTTCTTCCCTATTTCAAATGCTTATCTGGAGTTATATTTTTATTTTGCTTAGTTTTATTTTTTCAGGGCATATTTTTCCATTAGTAACTTTCAATTTTAAATCTTACATCTATACATATTAGGGATATCTGTGAGAAATATCTGTTACCTTTTCTTCAATAAAACAATATAATGCCAGATAATTTAAACTCTCAGCATACTTAGTTGTCATCAGAGATTGTGAGTATTATTTTTGAATCCCTTATCTTTTTGTTTTGTATGAATCACTGAATACTTTCTAACACTGTCATTACTTTTCCTCTTTTATTAGTCTTCCACCATAGCCTCTCTTTCTCCATAATTATTTGGGAGCTATTTTCATCATATCAGCTAACTCCTGAAGAAATTAGCTTTTGATATGACTCCAGCCTTTATAAGACCACATCGCTTTTGTGTCATTGTTCTCATACATACTTGGCAATTATATTTTTATGATTCCAGAATCTTGACAAAACCATTTGACTTTTTCATTCCATTTCATGTAGATTTTGAAGCTGCTGACTACCTTCCTGTCCAACTTCACAGCATCACTATTTACAGTACTGAAACAGATTTCTTTCAGTTTGCCATTGATTTTCTTTGAATTCTTCTCCTCAAACCTAGTATAACCTGAAAGTGTCTTATGTTGCTTAAAAGTATTTTTCATTTATTCTACAATTCTAATGAAATATGGACTAATAGCCTCATGTAAGTAACTTATATCACTGTGCCTTGAGGATTTGAAAACAAATGTTCCCTACCACTAAAAGTACTTACTTTCTAGATAAAATACAAAGGGGCCTTATGCTAGATTTATTATGATTTATACACAACTCCATAATATTTACCAATTGTTTTTTAAATAACAGCTTTACTGACATATGTTACATATAAAATTCACTCTTTTAAAATATACACTTCAACCGTTTTTAGTATATTTTCAAAGTTGATCTATCTTCATCACTAATTTTAGGATATTTCATCATCCCCAAAAGAGACTTTATTCCCATTAGCAGTTATTCTCCATTCTCTCCTTCACTCAGCTTCTAGCAACCACTATTATATTTTCTGTTTCAATTGATTTACTTATTCTGTACATTTCACAAAAATGAAAACTGGAACATGTGGTCTTTTGTTAACTAACTGTCTTCTTTCATTTAATATATGCTTTCAAAATTCACCCATATTTTAGCATATGTCTGTATTTCATTTATTTTAACACTTGAATAATATTCCACTGAATGAATATTTGTTTATCCATTCATCAGTAATTAGACATTTAAGTTGTTTCTACTTTTTTGGTTACTATGACTAATGTTGCTCTGAACATTTGTGTAGACATATATTTTTATTTTTCTTGGTTACATAGCTAGGAATAGAACCACTAGGTCATATGATAATTCTATGTTTAACATTTTTAGAAACTGTCAAAATGTTTTTTGAAGTGGCTGCAACATTTTATAATTCAACCAACAATGAATGAGGATCCCAATTTCTCCTCATCCTCACCACCATTTGTTATTATATGCCTTTTTTATTTTAATCATCCTAGAAGTGATATCTCATTGCGGTTTTGATGCATATTTCCTAATGATTATTGATGATGAAGATTTTTCATATACTTATTGGACATTTGTAAAGCTTCTTTGGAGAAATATCTACTTAAATTCTGTGCCCAGTTTTCAAATTAGGTTGTCTTTGGGCTTCCCTGGTGGCCCAGTGGTTGCGAGTCTGCCTGCCGATGCAGGGGACACGGGTTCGTGCCCCGGTCCGGGAGAATCCCACATGCCGCGGAGCGGCTGGGCCCGTAAGCCATGGCCGCTGAGCCTGCGCGTCTGGAGCCTGTGCTCTGCGACGAGAGAGGCCACAGCAGTGAGGGGCCCGCATGCCAAAAAAAAAAAAAAAATTAGGTTGTCTTTTTATTGTCAAGTTATGAGTTCCTTATATATTCTAGATACAAATTGCTTTTCAGATATATAGTTGTAAATATTTTGTCCCATTCTATGAGTTGTCATTTCATTTTCTTATGTTGTCCTTTAAAGCACAAACTTTTCTAAATTTGATGCATTCCAGGTTATCTATCTATCTATATGGTTTTTTTTCAAGCAAGATAGAAGTTCACTTTTGTAAAAAGAGAGCTGAATGATACCAGTTCAGGGCTGCTGTGAGAGCTCCATGATACTCAAGGACCAGCTGTCCTGGGTGCCCAGGTTATCTGTATTTTCTTTTGTCCATTGTGCTTTTGGTGTTATTTCTAGGAATACATTGCCTAATCCGTTTACAAATATTTACATCTATGATTTTTTCCAAGAGTTTTATAAGTTTAGTTCTTACATTAAATCTATGATCCATTCTAATGTCCCAGAAACATTTGTTGAAAAAATTATTCCGTCTCCATTGAATCGTCTTGACACCCTTGTTTGAAATCAATTGACCATAGATATATGGATTCAGTTCTGGACTCTTAATCTTATTTGATTGATCTGTGTATCTGTTCTTATGCTAGTACACTGTTGATTGCTGTAGCTTTGTAATAACTTCTGAAATGATGTGCAAATCTTCTAACTTTGTTTTTCTTTATCAAGATTGCTTTGCTTTGGATATTCCAGGTTCCATAATTATTTTCAAATGTGGTAAATATGCTTAAAAACCATTCGTTCTTAAGTAGCATTTACTTACTATCATTGTAAACTGTGGCTTATTTTTTTTTAATTTGCATTTTCTGCAGTTTTTACCACCTTATTTCCAGGAGTGCTAGAAACTCATACCCTTTCCACCTACAATAATTGTTAATTTGGCATCTCATGAAACACAATACTGGCTTTATTTGTTGAAGAGCTCATGTCCATGCTTGATTTGAGTGTTAAGATTTGCCTGGGAGAACCACCAAGTGCAGATTGCTATTTTAGAAGATCTACAGTTATAACATAGGCTTTCCCATGTTGTAGAAATAAAGGGTAAGAAGTAAAACCAGCTGGTTGGACTCTACTTAGTGATGGTCTTAGTAATGATCTAGTCTCAGACTATCCTTCTTGGTAAACACTGTAAAATATATCTCTCTCATGGAAAATTAATTATTATTATGAATTTTAATCATCATTTAGTTTTTGTTTTTAATGATGAATTATTTAAAATGTTTAACGTAAAATTGATATTATTATTTTCACTAGACACACTGCATTAACTAGATAATCTGTCTGCAGGTGCCCAAAGTTGAGAAACTCTATCCTGGAGGTTAAAAAGAATATTAAACAAATATTAAAATTTTTCCAAACTTTCCAGGAGTAACCCTGTGCCTCAGAAACTGAGTAATATTTTACAATTATTTGAAGACTATTTTCTTCAATTCATGGAGATAAAATGTCAAGGCAATGATAAAAATCCCAGAATAGCTCATATGTAGTTTTATTTTGCCTTTGTATCTGGTGTTGTGATTGCTGTTGGAGGGCTTTTGCTCTCTTTAACAACACAGTTTTGATTTTCTAAATGAAATGCATCACAGAAAAAGTATCTAGTGAATAATTTTAATAACAATTTATGGAGCTATCATGGGAAAAGCAGTCCTCTAACACTTATTTGCCCTTGAGATTTAGAAGAACTCATATCTCTAGTGCTCATAATAAGAAGCTAATTTAACTGAGTTCAAGTTAGCTGTGAACAAATGGATTAACAAGCACCTTATTAAAATTTTAATTTACATTTCATTTATCACATTTAATAGAATCAACTTTGTTGTTTCAGGGCGGGGAAGAGCATTAATTTCCAAGCATAACTTTAGGTACCATTAATTTCAAATGTTTTTATTGTTGGTTTTCATAGCTACCATAATTATGTACCCTACATAGCAAGGAAATATAAGATGCATAACATAACATTTTGTTGTTAAAGACCATTTAATTATTCAGCAAATTAAAAACATTTACATTTGTATAGCTTTTGAATTTTCTTGCCACTGTAGTATGTTTAATTAAGATAATTTAAGATCTTTGGTCCTTTCAGATTGTAATTTAGGTAGTTATATATTTCTGTGTCTGGAGGAATATCTGGATTTTCATTGATAAAGTTTTGACTTGAGGCTTTATTTCTCATGCTACTTATTTTCCCCTTTGTCTCAAGTATTTCTGTTATCTGCATATGGCAGTATTTTGATCACATTTGTTAACAAAAATTCATGCATTTATTGGCAATATAAGAATATTGCTATGTCATCAGGAGAAAATTACTCTAGTCATTTTGTGATAGTATTTACTATAATACCAACAAATAAGGGACTAATGAAAAAATGTTGGAGTATACAAGTGTTAACTTTAACAGGGAAAAGGAAATACTTGAAATCATTGTGCATATTAAAAGCTTTTTACTCAGCCTTGCCCCTAATGCAAATCAGTTGATTACTTGAACAGGATTGAAAGGCTATTCTTACCTTTTACTTTTGATCTGTCTTTAAAATTGATTTATAATTATTATCCTTGAACTCTGGTGGTTCTTATGAAATAATTGATGGCTTTGATCCATTTTTACAATGCCAATTGTAAAGGACTTGATATACTTGAAGGCACAACTTTAATCACCTTATAGATTTCTGAGTAAGGAAAAAATAAGTATGTATCGAAGGGCCTTTATTCTGTTTTCAGAATTAGTATCCTGTCAAGATATTTTTCAGATTATATCATCAGCATAGTAAAAAGTAACATTTCCTTAAAGTGAGACAAGTGATCTAATTTTAATGACAGCTCCTGTGAATGTCAGGCACCCAGATATAGTTTATAATGTTTAGTAATTACAGCAATCTTTCTTCTCTTTTACTAATTATTTCAAGAAAAAGAAGTAAAAGCTTTAAGAATGGGCACAAAAGGCAGCTATATTGGATCTTTTTTGTAAAGCAAATAGCTTTCAAATCATTCCATTAGCTGTCATCACAGTACAAAAAGAATTAATCAAAAGTGACACCAATTTCAAGGGCCTGACAAAATCTCATGAGAAAAACAATCCCATCATAAAAAGAGAGAAATTAACAGTACTGTCCTTGATTCCATAAAGAGATTTCACTTTTTTCCCCCTGTGCATCCACATTTGTATTATAGAAGATCATATAGAAAATGTATGTTTTGATTTCTTCTAGTGCATTTAATGCAAGGAACTAAAGTACTAGTTAAAGTGAATCAATACATTCCTCAATATCTTGTTTTTTTCCTGAGTTATTCTTTTTTTCAGACAATTAGTATCTTGTTACCTTGGTATCTTTGTTAGCTTATTTTCTTGATTTTGACTATTTTTTTTAGCATAATATTTGAAATTGTTATAATCTTGTGTAGAATTGTGGAGAATCACAACAGACATCTAAAGTATACATCACTTAAAAACGAAAAGTAAGGGCTTCCCTGGTGGCGCAGTGGTTGAGAGTCCGCCTGCTGATGCAGGGGACGCAGGTTCGTGCCCTGGTCCGGGAAGATCCCACATGCCGCGGAGCAGCTGGGCCTGTGAGCCATGGCCGCCGAGCCTGCGCATCCGGAGCCTGTGCTCCACAACGGGAGAGGCAACAACAGTGAGAGACCCGCGTACCGGAAACAAACAAACAAACAAAAAAACTAAAAGTAAGATAAAAGTAGGGAAGGACATATGAGAAAAAGGTACCTTTGCTGAGCTTAAATGGAAATATCCAAGAATTTCTAATTTGATATCATTTTTTGTATAGTTGTTTTTGAGCCCTTACTAAAATAAAAAGACTTTATGTTTACTTGGAGTGTTCCAAGGCTGTATGCTCTTATTTGTTAATACTTGATAATTGGTAACTCCTTGATTTGCACAGGGGTAATTATTACTTCTATTTTTTAGTAGAGTTAAGCAAGGCTCAGAGTGATGAGATTACCAAGATAAGAATTTACTAAAGTGGGGCTGTCAGACCTGGGTCTCTAATTACTTCAATACTTTTCCCACTACTTTATATCTCCTATCTTACTATGTTCTGCACCAAGCACCATAAGCCTCAAACTTTAGTAAGAGGTGAGTAGGAGAAACACATTAAAGCTAATTCCTTCTTTCTAATTTTTCCATTGGGATCTATCAGTGAGCAAAACAAAGGTCCCTGTCTTTGTGACACAGAAGAGGAAGACAGAAAATGAGTAATAAATACAATAAATAAATGAATAAATGGATGAGTGAGTTAATAAATAGGCAAATAAATGGAAGATACTAAGTTCTAAAAAAACAAAGAAAATCAGGGCTTGGAGCACGGGGAGTGCTGGGGTGGAGGTGTGGGAGAGATTGCCCTTACTGAAGTTTCTTTCTTCTTTTGTTTAGGAAAGTGTGTCACAATTTCTACATGCCTCATTCTAATATACATAAAAAACTGTATGATCATACATATATTTGATCATTATTATAATGATCAAACACACACATGTTTGATCATTATTCACAAATTCTGTATTTGTGAATTCACCTACTTGCTAAAATTTGCTTGTAACCCAAATCAATCTTCATGGCACTTTGTTGATCATTCACAGACATGCACATATACAGAGTAGCAAAAAATTTGAGTCACCTGATGTACATATTCCCAGTGGAACAAGGCAGCACTTCCTTCTTATTTCAGATCTCAGTCTGTAAACAAGCATCCTCTTCACTGTATATTTAGTGCCACATTTTCTACAACGTTGTCCTTTTCATTGGTGATTTTGCTATGTAAAATTGGCCCCAAGCATAGTGATGAAGTTTTGTGTAGCATTCCTAAATGCAAGGGATTATATTGTGCCTTATGGAGAAAATAGGCACAATATAATGTGCCTTATGGAGAAAATAGGTGTGTTAGATTAGCTTCATTTGGGCATGAGTTATTGGCTGTTGGCTGTGAGCTTAATGTTAATGAATCAATGATATATATTAAATAAGATATCTTTAAACATAAACATACATAAGAGAGGTTATGTACAGTATTGATAGGTTGATTAAAATGTTGTGACTAGAGGCTCTCAGGAACCTAATCCTGTACTTCCCCTAGGGGAAATGATTCAGTATTTGCTAATTCAGATTTTGTAATGACTTTATAGAACATAACTCCTGTGAATAACAAGTAGTAACCACATAAGGTTATAAGGCATTTAATATATATTAAAACTAAAATTTTAATTGCAACTGATTCTAATTTCTACCCATAAGCCTGATTATTTCCTTGCTAGCTACATCTTTATGTTTAGTATTATTCTATATGATGTAAGAGCTTAAAAAGCATTTTTTTTTGAGGAATTACTAGGTGATTCTGGTTGAGATTTCTCAGTCTGATGTTGTTTCAGGAGAAGTTATTTTGGAGCTCCTTGAAAATATTCTATTACCTAGGATCTTACCACTTGATATGTGGCTCATTTCAATATCTACTCTATAACACTGTGCTCATTTCTCTATTTTTCTCCCTGGTTTTCTCTTCATGCTTCAGTCTGGATATTTTCTATTGATCTATCTTTTAGTTTACGAATCTCTTCTTATGCTGCATCTAACCTACTGTTAAACTTATTGAGTACATAATTCAGTTTTTATATTTTCTTTTGTAGAATTTCCATTAGACTCTTTTCTATAGATTCTATTTCTGTTTTAATGGATGTATAATGAGTCTTTGAATATGCAAAATTAAACTCAGAACTGACTATAGGGTAGAAAGTTAAATTGGTTTGCCTAATACTAATACGGTGAGAGGGCTTGGAAACAGAGAAGTAAAGAGACAAGGAGAGAATATTGAGGGTAAGAGTATGTTCTGAGGAATATGGTGAAGTATTGGACAGACCAGTGAGAAATGATGTAATATAATCATACCACCTCTCCCCTCATTGCCACACACACACACACACACACACACACACACACAGGCATTATTTACCTTATAC
Source organism: Monodon monoceros (assembly GCF_005190385.1). NCBI lineage: Eukaryota > Metazoa > Chordata > Mammalia > Artiodactyla > Monodontidae > Monodon > Monodon monoceros. The sequence continues at coordinate 55,909,228 of NW_021703770.1, read as the reverse complement.
TTTCTGCTAAGACTGCTGCTCATGCATGCTCTTGTGAATTACTTTGGGGGAAATCAAGGGAAACAAAACAGCCAAATTTCACACTTAAAGCAGTGAGATTAAAACAACTGAAGAATATAAAATACAGGTGAGATTAAGTTATAGAAATTTGGAGCCAAGTATTCCCTTGAAAACCTAATGTCCTAAGAATTCACAGAAATCCTATGTAAGGTATTGGACTTCCTTTGTAAGATGGGATAAGGCTCACTAAGCTGTTATCAGAAACATAACTAATGAAAGCGAAGTGCAAGCTTGCAGAAGATTTTTTCAGGAAGAATTGTTGAATGGAGCCAAGGATGGGCCTATTTGTAACAAAAGTATCTTTGAAGAAAGGCACTCACAGAGGTAGGAGGGTAACAGGATTGATGGTGTCTTAAAGTCAAAGCAGCAGAGTGTCTTGAGGAGAAGGGAGTAGTAAACAACATCACATATGGTTATTAAGTAAGATAAGACTGCATAAATATATATTTTTTGGTCACTTCAGTCCCATGAAGCTTTAGCAAGAGCAATTTGAGCCAGTAGCTATGGTACTAGAAGCCAGAAAGTAGTGGGCTGAAGCATAAACTGCAAATGATAAATAAATGCAGCAAGCACTTAGTACTTTCCCAAGAAGCTTTGCAGTAGGGTAAGGAGGAAAAAAGGAATGATAGATAGAGAAGGGTTGTGAAGTTGTCTTGTTACATGTACTGATAAGAAAGGCACAGAAGAGAGAAAGGAATTAAGCACACACCAGAGCCCGCCTTTTTAACTTTTTTCTGGTGTGTGTGACACAGACTATGTTTACTACAGTTTGCATGCCATTTGAGGGAATTACTGGTGTCCTGAAAAGCTAATTGTTTCTAGGATAAGAGCCTTTGCACCAAAGAGAGAGAAAATGAATGATGGACCAAAGTTCTTGAGACAGAAGGAATGAATGAGATCAAGAACAAGGGTGAGGCCTGTCTTGAAATTGAAGGAGTTACTGTAATTATTTCTCTTATCACATTAAGTGCTTTGGGAGATAATAAAGAGATGGCATACATTACATACACTGACTTTCTGAGTAGTTCAACAAGATTCTAAGTCTACTCTGTAGGTGGAGAGATAAGAGGCTGATCAGAGCTTTCTTCCAATCAAAAGAACATAAAGTTTGGAATTCCCCAAACCTGTCATCTCCCAGGTCGCTACTCCAGTCAGAGACAGTCCTTTCTCTATGCTTCAAGGGCAGTGTGTACCTGCCTCTTATATGTCAATTAACCACCATGTTTGATCTTTGCAAATTATTTATTTATTTATATTCCTGCCTTATGCTAATAAAAAGGCAGATGGATTAAACTTGCCACGTTATATTGTAATTGTTTGCTTCTGTCTGACAAATAGTTGACAGCAGCATATTTTTTCCTCCATGGCTAAATATGTACTGAATAAATGAGTTAAATTATTTTTCAAGTTGCAATGTAGTGAGCACAGTGAGAAACCTGATACATATATAAGTGATTCCTAGGAAACACAGACTCTGGGTAACCATCAGTTGAAAGTTAATGCTTGCTCTTGAGTATTACCCATGTGAAAATGTAAGCAAGATTATAGACTGATCAACACCTGATACTGAATTCAAACTCTTGTAGTCTGTATTAATTAATAAAAGTTATAAAATGGTAATAACTACTGTCTTAAGTGGCACCCCTGTATATGGGACACTTATGTATGTATTTATACGTATGCACACACACACACACAGAAAAAACTGAAGTTGCAAGAGAATATGTAGCTTGTTTAAAGCCATAGAACTTGAAAGTGAAGGTGCAGTAATGAACCAAAACCACCGATCTGCCTTGCAGGTTCTATCAATATTCCCATAACTCTCATGAAACATGCTAAAGGAGCAGGTGCCTGCTAAAGGTGATTGGTGCCTGAATCAGGAAAAATTATTGTCTTCCTGGAGAAATATTTGTCATGTCAGTTTTCTAGTACATTCTCATAGAATTAGGAGAGGCTGAGTCAAAGCACCAGTCTCCTTGAATACCACAGAGCCAGTTTCCTTAGGACATATGATATATGATACATTTTGATGTGATTATTGGTAAGTTGCCATGTTAAGAGACCCACCCCAATTAAAATGTCATCCAAAACAGTCAGTTTCTCTTGACCATTTGACTCTGCTGAAAGTGTGAAGGGTCTGAGACTTTATTCTACTTTGAAGCTAAGAATGTAGCCTGTGACAGCGTCATATAGGGAAGAATGTAGCCTGTGACAGTGTCATATAGGATAGCAGAAGATAGGAACTCTGAGGTCAGAGACAAAGACGTCTCTCACTCCCGGCACATCAGTGAGCAGTATGAACCCTGGCATATTTGCACCAGTTTTCCGTGGCTCCTAGTTCCACAGTGCAATGTGAATGGGCCCAGATGGATGCCTGTGTGTACAGTATGTATTACTGGACTCAGAGAGGATCCCTGAGTTTAGGGAACCTGAGTGTTTATAACGGGCAGTGTAATGGCCCTTCGCTCTGCAGGGAGACACGTCTCTACCTCTCAAGACTCTAAGCAAAACTGTCTTTTGCTCTGAAGGGAGACAATATATTTTCCAAGGGTGTTTGTTATACAAACATCCTTGAAAAAAATAGTCTGGAACAAAGGGTAGTTAGTGACTTGAAACAAAGGGTAGTCAATGCCTCACTTCACAAGATGTGTAGAAATGTGAGAAACCCATGGAAGATTGTTTCCCAACAGGCTCTAAAAATTCATCTTTCTTTGCAAACTTGAATATTTTGCTGGGAGCTGTTTCCGTTTTAATTGCTCAGTATACTATGCCAGTTAGTCAGCGTCCTTGCTTAGAAACACGCATTTTGATCTTATTAGGCTGTGGGTATGATTATCATATGAATCATAAATGATGGTATGATGTACTCACCAACTTAAAGTAGGAGCAGCTCTTATTTCTCTTCAATTATATATAATTACCCTTGGAAAATTGTATGAAAAGACTCATTTTACACTGGTGTGTCACTTAATTACACATTAGAAGTGACATGGAAAATTCAAAATATTCTATAAAGCTTTCTTTAAAAAAATAAACCAAGACATTTCTCACTCCAATATTAACCAAAATCAAGAGTTTGTGGATCACCAAGTTTCTTGCATATAAACTCAGGTTTCTGTTACTCAAACTGAGTAAGCAAACCTTGCTAGAGCTTCCAATTTCCTACCTGGGAAGGTTATGAGAGCCCCAAGGGTGTGTTCCTCCCTCTGCTCCAGGCTGTCTGCATGCTTTCTTCCTTTTTCGATTCCTGTGTGCTCGTACAGTCCATTCCATCTCTTGTTTTATTTTCTTTTTTAAATCCAAGCCTAGTTGCAGAATGTAAAGCCAACTCCCTCACTCTTCCTTTCTTAGCTACTTTGGGAGACACACAGAGAGATGCTTTTCTATTGGAGGACTTTAATGATAATCACTGTGGAGAAAGCAAGTAAGATGAAATACATTCAAATAGGAAATGGCAAAGTTGCAGATATCAGACAAAAAAAAAAGTTCTTAGTGTATAAGAATCCTTCAAAGGCTCCCCATTTCTTACCAGATAAAGTCCAAACACCCTAGCTAAAAAAGCTGGCCCATCATCTTATATCTACTTCTCTTTCTATCCTCGTGTCACTCATCACTTGCGGTGCTCCTCCATTCACCACACTGTTTCTGGCCAAGGTCTCCCCTGTATTCATACTTCCCCATCCTTAAGAGATGGCTTTTCCTCTCATGGTTGCCTTATTTATTCTTTCTCTTCTTTGAAACTCTACATTCAGAAGTTTTGTTAATTAATCGCCTGGAAATTTTCTCTGACTCTAAGAGGTATGCCCATAATGTACCATGTATATTTTTATAATGTTCTTAACCCAATTAAAATACTATAATATATAATTATAAAATTATATATCTATATCTGTATCTGTATCTGTATCTGTATCTATTTATCCTACTCCTAAACTACAAGTCAGTGAAGACAAGCATTTCCCCAGGACATGTGATAGGTATTCAATGTTTGTTGAATGAATGAGTAAATTCCTCTTTCCAGAATCACCCCTGCTGGTGCTAGTCTCACACGGTATATTCTTCCAACCCTAGCACTTCCTTTGCCATCGTTGCACTCCTTACTGCGCTTTCACCCATGCCCTTCCCTTGCCAGAACAGCAATCTCTGAGTCAAGTCCAACTCCCTCTGTTAAGCCTCCACTGATAAACTGCCACCTCCAGCTCTGATAGACTGAAAGGATGCTCCCAATGAATCCTGTATTGACACTTCCATTGTCACACGTAAAATATTTTTAACACATTTTTTTTTTCATGTCTTTCTTTAACTACTAAGTTGAAAGCCCTTGAGAACGACACAGTCTGGTAATCATTTTTGCCAGCCCAGAACCTAGCAAAATGCTTGCTTCTTGATAGTTTGTTAAATGAATAAATTGATTATTCAGTAAATGATGACTCTTTACCTGCAACAACTGACTTCCAAGCTGATTCAGTAATGGAAGCTCATGGCTTCTGCTGCCCTCATTTGTAATATTGAGGGTGGCATTCATCAAAGTCAATTTTTATCTCTGGCTTTTTTCCCTGGTTTGAAGAGGTAATAAAAGCAGGTTAGACATCTCTTTTGTCTCAAATAAGGCATTTGCATTTCTGAAGACCTCTTGATTAGTTAACTCCTAATTATCCTGCTTTTATCCAGCCAACTCATTATAATCTCTAGCTAGACATTTTTTTTTAACAAAAACATGTTTGCATCTAAAGGGTCTTGGATAAAAAAAAAAATATTTGCTTGAGAAGAGCGTTTGAAGAAACTTTCCTAGGCATTTTGCAAGAACAATTCATTCAGGAGTAACGGCACAAACACTTTTTGAACAACCACTCTTTGCCTGGCAAATCCCCCTAAATAGAAGTCAAATGAAGAGATAAGATTAGACTGGATAAAAGCAGAGAAACGATTGTGTTAGAGCCATTTCTCATAATATGCTGGGTTTTCTACTTAGGAATGTAAGAGAGGAATGTGTGGTAGTATATATTTATTTAAAATGCAAAGACAATAGGTATGTTCTGGCTATGTTTTAGGAAACACAAAGAAAACAATGTCAAGTTAATAGCCACTTTGACAAAATATTTAGAAAAACAGAGGTTGGAGGAGATACAATTGTAGCATTCATAAGTTAGACTTGTAGATCTGGTGGCTAGCTGCAAAAAAAAAAAGGTATATATATATAATATATATGTATATATTTAATAATTATTCAATGCAACCTCATTTTTGTAAAACACAATTCTAGATATCATAGTGTGTAGAAAATTAAATAAAATATACTCCCTGCACTCAGAAACTATTATTTTGCAGGGGAGGGTGAGAAGAACTTTCTTCTCAGTTTTAGAGGGACTAATTTAGAACTGAGACCAAGGTCTGTTCTGCAGTCTGACAGATGCCACACATGGGTTAAGAAGATCCAATCATAATTAAATGCAACAAGTTATTAGTTGCTCTATAGTTAGTTTTGAAACCGAGTCCCCCTAAAACCAAGTTTCCTTCCTGAGTTTATGATTAACTTCTCTCTCCAAAACTTTATTCCCTTTCTTGTTCTCTCTGATCTTAATCCTGTACTAAGTGAACTCTAACCAACCAGAGTCAGATGACTAAATTGCTGTTGTTAACATCATTAATGTACTAAAATTTCTATGATACATATCATCATTAGTGTACAAAGTCAGGTTATTTCTCCAGGGCCAGATGAACTAAAAGACCCCCAAACTATGGACCACCTGGCTGAGAATTGTAAACCAGAGACATCCTGACACCTGAAGCTATGAGTAAGAAATGTCACAGACGTGTCATAAGATGATGACTAATCACAGCCTCTTTGTTCTTCCCTGTTAAAAAGCCCCCCCATGGGGCTTCCCTGGTGGCGCTGTGGTTGGGAGTCCGCCTGCCGATGCAGGTGACACGGGTTCGTGCCCCGGTCCGGGAAGATCCCACATGCCGTGGAGCGGCTGGACCCGTGAGCCATGGCCACTGAGCCTGCGCGTCCGGAGCCTGTGCTCCGCAACGGGAGAGGCCACAACAGTGAGAGGCCCGCGTACCGCAAAAA
>NW_021703770.1:55756517-55902995 GCF_005190385.1 Monodon monoceros | reverse complement strand
ACCAAAAAAAAAAAAAAAAAAAAAAAAAAAAAAGCCCCCCTAACTCAAAGACCAAGTGGGAGTGGACCTGAGGCTTGTCTCCCATTCCCTTGCTTGGTGCCCTGCAAGAAACCCTTACTTTGCTACAAACCTGTTGTCAGTGTTTGGCTTTTTGCGCTTCCAGCACACAAACCCTTGTTCAGTTACAGTTTCTGCCACCTATAGGTTTGCTTGAACTGGGTGGGTCACCAGATAATGGTGGGGAAGGCTGGACTGAGACAAATGGGCACACAGAGGACTCAACCAAACCAATCTTATTTAAATGATTGTTCAGCACTCGTTCATACGAAATGCTGAAAAAGATGCTGAAGAAATGTATCCTGTAGGGAGAAACTAGAGAGAAGGTCATCTGTAGCAGTATTCAGCACTTCTTCTTTTATTTCCTCTTTTTATTTTCAGCTCTGACTGAATTGTGTTTCCCCACTCAAACAACAAGTCAGATCTGTAAGGAGATTCATGGCTACCATTTGTTACTTGGGTGTGCACCTTATTGAGTAAGAGTTGTTGCACACCAGAAAAAACTAACTTGAAAAGACACACACACCCTGATGTTCATAGCAGCACTATTTACAATAGGCAAAACAATGTAAATGTCCATCAGTAGTTGGATAAATAAAGTAATATATATATTACTTTATATATATATATATATATATATATATATTACTCAGCCATAAAAAAAGAATGAAATAATGCCATTTGCAGCAACATGGATGGACCTAGAGATTATCATACTGAGTGAAGTAAGTCAGGCAGAGAAGGACAAATATCATATGATATCACTTATATGTGGAATCTAAAATAGACGCAGATGAATTTATTTACAAAACAGAAACAGGCTCATAGACATAAAAAACAAACTTACAGTTACCAAAAGGGAAAGGGGGTGGGGGAGAGAAAAATTAGGAGTTTGGGATTAGTAGATACAAGCTACTATGTATAAAATAGATAAACATCAAAGTTCTAATGTATAGCACAGGGAACTATATTCAGTATCCTGTAATAAACCATAATGGAAAATAATATGAAAAAATATATATGTATAACTGAATAACCTTGCTGTACACCAGAAATTAACACATTGTAAACCAACTGTACTTTAAAAAAAAAAAAAGTGTCGCACACCATTTTCACACACAGGAACTTAGCAAAGTCTATTACCTTGCAACCATAAATTGTACTTCTGCTGAAATTCTTATTAAATCTCTTTCATCCTTAATTACGGATTTCCAAAAAAGTGTTTCATCTTCCTTTATAAACCTTGACCAGGAAAACTGTCTTACTGGAATTGACTCTACTTATTGGTAAATGAATATGGTATATGAAAACTCATAGAGAGCAGGGCCACTCAATTTTGCCAAATTTCTCACGGTTACAAGTCTTGTTTAGTTATATTTCAGCTGTTACACACCTGTGTTAGAGGACATCATTATCCAGAGGAGTATGTTTTAGTACAGAGTTTAATTTTGAAGATAAAAAGTGGCTGAAATTTTAATCTACTGTGCAAGTGCACGGGTGAGTGGAACAAACATTGTTTAGTTACTCAGAGGAAGCTCTTCACTTTTTATCTGAAGCCAAGATTTCAGAACTAATAGAAATCTTCATCAAGCTTCATGTATTTTAATTCAATAGAGGTAGGTTTTGGATAAATCCCTATCATTATAGCTATAGCCACGTTCATAACTACATTGAGTTAGTTTAGGAACATGGCCTGGGCTAAATGTTTATAGGTCATACCAATATCTATCTATCGATCTTTCTATCTATCATCTATCTATCTAACTATTTATTATCTAGTTAGTAGCTAGCTAGCTAGCTGGCTATAGATCTACAAATCATCTGTAATATCTCCATTTTACAGTTAAGAAGTTGAAACTCAGAAATAATAAGTAACATTTAGTGAGAAGAATGTCAGAATTAAAGATTCTCTTTCAATTCAAAACCCTATTGCCATCCCTACCCTGTCCATGAAGGCATATTCTACAAAAATCTAACAGGTAAAATGCTATCAATTTTGAAATAAACATTTTTGAGGACATGTCTCAATGATCTATTACAAAATCTGATGGGCTATGGAGCTCTCTTTTAAGACAGTCTTGATGCCACCCCCTCCTCTTCCCATACTTGATGCCATCATTTGAGGTACTAAGTGGCACCTTATAGTGGAGAGGGGAGGAGGGAGGTCTACTGTCTCCAAAAGGCATGTATATTAAAGGAGAAGTGAGCAGTGAGGCACTGGGAAGAAGCTTTCCTTTACTTAAAAAGTAAGCGTGTTGGTTACATAAATTTTATCAGTCAGATAATGTGTAATTTCAAAAGTTTCTGAGAGCCTAGCCCAGATAAGAGGCAAAAGGAAAAGAAAGAATTGCTGGGTATGTTCGCAAGAATGATGACGAGGGAATCTGATCTGAGAGGTAAGTTTCTGGGTTTGGAGAATCTGGAGTGGGTCTTGAAAGGGGAAAACACTGGAAGACATGAAGCCAAGGAATACTGTCTTCTATTTTACAGCTGTACCTAAGACTAACTTTCTTGTTAATTAAGGAATATAAAACACTTAGAAACTAGGTTAGAGTTTTCAAAATTAAAGATAAATTATCTAGAGCAAGTTACTTAATGTTGGATGACAATATTCACTGCTGATAAAGAAGTAATATTCTCTGTACTTTCTTGGAGAGTAGGCTCAGTCGTCACGTGTATAGATGCAGCCACCATTTCATCACTCATTCATTCTGCAAATATTTGATGGGTTCCTATTTGATGCCAAGCACTGTAGTAGCCCTAGGAAAGTCAACAGTAATAAGACATCCACGACCACTGCTCTCATGGAGCTCCATCCTTTGAGGCTAGTGTTGATTTCTTATTTTCTTTTCTCTGTTTGAAACTCCCATCCACCAGCACTCTTTTTGGTGTGTCACTCCCCAGTCTCTGCCATTATTCCTATGCATCTACTTCAGTTCGAACTTGCGGGAATCTCAGTACTTTTTTCTAAGTCTGGATAATTCTAGGCGTGAGGAATACCATAACAACTACTGGTCTAGGTGGCAGAGGGCCACAATTTCCTCCTGAAAGAAATTTCTTAAATCCCATACTTTGACATTCCTATGAGCAGGAAGGCAGAATCCAGTTTTGTAGATGAGAAAATGTAGGTGAGAAAAATCAAAGCAGGAAGCCAAGGGTTCTTGGCATGCCTACAGGTGTTGAGGACTAATCTTTAAAAGCAAAAATAGTACTAAGCCCTAAAAACTAGAGTGTGAGTCTTTGCATAGTTTTTAAAGTAAGTTGAAGGTGGAAACAGAAATCTGAGCTTGGCTTACATCACTTTTGAATATTGAGCTGGCAACAAACCAATAGACAGCCATTCAAACAAAAGTGAGGGGCTAACTTGAAATAACAAGTCAATGGGATGTGAAGAAACTAAAGAAGGTAAAAAAGATGGCAAAATGTTAGGCTGAGGTCAGTAGCAACACTGGAATTTCTCTCTGAAAGGCAAGTGGCAAAATCAGGCCAGTTATGGAGTAAGTTTTTAAAGTGTTATTTGACTTAAAATTGTGACCCAGGTGTCAGCTTCAGTTATACTTTAGCCTCTTAATACCAGTGTATTAGTCAGCTTGGGCTGCCATAACAAAATACCATAGTCTACATGCTTAAACATCATAAATTTATTTTCTCATAGTTCTGGAGACTGGGAAATCCAAGGTCAAAGTGTTGGCCAGTTCAGTTCAGTTTGTCCACGGAGGTTCTCTTCCTGGCCTGCAGATTGCTGCCTTCTCTTTCTGTCCTCATGTGTCAGAGAGAGAAAGAGAGAGAGACAGAGACAGGTAGACAAAGAGACAGAGAGTTAGAGAGAGACAGAGAGACAGAGAGCAAGTTCTCTTGTGTCTCTTTTCCTAAGGCATTAATCACAACATGAGGGCTCCACTCTCATGATCTCATCAAAATCTACCTACCTCCCAAAGGTCCCATCTCTAAGTACCATCACAGTAGGCTTCAACATGTGAATGGGGGGGTGTTTGCACAATTACTCCATAGCATTCTACTTCTGAACCTCCAAAATTCATGTCCTTCTCATACGCAAAATGCATTCATTTCATCCCAACATCCCCCAAAGTCTTAACTCATTCCAGCATCGACTCAAGAATCTAAAGTCACAGCTAAATACCATCTAAATCAGATATGAGTGAAACTTGAGGTATGATTCATCTTGAGGCAAAATTTGTCTCCAGCTGTGAATCTGTAAAACGAGACAAGTTATGCACTTCCAAAGTACAGGCATAGGTGGGACAGGCACAGGATAGATATTCCAATTCCAAACAGGAGAAATAGGAAAGAAGGAAAAAATGATGGGTCCTAAGCAAGCCCAAATCTAGCAAGGAAAATTGCATCAGATTTTAAAACTCAAGAATAATCCTCTGGTTTGATGCTCTGCCTTCCGGACCCACTGGGGTGACGTCCTACTATAACCGGTAGGATTAGTTCATTCACCCACTCTGCTGTGGAACATTTCCATGTCCTGTGGAGATGTTGAGCCCTCTCCAAGGTGTCTGTGAATTTCTCAGTCTTAAGTTCCCACAGTTTCCTGTACCTTTAAGCTTTTCCTCCTGGGTGTACTAGCTTTGGCTAGCACTTATATTCAGAGAGGAAACTTAGCTCTTTCTGAAGGCAACCTAACAAACTGACTCTTACACATAACATTCGCAAGCATGTTGTACTTCACTGAGGATTTTTGGAGAGGGTTTTAAGGAACACATGCAACACATGTAAAAACATTAAATTTACACTAGTCATTTTATTCTTCAAATGATCTTTCACCATTCCAATTGAGGTGGGTTTCCACTGGCTGATTTCTGGTACTGTCCCCACCTCCACATGTCCTCCTTGTTTGCCCTTCTTCTCTATTCTCCCCCTTACTCTCAAGAACAAAGCAAAGCCCTCTCCTTGTAACCTACATTTGCCTTTCTCGTCTTGAATACTGCTGACGGTTTCCCAGGCTTCCAATTTCCACCCTCTGCCTCAATTGGTTCATCAAATTCTTTTCTTAAAAACATTCCCTGACCAGGGAGAATTATGGCGCCGAGTGTTAAGCTAAATAAATAAATATATATTCCATATATATAATATTTTGATGGATTATGTGTATTTCTTTTATAAAATATAAAAAGTAACAAAAAGCGTGGAGAGTAAAGGTAATCTCTGATTTTACCATTCCCAGATGATAATATTTTAACCTTGCTGCATATTTTATTCTTTTTTCTTATAATTTATTTTATGCATTTATATATGCAGATATAACAAAATGGTATAATAATTAGCAAGTTAACTGGTAATTTGTTTTATCCAATTACATATAACAGATATTTTTCAATGCCATTACATGTTTTTCTACACCATTACTTATAATGACTACTAAGTATTTAACTGAATATAGGAATAGAGCATAGTTCATTGGTCTTCTACTATTGCACATGTATTTTTGTTTCTAAATTTGTGCTAATATAAACAACACTTTGAAACACATTCTCAAATGTATACCTTTGCTCCACATACACCCACAATGATTTTTAAAGATAAATTCCTAGAAGTGAGATAGCTACATCAAAGGATATTTGTTGCTGCCTTGAATAGTGTTGTTAAAGCCTTTTCAGGCAGCCCAGCTAGAGATAACCCACCTTATGTTTAATGGGGCCATGTCCTCTAAGCAGAAAGAGTTCCACTGGGGTCCTGGCAGAGTGAATTGGAGCCAAGAGTTATTTATTGTGGTCAAAAAGAGGTTAGAACTTCAACATGAATCCTGTTTTTTGATGACCTAGGGACAGGGACAAGGCATTTTTTCATTCATGTCTACTCCTTGCAATGTATATAAATTCTCATAGACACATATATTGCTTCTCCCACCCCATCTCAAAATGCACACACTCCTGTACATGCACACAGTGTCTCACATTGGCCAGGACAGTGCCCACAGAAGATGTGGCTGCTTTCAAGCAGTTCAAAGAACTCTTAGAGTTTAAAGTTTAATTTTATTTTAAAATACCATTTGCTTTCTGACTGTTTTTGAAGTGTGCAGAAATCACCCGTTCTTCCAGTGACAAATTTAAAAGTGAATTTATATATAAGAATGTAGAGAGATGTTTGTGTGAAGTGGTACTAGACAACTGTTATCATCGCAGTATCTGTAAGTGTCCTCTCAGATGAGTAAAATATTCCCTGTTGTGTCAAGTGCCCTGTAGTTGCATTACATCCTCCCTCCCATTAAAGTACCACTTAGTACAATGGGGTGCAATTAAACCAATAGAGCGTTGGTGGTCTGAAAGGTAGCTCTCTTCCAAAGTGCTTCATTTACTCCTCTGGGTTAGTAATGGGTGGTTTGGTGGGTTATTCAGAAGTAAGAAAATATTTCAGATCTAGACTAAATGGGACAGAAATTATTATATTTGATTAGCATATTTTCAATTCAACTTTTCTACAGACATAGCCTTCATTTATCATTATCTTTTCTAAGGACTAATAGAACAATAATACCCTTATGTAGCATACTGTATAATGTTTTGTGGGGAAAATGATTTCTGGATTTTCCCCTGAATGTATTTTATTCTTCTCTTGTGTTTTGTCTTTCAGCTTGAATCATAAATTCATACAGAAGTGGCTATTTCTACCATAGGTACAGTCCTAATATATTGTTCATTCTCAGACATATTAAATAAGGATTATAACAATAAAAATTTAGTCCCATGGAGACATTATTAGATTTTCCTTTGTCTTAGATTACATGTCATCCTCCTGGTAATATGTGATAGCTGGGTGATTTATGTGTTCTTAAATTTTTTTAATATTTCACTATCTGACTTTATAGCTTTTTTTGGCTAGTTTTTCAGAAGTTTCTAACTCTACAAATTTAGTTTCTTCCATTTTTCTACCTAAAGACTGATATGGAAAGCCTTTTAATATCTTTGCCATTTTCCAGTTATAATAAATTTCATGTTCCTCTCGGTTATTAGGTCTATTTTTTCTCAATTACATTTTCCTCAATATAGAGTATTTATGAAATTCCATCTTGTTGCTTTAGTCTTACAGCTAGCACTTTATCCTGATTTATCTTTTCCCCTTTAAATTTAAATTAATGCTATTTATTGTTGCTTTTCTCTTATTAATATTTATTTCTAGGACCTTTAAATAACAGTTTTTTGTATACTTTTCTTGAATTTCTATCAGCTGTTTCTTTCTGCTTTGCAATAGAAAGTGTATGTAGTGCTTTTTTAAAGTTTTATACTTATGATATCATTCAGTATACTATAATTATTTCCTAAACTTTTGTCTTTAATATAAACTGTCTGTGGATTGCCTAGCTCTCTAATGCTTCTACTTTAAATTTACGCAGTAGAACATTCTTAAGCTATGCAAGTGGTAACCTGCATTAAAAAAAAACAAACAAAAAAACCCCCAGAAAACAAAAAACAAGACAACCAAGTCCAAAATGGAGTTCCTTAGTCGAATCCTCACATCACCAAACTGAGACTTCGTTACAGTTTTGGCTCTCCCAGATATGGAATCTTGAACCAGTCAGTCAGGAAGTTCTGATCAGCATTAGTTAGGTCATCTGCCTGAGAGACCTTGCCATCCTCTAAAGGAAAGTAACTTCAAAATCACCACCCCACCTTTTTTTTTTAGTATAACTTCACTTGTTCTTGCTTCCTTCACCTATAAAGTCTTTCATTTTGTACAGCTCCTAGGAGCTCCTTTCTATCTGCTAGATTGGATCCTGCCCAATTTGAATGAGTTTTTGCTCAAATAAACTCTTAAAATGTTTAGCATGCCTCAGTTTAACTTTTAATACCCAATTCCCTCTATTTCCCCTTTTCTAGGCTTAGAATCCAACAGAGACATTTTGTGGAGTAGGCAGAATCAGCTCCCAGGATTTCTGCCTCAGAACACACAGGTGCTCACCCACATGTATGTAGCGATTTGGAGGGGTCCTCTAGGAACTTGCTTCTCCACTTGTGGGCCCCAAACAGCTGCCCTGGCATCACCTAGAAACTTGTTAGAAACACAGACTCTCAGCTTCCAACCCAGACCTGCTCAATCAGAACCTACTTTTCATAAGATCCCCAGGAGATTCCCATACACATTCAAGTTTGAGAAGCCCCTTTTGGATAACTCAGTGGAGAGCTGGAGGGATCCTTTCCTCCTGGGGTGGGAAGAGGGCTGAATATGGACCACATGTCAAGTGGATGAATAGTAAAATCAATATTTGGCTGAAGCCAAGGTGGAGACCAATAATCATTATTATAGAATGTCTGGGATACAAGAATAAATTTGGAATTTTACCACAATTCAAATAACATATATATTAGTATTAATCATTTACATTTAAAGGTTCAATTTTTTATAATTTGATATTATAATTCAGAAACAATAATTTCTCAGTACTGTCAGCTTCTAGATTGCCCCTGCCGGCACTCTGCTATATGTTAGTATAGAAAATAGATGCCTCCTTTCTACTGATGACACTGGAGAAATAAGATATGTCTCAAAAATGTTATGACCTAAAAAACTTATATATCTAAAAATATTAACAGCCTTTTCTAGGCTTATTTGCTTTAATACTGTGAATACTAATACAGAAATAATTTTACAAAGATTAGAATCATAAACTTATCTATGCTTTGTTATTCTGCTTTACAGTATTTAAATTTTCATAAATACTGTTGACTCAAAAAAGTATATAATGTTCTCCCCAGGGTTATCTAACTTATTATTTTAATATCCTTACTGTCTTCTTAACTACCCTTTTAACTTGTTGAAATAAAAAAAATGGTTTCACTTGAAATGAAGAGCTTACAAAGTGCTCATCAATTATCATGATATTTTATTCTGGCAATAAAAACTACACAATTATATCTCAACTGATTGATAGGATTTTAATATATAAAAACATAGATTTTCACCAGAAGGATAGCTTGGATATTTTCCTAAATATGAAACTAAATATTCAAATATTAACAGAAACCTGAAAATCATGCTTTGTACTCCTCATGGTTGTTACTGATTCTGTAAAATGCTAACCTACTGTACTCACATCCTCACTGATCATTCATAATTTCTGATTTAACAGAAATGATACTGAAGTATGCATTTGCCTGAAGATTAAACCCTTGGAGTCAATTTTGGCTGAATAATAGGCTAAAGCGAAATGTCACTGTTTCCCCGATTCATTACAGAAGCTACAGTTTTATATTGTGCCTAGTAGAGTATTTTATCAGCACTGCAATGGTTATTTTTATGACAAATATTTTTTTCTTATATATATCTTCTTATCATGTGCTTTAGTTTTTTAATGTATCAAACTTTATTCACTTTGTTTTCAAAAACAGAGTGAATTGGAAAACTTTTCTGTAATAAAACTACATGTAACAAAAATTTTAAAAGAAAATATTTTCTTCTACTTTTGCAAATTAAGTATATAAACTCTTTCCAAACATGCACATTACCAGAATTAATCTCTCATTTAAAATGAGAAGTTTTCAGCCTGTTACAGAACACAGAAGGTTTTTATTTATTTATAGTTATCCCCAGTATCCATGGGGGATTGGTTCCAAGACCTCCAAGGAGGCCAAAATTCATGGATGCTCAAGTCACACAGATAAAATGACCTAGTATTTGCATATATCTTAAACCTATGCTCCCTATACTTTAAATCATTTCTAGAATATAGTACCTAATACAATGTAAATGCTACATAAATAGTTGTAAATACAAGGTAAATGTTATGTAATTAGTTGCTATACTGTGGCAAATTCAACCTTTGCTTTTTGGAAATTTCTGGAATTTCCTTTTTCTGAATGTTTTTAATCTGAGGTAGGTTGAATCCAAGGATGCAGAACTCATAGGTATTGATTTCCGACTATATTTATTTATTCATTTAGGTGTACTTTGCATGTTGGCACTGGATGCTTTGAATCTGGTCACTTTTTCAATTGCTAGCATACTGATCTTTTGATATCTAAGGTTCAATAATTTTTGGAATAATTTTTAATTGAATAATTATATTCAATCTTGTATATAACTTCTTAATCATTAAAGATTACTTGATTTTTCTAAAATTAAATTTATTCTATTCTGTTTTCTCAAGTTTTCATGAACATATTCCAAGCCCTACTTTTTTTTGTATATATAAATTTATTTTATTTATTTATTTTTGGCTGCATTGGGTCTTTGTTGTTGTGTGCAGGATTTCTCTATTTGCGGCATGCAGGGGCTACTCTCTATTGTGGTGCACAGGCTTCTCTTGTTGTGGAGCGCAGGCTCTAGGTGTGTGGGCTTCAGTAGTAGTGGTATGTGGGCTCAGTACTTGTGTCTCGTGGGTTCTAGAGCGTAGGCTTAGTAGTTGTGGCACATGGGCTTAGTTACTCCACGGCATGTGGGATCTTCCTGGACCAGGACTCAAACCCGTGTCCCCTGCATTGGCAGGTGGATTCTTAACCACTGTGCCACCATGGACGCCCCCAAGCCCTAACTCTGAATACTGGAAACTGCATATTTAAAAAATATATAAAATTTATTATATTCTTTGAAAGCTCTACTATTCCTCTGAGAATAATCTATATTTATCATTTCTATTGCTATCATGATAACTTTGATGATCAGTCGGACCACCTGTAGGAGGCAAGGAGGAAGGATAGCCTTCAAGTTCAATATTTAATAATTATCCCCATGCTAACTAATTAACTAAATATCTGAGAGAAAATGTTATATAGCTTTCTGTGACAAATAAATAAAGTGAGATTCTGTGACCAAGCATTGATTTGACAGAGATTCAAGACAAATTCATCTATCTATAGAAATCGACAAGTATCTAAAGCAATGCAATCAATGCAAAGGAAATATAATTGCTTTCATTTTATTATAGAGATATTCTCATTGAGGTTGAAAATGAATAAACGAGACATTGCTAGTAGTAGTCACTGCAAAAAGTAAAATAGAGAACAGAAAGTAGGGATGTTAAGAAATAAAAACATAAGATATTCAAGCATAGCCCAGGCATCAGCTAAAGTCATAGTTTCTAATAACAAAAAGAAGTAGACAAAAGGTTATGGGCTGTGTTTCAAGCTTGTGGTCTATTGTCTGTGTATCGAGAATAGAATGATGAAATAATGAATGGATTTTTGTTACATTAGCATATGAAATTTGACAGCACAGGATGATTACAATATAAATCTACCAATTGGGGTTTACCCATAGAGATAAATTGTAGAAATATGTGTACCAAAAAACGATGGCCAGTGTGGGGTAAAATAGAATCGAGACAGTACCAAATTACCCAAGATATTATCAATAGCTTTCACAATTTATCTACTATATATTTTTAAATAAATATGCATAAGGTGATCAAACTGATATTGATTCTTTCTATCACAGTGGTAGGAAGCATATCCTAGTTTATACCTGGCTGATTTTGAATGGATGAATTTTTTGTTTGTTTAGAAAAAATATGTCTTATATAGTTAATAAAGACCTATTTTTCTTAATACATTATTATCATTTTTTCTAGTACAATTCTATGTAGTAAAACATGGCATTTCCTTACTGTCTTTTTAATAAACATGTTTTTTTTTAACTGGGTCAGGGTTATAAATACTGCTTCATTCAGGACAGTTAAAAGGTGCCTGTAGATGACCCGAGCATCCTCACAAGTCTTGGGTATAGAAAAGGCCCAGAGACCCCTATCCTCTTAAGCAATGGGCTGTATCACTACATGGTAGGTTGACTACAAAATTTATTGTCCAAACGGAGACACTTTTGAAAGTGAAAGGGAGTGCTATTAATAATTACACCTGGACAACAGGCATAAACCACAACTGTCTGGGGAAAACCAGGACATATGGTCATCCTATTATATGGAGACAGTACAATGATGTATGGATGGGATCTTTGAAGTCTAAAATGTAACTTGGTTTGGGATTTTTTTCTGAGCTAGAATATCTTGTCTTGTCTATGTGTAAGTTCTGTTTCCTCATAGCTAGGCTATTACAGAGTTTTGTAGGAAAACAAACTCTTCTTTCCCCCATTTTAAAAGAAATATAAGCCAACATCTATCTTAGATGCTGTTTAGATGTGGAGGATAATTTGAAGATGGGATGTATTGCAGTATTGGTAGTTATCTTTACTCCATGGGCTAGTGCTCTTGTGATATTGATAATATGATAAGAGCTTCTGAAGAGCTATGGTTTAAGTCATTTTTCCCAGAATTTATTTGAACAAATTCTTAGTATGATATCAGTTATAATTTTATTAGTTTCTAATTGTATTGAATTATTATAAGAGAGAGTAATTTTTTTTAAATATGGTAAACTTTATATTGTGGCCAAATTAAACATATAAAGGAAATGTTTATTCTCTACTAAAGGGATATGTCTATTAAGCCAATTATTATTCAGTTCTATGAATTACATTTTGGCTATTAAATCTGTCAAATTCTGCGAGAGATATACTAAAGTTTCATACTCTAATTTATTCAACGCTTTATTGCACTGTTTATTTTTTGTTTTATGTATTTAAACTATCGCTGATATATGATATGAATTTATTATTAATGTGTGTGTATTTAAGGCTGCTTATATCTTCTTCATGAATTGTGATATTTCTCTTTAGACAGTGTCACTTTATATCCTTTTCTGCTGCTTTTAGCCTTATAATTCACCTCATTATATATCCATTCTAGCTTTCTTTTATTCTCATTTGCCTGGTATCTCTTTGTCTATCCTTTTATTTTTAATCTTTTTTTACTCACTGAATTTTACTTGTGTGTATCAGTTTAGATAGGAAAATACTATGTTTCACTCACAATTTAACCCTGACATTTCAGAGACTTAAAAAAAAAGCAAAAACAAAGTGTATTTTTGTCTCTTACTAAATCCAATGAAGTTTTTTTCTTTCTTTTTTTTTTTTTTGACTTTCTATCTCCATTGCCTCTACCCTTGTTGCAATAACTCAGGCTGTTTCAGTTTTGTGATTCTGCCATCTCAAAAGGAGGTGTCTGTAGTCACTGCAGCAGAAGAGAGACTTGGTACCCATGCCTCCCTATTAAACTATTTGGCTCAGAGCCCATTGGCTAAAACTAGTCATGTGACCCACTGAACTGCAAGAGGCCTGGGAATGTGGTCTTCCATTACCCAAGAAAAAGAGAACTTAATAATGCTTAATACTTTTAATGTCAATGATAATGTGTTTCCTGAAAATAAAGTACAGCTATTTCTTTTCTTTTAAATCTTGAATAGTGTCTCTATCTTTTATGCAAGGAGTTCATTCTGTTTATACTTAGTTAAGTGAATGATATACTTGATTTAATGAAGCATTTTTGTTCCCTTTTCCTAATTATTTCTTGTGGATCAAGTTGCTATTTTTTCTTTCCTTTTTATCCTTTTTCCTTCATTTTGTTCCTTTTTATTCCATTCATATTTACTTTTTTTCTTTCTCTGTTTTTATATATAATCAGAAACATGTATTTCTGCTAATATCTGAAAACAAGATACCATCTTCTTCTTCCACAGAGTTTTACCTGGTGTATTAGCTGGCTAGGTCTGCTGTAACAAAGTACCACAAACTGGGGGGCTTAAACAACAGAAATTTATTATCTCACAGTTCTGGAGGCTAGAAGTCTGAAATCAAGGTGCTGGCAGCATTAGTTCCTTCTGAAGCTGGGAGGAGAATCCATTACATTTCTAGACTAACTTCTGCTGGTTGCTGGCAATCTTTGACATTCCTTGACTTGTAGACACATCACTCTGGTCTCTGTCTTCTCTCTGTGTACATCTCTGTGTCAACATTTACCCTCTAAGTATGACCACATCTTAGATGTTACATCTGCAACAACACTGTTTCTTAAAAAAGTCACACTGTGGGGTTAGGCCTTAAACCTATGAAATTTGGGGAAATACAATTCAATTCATAATACTTGTTTTCCACATGTTTTATTTTCCTGTTATCCCTCAACCACACCAACAAAAAAAGCTCTGTAGAAAACTTTTACTTTCCCTCCTTCCCCCTGCCTATAATTGCTATCTTAACTTGAGATAGGTTAGAGCTGTTCATTGTATAGCCTTTATCATTAAGAATGTTTATTTAGTATTTATATTATACACTTTCAGTAATACCCTTATATAGTTAGAATTAATATTTGATATAAAATATAGAGAGACATAATCATGTATGTAATAAATGTATAATTATAAATGTCAATGTTCTTTTCTCACTGCTATATCCTTTATGCTTCACTGTCCCTTACATCAATGTCTCTCGCTGGGTTCACTTGTAAATTGGTTAGATTTTCTTTTTTTTTGCCTGCATTTTCTTTATACGGAGTTTGTAGGTGAATACCTGAATTCTTACATATCCCCAAACATTTTACTTTGATCCCAAAAGATGAATGATGTGTTAATTAGTGTCACTTGCAGTCTTTTTTATTGGAGGTTTCTGTAGTTGCTGTTCTACTGTCTGGTTTCCTCCAAAATGCCGTATAAAAGCCTAGTATCATTCAGATATATATGTTTTCAATTGTGTGCATCTTGTTTTTCTTCTTGGCATCTTGTAAGATTTCTCTTTATTCTTAGGGTTTTGGAATGTTGCTACTATATGCCTAGGAGGTTACCTGTTCTCCTTCATACCCGCAAGTTAGGGAGCCAATCAATCTGAAGACTCAGGACATTCTTTATTTCAGGGAAATTTTCTTCAGAGACTATTTTAGGCTATTGCCTTTCTGTTATCTCTCTTTTTTTTTAAAAAAATAATTAACTAATTTATTTATTTTTGTCTGTGTTGAGTCTTTGTTTCTGTGCGAGGGCCTCCTCTAGTTGTGGCAAGTGGGGGCCACTCTTCATCGCGGTGCGCGGGCCTCTCGCTATCGCGGCCTCTCTTGTTGCGGAGCACAGGCTCCAGACGTGCAGGCTCAGTAGTTGTGGCTCACGGGCTTAGTTGCTCCGCAGCATGTGGGATCTTCCCAGACCAGGGCTCGAACCCATTCCCCCTGAATTAGCAGGCAGATTCTCAACCACTGTGCCACCAGGGAAGCCCTGTTATATCTCTCTTTTTTTTTTTTTCCCTCCCTCTGAATTCCTGTTGTTCTAATGGATGGGCTTGTTTTGTGTAGGTCTTAGCCTATCAACTGTGATGCTATTGTCTAGGAATGCCTGGGGCACTCACCTGAACTCCTGAGGCTTGTGGTGAGCACTGTTGAATGATGTGGGTGGATTGATTCCTGTGGTTCTTACTATGATTGCAAGACACACCTCAGCAACAAACATCAGGGAATCTTGAAAAAAAATATTTATCACTCGAAGGTTCTGGAAGATGTACAGCATGCCCAAGAGCCACATAGGGGAGGCTGTAGGGAGAGAGAGAGAGGGAGAGAGAGATTGGATCTGAAGTTCTGCCTTTATTGCGGTAGGAGAGTGGGGCACCCAGTGTATGGAGGGTTCATTCTTTACTGGTGAATTTTAAACATAAGAGCAGGAAATAGGGTGTGGGAAGGGAAAATTGGGCTCACGGGGCAGTCAGTTTTCTAGGTTACCCAGGGCTTTCTCAAAGGGGGAATTCATGGATGGGGAGGCCTGGCTTCTTATATAATTGTGTAGCTAGTAGCTGCGTCATGCATCTGGCAATATGTTTATTCAAGGTGAATGCCTTTGGAATGAATGCCTCAGCAATCAGAAAGTTCAATGTCAGGCACTTACATTGTAGGCCTCCCAGATCTACCTTTCAAGTCATATCTTTTCCCTTATGATTTTCCTCCCTTTATAATTTTTCTCTGAGCAGTGGGAAGTTTATCACATGTGAGAACTCATAAGTGATCATTCTTTCCTTCAAATCATCTACTGAGTCATTTAATTTAAATAATTTTAATATTTTCATTCATATTTTCCCCAAATCCTCCAACATTTCTGTTTCACTGGGTGTGTGTTCTGATTGTTTCTCCTCTCTTCAGTTGCTGGGGCTCCTTAGATGAACTGCTATTTTTATTTTTTGGCTTCCCAGTGCTCAAGTTGTATCAACCATGTTTCTAGCTTCTGTAAACTTGATGTTTTAACATCTGCCCTACATGCCTAGGCCAGACGTGCCTTGTTCTGGACAACTTGACAATGTGTCAGAGTCGCTTTGTCTTGGCCTCCTGCCTCTCTCATCACCCGTCCTCCTTGGGAGGAGTCCTATTTCCAGGCATGCTTCTCTTTTCTTTTGTTTTTTTTTAAATTTTATTGGCATCAAGTTGATTTACAAGGTTGTTTTAGTTTCAGGTGCACAACAAAGTGATTCAGTTATACATATACGTATATTCATTCCTTTTCAGATTCTTTTTTTTTTTTTTTTCAATTCTTTTCTTATATAATCACAGAGCATTACAGAGAGCTAGCTCTCTGTGCTGTACAGTAGGTCCTTGTTGGTTATCCACCTTATATATAGTAGTGTGTGTATGTTAATCTCAAGCTGCTGATTTATCCAGGCGTGTTTTTCAAATACGAACCAACCAGTCCAGAACCCACCTCTGTTATTAGCTCTCACACCCTGGACCACAACACACTTGCCCGAATCACTTCAGGGCCAGGTACCCGACAACTGGGAACAGCCTTAAGCCCCAGATCCCACTGAAATCATTCAAACCAGCCAGTCTTAAGCCTACTTACCCTGTCTCATCCATCCCTTCCCAAGGAAACCATAACAAAGGCACTTGCCCAAAGTACCCCCCCTCCCTCTGCCTCCTGACTGACTCCAGTGCTTCCCTGTGTGGCCTCCTCGTCTTGGGAAGGGGGGATGCCCTTTCCTCTTGGGAACTGTGAGTAGTAAACTATCTTTAAATATCAATTATCTCCCAGGAATTCTCTGGCCGTCCAGTGGTTAGGACTCTGTGCTTTCACTGCTGGGGCTGGGTTCAATCCCTGGTTGGGGAACTAAGATTCTGCAAGCCGCGCAGTGCGGCACCCCTGCAAAATCAATTATCTCCTGCTCTGCTGGCTTTACTACACCTCAGATTTTCTATTAATACACCATATTTTAAAGCACAGGTCTAGATGTTGTAGTTTACCATGGATGGCGGACATTAGCCCGTCCATCCATCCCCTGCCAAGGCACCAGACTCTCTCCCAGTCTCGGAAGAAAGGAAATGTCAGTACATCCATTCAGTTCTCAATCTCCTTTTGTGGTCTGTTGTCCTGATGCTTTCTCAGGGTCTCTGTTGCCTTGCCTCTAGGCATTTACAGATCTCCAAGATCCACACTGTCTCCAGGATCTGCTACTCTCCGAATTGTCTCCCAAATTTTAACACTGTTTGCCCTGTGTTTGTCCGGGCTTCTACACAAAAACCTGTATCAGGAACTCTCCATGTGCGTCATCAGTGCCACTGGGAATTACCCAGTGCTTTGGCTTGGCTGAGAGAGGCAAACAGTTTAGGATTGTGGGTGGAGAGTCAGTCACATATAGGGTGTTACTTGGATTCTGGAGTCACACTGACTAGGTTCCAATTCTAGCTGCGCTACTTATTAATTTTACAGCTTTACTCATGTAACTTAACCTCTCTATGCCTCAGTTTTCTCATTCGGAAAATAGATATAGTGATAATAGTACCTACTTCATAAGTTTGTTACATGAGTAATTACATCTAAAGCATCGTGTAGTCATTGGCTGTCACTGTTATTATTCTTTAATGTAGTCACCCCTTTCCTAATGAAACAGAAGGAATTAACAAAAAGAACACTTTCTGGCCTCATGATGATTTTTGACTCTAACAGAACTGTAAACATCTACTGAGCAGACCTAAGGAAATGAAGAATCAGGATAACAAGTTTCTACCATCATAATCACCATATTTCAAAGGATTTGTATGTACATGACTGTGTATGACTTGGAGATATAAACCAAAATCTCAAATTCTTCGTTTGTTTCTGTATTTGAAAATTAAGTACATTTGTTTTGAAGGTAGATACGTTGTTTTTAAAAGAGCAAAGGACATGAATAAACATTGTGAAGAAGAATAAAAAGAAAATATAAATGACTAATAAAATAATGTTGAACGTCAGCTAAGTTTTGGGGACTTGGGAATCCAGGCAGGCCTTGGATTTTGGTGGATTATATAGATAATAAATGCTTAGAAAATATGAAATAGACAAGCATAAAGAAGAGAATACAGAAAACCAGTTATCCCACTATGTAGAAATAACTACTGTTAGCATTTTAAATCAATTACCTTCTCTTTTTTTTCTGTTTACTTGTTTCATACATTTTTATGGTGATATATACAAAATCTTTTGAAATACATTTTTTGCAAACTAAAATGGCACCATGAACATATTTTATACCATTAAATATTTAATGGTATAAAATAAAAAAAATATTTAAATTTATTATTTCTTTGTATGTGTTTAACAAAACATATTTAGCTATTCTCCTATTGATGTATACTTATTATTTCCAAATTTTCACTAGTTAAAATAATACTGAGATTGACATCTTTACATTTTTAACCTTCTTATTCAAACTTTATTTGCAAGTATGAGAAACCGTCTTGAGCTTGCCTGAGGCCAAAGAAGGAGGGAGAGTGGTAGAAGAATTTATTGAAAGTTTGTGGGTTATCTAAGATTCACAAAATTAAAGTTAAAATAATTGCTATCATTTTTTACCCTGTCAAGTTGAAATTGCTCCTTTTCCCAAATTATAACATTTAACATTAGCAAGGGTGTGATAAAAGAGATAACCTCAGTGAGTGTTGGGGTGGGAGAGAGGTGCTCAGAGGACAGGTTTTCTGAAAGCAAATTGGCAATAATTTGAAAAGACTTCAGAAATAATATTCTTTGATGAAGTAATTTTATGCCACTAATCTACATTCTATGGAAGTAAGCAGATGGAATCAAATATTTCTGTTTAACAAATTATAGTGAATTTTGGGGAGAGTTGTCTGTCTAGACCTCTCCATTCTGCCTCTCTTCATTTAGAATTGCCTATCATGCTTATAGGAGGGTTTCCAGCATTCTGAAAATCTCTGCATCACCTTGCCTCTATTATGTAAGTTAGTTGTCCAAGGTGGGCATTTAATGGAAACTGGATCAGAGACTTCCCAAGGATTTGTAATATTGAAGTGAGAGACATGGTGTTGACAGCAGAATCATATTAAGAGCAACACTCTAAGTGCAAAAGTCCATGGGATCCTTCCACCAACATCCCAAGGCCTGGCTGTGTTTCCATGGTCCCCAAAGCTTAGTTGATGTTCAACATTATTTCATTAGCTGTTCTATTCTTTTAAAAAAATTCTTCTTCACAATGTTTATTCATGTCCTTTGCTCATGTAAAATTATATGTTTACCTTTAAAAATGTATTTAATTTGTAAGAACAGGAGCAAACAAAAGTTTGGGATTTAGATTTATATATCTAAGTCACACACAGCTATGTACTTTCAAATCCTTTCAACTATTGTGATTATTATGGTAGAAACTTAGCCTGATTCTTTCATTTCCTTAGGTCTGCTCAGTATGTTTACAGTCCTGTTAGAGTCAAAAATTGTTGTTAGGCCAGAAAATGTTCTCTTTGTTAGTTCCTTTTGTTTCATTAGGAAAAGTGTGACTACATTATAGGATAATATCAGTAATAGCTAACACCTACATAGTACTTTAGATGTAATAACTCATACATCAAACCTTTGAAGTAGGTACTATTATTATAATTGCCATATTTGTTTTACAAATGAGGCAACTGAGGCACAGAGGGGTTAAATGACATGACTAAAGTTTTACAGTTAATAAATAGCACAGCTAGGATTTGAACATAGTTAGTGTGGCTACGGAGTCCAAACTCTTAATTCCTAAGCCATGTGGCTTCCCACAATAAAATAAATTTGCTCATGCAAGAAGTATTATACTTTTCATATGCCTAGCATCCTATTAAGCGTAGTTTAATATATTGCTATTAAAGAGAAAATCAATCAATATATTTTTCTCTTTGAGAATATAAAATTAAGAATATTTTACAATAAAAATTCAAAAGCTATCATCTGCTGAGGAGTTTTATTTCCTTGGCTAAGGATAACTATGAGGCAGTGTCACAGAGCAAAAGCCCAGGTTTTTCTCAGCCGTGTGATTTTTTTACAAGTAACTTAAACAATAAAGTCAGATTTATTACCTGCAAGATAAATATATCTACCTTATTGGCTTTCTTAAGTTATTGAGGATATTAGATGAGATAGTTCATGAAAGGGTTTTGTAATTTATGATATCTTATAAAATTTAAGTTTGCATTATTATTAACATATTTTGTGCCATGAGGGAAGAAATTATATATTCTTATTGATTTGGGAAAAAAAGTTTTAAAAATCGATTTTAGGATAAGCAATATCCCTTCTATTGGGAAATAATGCAAAAATATGTCAGGACTAGGAGGAAAAGAGTTCAGGGGATCAACATAAAATATGGTCAACACCATAAATATATGGTTTGTATTTACTTGGCTCATCAGAAACTGTGCTGATAAATCAGTGAACGTAAAAGAGATAGAAGGTGTTGGAAGAACTTCTTTTTGTATGTTCGGAGATGTTCTATGTCCTGTCTATATTTTCAGGGCCACTTTGGGATCCATATGCATAAATGAAGACAAAATATTTCATTTAGAGTGGAATCTTTTTTGGCTCACAAAACCTGGCCCTGCTTAAGAATAAATTAAGAGAAAATACTTCTTTTGGCAGTTTTGAATATTTTAATAGAGTAAAATTATATGCTAATTATCTGTTCTGTTTCATTATCTGTGGCATATTTTAATTTTAAGCACCTTTTTTTCCTCCTATCCCCAAATTTCCAACAATTGCATTTTTTTGGGAATGTAGATTAATTGGATGCTCTTCAGTCCTTATCCTCTTCACTTTTTTGCAATATTGGGCACTCTTGATCATTATCTGTTTAAACTTCTCTTCTTTTGTGGATTCTGCATCCTTCGGAGATTCCTTCTGTTCTTCTCACTGGCTCCTCTTCCACACACGCCTTAAAAACTGAGATGCCCCTTGGCTACCTAATCATCCTTCTGGTTACTTGCTCTGGATGATCTTATATGTGATCATCAATTCCAATCACAGGATTTCCTGAAAATACATAGCCTAAGATCAACTCTCCTATAGTCCCCTAATCCCATATTCCTATCTGCCTTCTTCATAAACCCCTCTGCATATTCCAAGGGCATCTTAAACTTAACATGCCTCAGCTGGAACTCATTACCAGTTGAGCACACTTCTTTAGCTTTCCACATTTCTTAGTGTTGATAATGGCACCACATAACCATCTAAATTCAAAAGCTTGGCATTCTCTCAGATCCTTCGTTATTCCTTACATCCATATCCTATCACACCCCAATGTTAGTCTGCTTTCAAATACATATCAAAGACTGTCTCCAGCTCTAGGTCACCATATTAGTATGGGTCCCATCCTCTCTCATAGGAACAAATAACTTTCTAAATGGTCTTTGAGCTTTGGGATTTGTCTCTGCTACTGTCTCCATCCACACTGTCATTAGAGTGATTTTACTAAAACACAGTGTTGATTTACAGTTTCTTTATTCCAAAAACTTCCGTTGATTTTCAGCTGGATAGAGTAGGCAAACATATATGAGGCTCTTCATACAGATGTCCTTTTCCAACTTTACCTACTTCCTCACTCTAACTTAGTATAGTATATATGTAATACAAATTTAAGTTTGTATTATTATTAATGCATTTTGTGCCATGAGGGAGGAAATTATGTATTCTCATTGATTTGAGGAAAAGGTTTTAAAATTGATTTTAGAATAAGCAATATCCCTTCTAGTGGGAAATGACACAAAAGTATGTCAGGACTAGAAGGAAAATAGTTCAGGGGATCAATGCTGATTTACTTTTCCTTCCCTCAACCTACCTGGTGCATATATGTAGGGTCTTCCTCTTCCTGTGATTTCTCCATCCCTATTCCCTGCCTGGTCAACTCATGCCTGGTCATTAAGACCTAACTGGAATGTCATTTTTTTGGCAATTTTCCTAAGTAGTCAGGTAATTTCTCAATTCTGCTACTATAACACTCTAAAAATGATATTAGTAGGGCTGCTTTCCTGTTAATTCTCCATATTATATATTTGTGTGACTTCCTCTTGCTCCTCTAGCATATTAGCTTTAGGAGGGTCTCAAAACCCTCTCTTTCTTTTTTTCTACCTTGCCTTTCTTTCCTTATTGCTCACTAGTAGGTGTTCGGTAAATGCTGGTTTAATATGAATAAACAAAATAAAGAGGAAATAAATGTATTGTAAAAAAATGTATTTACCAATTGTGGGTAAATATATTTGTAATACATTATATAATTTCTCCCTGCAATGCATTTTGCTCCATTTCTTTCTTTTCTTTTTTCTTATTTGATAGAATTGTATTTATTTTTTTCTGTGTATGGAAGTTTTCAATAAAATTTCAACGTTAAAAGAAAAATATATAAAACAATTGTATCAATACATTGAGATTAGTAGATATTTTGGGCATAGTTTGCAGTAAACATTCTTAATTAATTTATTTTCTACTTAAATGCTCAGTAAACGAGATATTGTACTGATGGAAACCATTCATATGGTAAACTAGGTGAGGCATTGTTTTAAATGATTCAGGATGTGTTCTATTTATTTTTCTAAAGATTTTTTTTTTTTTTTTTTGCTTAAAACTTTTAATCAAATAGATGATCCATGTTTTTTTGTTGAAAAAAAAGAAAGATCCAAATTTCTCTTGTCTGTTCTCTGTATAGTCTACAGTGAACTCACAGGTAAAATCTAAACATCCTGATGACATGCTAATTGTGTTCTAAAAATAGTTTGCATAACTACTGAGAACTTCAGTTCTAAAGATCAAATGACATCTTTAAGAGTGGTTTATTATTTTTTTAAAGCATTGTTGAAAATGATTCTTTCATTTTTCTGAATTAGCCCTATTTTATTTTTATTGACTTTTTGTCAGCAGGATTCTACCTGGTTCTTTTTAATTACACTGTACAGAGACCTCACCTTCAGTGACTCTTCCTCTCTCACTCTAGCATGAAAGTTCAGCAAATGCAAAATCTGGATTTGACAGGCAGCTGATAATTATTTGCAGTTATAGAAGTTTCTTAATTACAAACCTATTTCTAAGCAGTCATAGTGTTGAATAATTAGAATCTGACATGAAATGAACTAGACTCAAGAATCAACCTGCCATATAAAAGCACTCATTTAATCTCTCTGAAGCTCAGTTTCTTCATCTGTCAAATAGACATTTCACAGAGTTTATTTAAATACAATGAAGTTTTCAATAGTGAAACACTAGACAATTCAATCTGTTTTTATTTGTGTTGTGCCCATTACAGTAGAAATACCAAACTGTAGATTGTCATCCTTGGTAAAGTTATATGTACATTTTTATTATTCTCCTAGTGTATATTTTAAAAAGAGAAATATGGAATATATAGACTTGAAGACATGTAGTCCAAAACTTACAGTAAGTTCCATTAAAAAGTGACCCATTAGGGAAAAAAATAAGGAGAGAATGAGCTTATGCAGTATTTTACCTACTTCAATGCATATTCAACAAACATTTATTGAACATTTATCTTTGTGCATAAATATTCTGTACTGAGTCATGTAGAATACAAGATTTTCTAGGATAAGTGGGTTCTTACCTTCTAGAAATGTGAAATTCCATAAAAAAATCATCATCCATTGATTGTTTGAATCCTTAATTCAAAAGTCACCTTTTCTCATCCAGCATTTATCTGCCATGCACTTGTTTGAGTGCTCAAATTCAGTCGAAAGACCAGTACTTTTAATATCTCTAAAATCTATTTTTCACTACAGTTAAGCAATTATAAAACAATAATTATAGAAATGCAAGCATTAAGATAAAATGCAACAAATGACTTTCTGGTAACTTTGCAGTCGATATGTTCTTTCAGGCACTTAGAGAGTTGGTATTGATCGTTTCTAAACTCATATTTTTTTTCACAGTGTACCCTTTGCAAAAACACATTTCTGTTGGGATTTTTCCACTCTTTACCTTTGTGAGAGTTGTGGAAAAAAAAGACATAAGAATCATGTAAATGAAATTTTATTATTTTAATGTCCCACATCGGGTCCTGATGGAAGTTTGCAATGGGCTGTGTTACAGGAGAGGGAAACAGGATGTTTTATGATGGTCAGTGCACAACCCTGTTCTTTGCTCTAGAGGAGACACTATCTCTATCCTCTGGGGCTGGAAACACACTTGCACTTTACTTTAGAGGAAGACACTATCTTGGTCTTTCAAGGCTGTTTGCTATACAAATATTTCTGAGAAGAGAGTTTCTAATATATGGTAGCCAGTACCTCGCCAAGATGTGCAGAAACATGACAGATCACTGGAGAACTGGTTCTCCATAGCTTTCTGTTGAATTTAGGCAAAACACATAAGTGCAAAACCTCCAATATTTATTGAGAACCTGCTCTATAAAACTTAGTATTTGGCACTGAATGATACACAGTGATGGGGAAACCATGGTCCACATCCTCAAGAAGTTAAAGGATGTGCATACACACACAGATACTATAAAGCACAGTGGTGTAAGTGCTCTGTTTAAGGCAATTCACAGAGAACTTATTAGTGCTTGATAGCATAGATACTGGAATCCCTATAGCCCAGTAGGTAAGAGTTGAGGCTGAACTAGAGTTTAAACCTAAGTCCCACCAATGAGCATCTCACATGCAGTATTTACCCTCCCTGTCTTCAGTCCTCATTGGTGAAACTTATATTAGTACCTACTTCACAGGGTAGTTGGGGAAATTGAATGTTTAACTATAGAAAAAAATCACAGAATAGTTTCTAAAACATGCTATCTGTTGAAAAAATTTTAGCTCTATGGCATAGAACTTCTATCACTTT
Source organism: Monodon monoceros (assembly GCF_005190385.1). NCBI lineage: Eukaryota > Metazoa > Chordata > Mammalia > Artiodactyla > Monodontidae > Monodon > Monodon monoceros. Next base: position 55,878,048 of record NW_021703770.1, on the reverse strand, counting down.
TTTACCATTGTGACCTTAAAAAAACTTACTTAACTTCCTGAGTCACATTTTTTCACTTATAAAGTGGGAGTAGTAATATCTCATTGATTGTCAGTTATCAATTAAAAATGTAATGAACATGCTTAATAAAGACTTAAAACTGGTAGCTGCTATTATTAATAAAAGGACATATACTATATATAATTCAAGGGATAGATTTGGCTTTCTTCTTTTTACCTTTTAAATTTCTTCCTCTGATTCACAGCTGGCAGAATAATGCAACAGGGGCAGGGCAGGGGGTGGGGAGAAGTGAAAACATATCAGAAGTCAAGACCTGGTTCTGCTCTTGATTTTATCATTAATTAATTTATTCACAAAATATATCGAGTGACCAATGCTTGGCAAAAGTTAAGTATGGCAGGGTCCCTTGCCTTTAAAAAACTCACAGTAGTGGCTCAAGTCACTTGCATTCTCCTGTGTAGCCAGAGGTGTGGTTTGAGAAAACTTAAAGCCTGAGGCATAGGTTGGATTGATCAAGGGAAGCCATGCGGAGAAGGATCTAAATGCATTTAAAAAGTTAACCCTAACTCCATAGGTCCTGTGAAGCTATTAAGGATCTTTAAAAAAAAAAAAATTATTGAAGTATAGTTGATTTACAATGTTGTGTTAGTTTTGGGTGTACAGCAAAGTGATTCAGTTATACATACATACCTGAATATATGTATACATTCTTTTCCCTTATAGGTTATTACATAATATTGAGTAGAGTTTCCTGTGCTATACAGTAGATCATTGTTGGTTATCTATTTGCCATTGAGCAAAGCTGGACAAGAGCAGGCCACTTAGAGAAAAAACCACACTCAACGTGGTGATCCTGGAGACAAAACTGACCCCACGCTTTTGCATTATATTAACAAGTAAAGAGAAGTGCTCTGAATTTAAAAGCAATAGAAAGGATCATCCCACCACACTAAGTTTTTGCCTCATCCTTAGTTCGATAGGACTAGAAATACCTGAATAAGGCCCTAAAATAGAAATGCTGACCATTGAGTTAGGCAAAAGACAAGTCTTTGGGGTTAAACTCAAACTCTCTCTCCTTCAGTAGCTCAATGATGGGCAGGTAGGGTGTGGTCAGGGATTAGGAGAGAATTGCCTTGATGTTTATGGGATAATTTAATCACACCCCTACCCCTGTCTCACCCCCAGGCCATGAGGGCTTGCAGTGATTCTATTTCACCATTTAATGTTAAAAATGCTGCTCTGTGGGACTTCCCTGGTGGCACAGTGGTTAAGAATCTGCCTGCCAATGCAGGGGACATGGGTTCAAGCGCTGGTCTGGGAAGATCCCACGTGCTGTGGAGCAACTAAGCCCTTGTGCCACAACTGCTAAACCTGAATGCCACAACTACTGAAGCCCACGCGCCTACAGCCCGTGCTCCACAAGAAGAGAAGCCACCGCAATGAGAAGCCCGTGCACCACAATGAAGAGTAGCCCCCTTTCACCCCAACTAGAGGAAGACCGCGTGCAGCAATGAAGACCCAAAGCAGCCAAAAAAAAAATAATAATAATAAAATAAATAAATTTATTTAAAAAATGCTGCTCTGTGGAAGCTTATTTCTTAACACGTGAGATATTTTTTTCAAATGTTTACCCGACTTTGCAGTGTTTAGCGCATTTAGGTATTGAATTGTCAGATACGTGCATTTTATTGTAATGCTGTTTACACCGGTCCCCACACTCTAGCAAAAAATATTCTCATTAACTACTGTTACCTTCATCCAACATGTAACCTCTCAGCAAAGCTCTTACTCCCTAGGCGAGCCCAGCCTCGGCCCCCGCACTTCAAGCAAGTGCATAAGCACCAGCTGTCAATGGTGCTTTCAATCCAGCTGTCAAGCCAGGTGTGGTAGGCGCTGTGCTGTGCTCTGATGTTAATGATGGATTAATTAAGCCGGTGTGTGTGCAGGCAGTGGAATCTGGAGAGCAGGCTGTGCGCTGCTTCTGGCTGGGGTTTCACGGCAGTCTTCAGTGTACTCCTTGGGGGTTTCCCCTCTACTTGCCAACAGGTCTGTACACTCCTCTTCAAAAGCAAACAATCAGCTTATCTGAATTAAAAACAAAGAACCCCATGACTAATTCACCAAAGCTCATGATCTTGACAGAGAAAGCACAGCTCTTATTGACAAGTCATGAAAGGAGGTGGACAGAGATGCTCTTTTTCTCCTCACTCTTGCGGAGTAGACTAATCTGTAAGTACATTGCTTATACATCATAAACCAGTGATATGGTATGATGTTCATAGCTCATAAGGTTATAGAATATTGCAATCTTTATTTTTATTTTTTTAAAAAATTTTAAATTGAAGTTTAGTTGATTTACAATGTTGTGTTAATTTCAGGTATATAGCAAAGTGATTCCATTATGTATATATATATTCTTTTTCAGATTCTTTTCCCTTATAGGTTACTACAAAATATTGAGTATATTTTCCTGTGCTATACAGTAGGTCCTTGTTGGTTATCTATTTTATATAGTAGTGTATATATGTTAATACCAAACTCCTAATTTATCTCTCATACCCCTTTCTCCTTTCGTAACCATAACTTTGTTTTCTATGTCTGTGGGTTTATTTCTGTTTTGTATATACGTTCATTTATATCATTGTTTTAGATTCCACATATAAGTGATAGCATATGATACTTGTCTTTGTCTAGTTTACTTCACTTAGTATGATAATCTCTAGGTCCATCCATGTTGCTGCAAGTGGCATTATTTCATTCTTTTTTGTGGCTGAGTAATATTCCATTGTGTATATATATATATATATATATATATATATATCTCACATCTTCTTTATCCATTCATTTGTCGATGGACATTTGGTTTGCTTCCATGTCTTGGCTATTGTAAATGGTGATGCAATCAACATTGGGGGTGCATGTATCTTTTTGAATTATGGTTTTCTCCAGGTATATGCCCAGGAGTAGGATTATAGGATCATATGGTAGCTTTATTTTTAGCTTTTTAAGGAACTCCCATGCTCTTCTCCATAGTGGCTGTACCAATATTTAAATATTTCCTATAAACATTTTTTGTTTTTTGGTATTTTTGCAGAATAACCTTGTTGACAATGTTGTTGCCCTTTGGAACTGTTCTGCCTCCATATTAGTTGCCTCTTTAGCATCAGTTAGGTTGCTTCTCTAATATGTGTCTTTATGTTACAGAGTTTTAAGCTACTGCCTCCATGTTGCTCATGGGCAGTGTCTTACCCGTTAACACCTTGCTTAGGACTTGGGGACATGTTGTCCAAGGTCTCAAAGGCTTTGAGCCCAGATTATACTCCATTGTATCTTGGATGAAAATTGTAGGTCTTCATCTTTTTTAGATAGAATAACAGCAATGTTAACAATAGCAATAATAATAACTACAATTAATTGAGCTCTTCTTATGAAACATAATATCATAATATCTTTACTAATCCATTTCACAGAGCTTAAAGTTTAGAGAGAGTTAAAGACTTGCTCAGAGTTGTATAGCTTATAGGGAAGAATGGAATACATTTGGAGTGAATGGATTTTGAAGAATCAATAGGGATTTATTAGGGAGGAAAAGGTGAAGCCAGAAGGAAACAAGCCTAGGATGTGGGCAACCCAGAAGCACAATGCCTACCATGGGCATGACTTAACAGGCACAATGCCTGTTAGGAAACTGTAGAACTTGGTACCACTGCAGCACACATATCTTGAGTAGAGAGGCAGCATGGGGGTGGATTGATAAATGCCATGATAAAAAGTTTGAACTTGACTTTATTCTTCTCTCAAAGAGGAACTGGTGAAAAGAGGAAATCAGTTTAGTTTTAAGAAGATAACGGCAATAAAGAGGATGCATTGGGGTGAGAGTGTCTGATAAGGGAATACAATTAAGGAGTTGTATCATTGATGAATATGCCTTATGGGGTGCAGAAAGCAAAGCACAACGGTGGGTAACGTATACTCATTGTACTACAGTCTGCTCTAGGAAGTTGCTCGACTAGAAAAATGTCAGACAACTGAACACACAAGGACTTGCCTCTAAATAATAATAATAGCTAGCATCTCAGTGACTAGTGCATGCCAGGCACTAAGTTCTTTACAGGTATTAACTCATTAATCTTCACAACAAGCCTATGGAGTAAACACAACGAAGTGGAGGAACCAGGTGACAAATCCATGGAAGGTAGCTTCCAGTTTGCTATCTTGACAACAGAATAAGACGGTATTTTATTTTATTTTATTTTGCGGTACGCGGGTCTCTCACTGTTGTGGCCTCTCCCGTTGCGGAGCACAGGCTCCGGACGCGCAAGCTCAGCGGCCATGGCTTACGGGCCAGCCGCTCTGCGGCACGTGGGATCTTCCCGGACCGGGGCACGAAACTGTGTCCCCTGCATCGGCAGGCGGACTCCCAACCACTGCGCCACCAGGGAAGCCCAAGACGGTATTTTAGATAGATATTTTATTTTATTTCATTTTCTTTATTAGCTACTGTAGTTTACCACCCAGGAACATTTACAATGCAAATTTAGATTTCATATCTATCATTGTCAATAACAAGGTGTCCTATTTTGTTGGGGAACCTCTCTGAAGAGATGTCGGAGAATTCTGGAGACTGCACTTTTTTGTAGAATTTTGATATTTGAGGAATGACAATTAGATCATATTACATCTGGATATCAGGGAAATATTTTATACACTACCTTACAAGTTCTCACCAGAAAAATTAATTCTGAATGGCTTGAATGTGCACTACTGTCAAATGGATTTAAAACAGAACGAAAGGACCCTAAGCAAAGGGTAATGATAGCAATAATAATGATAAATGGCGATGCATTATGTTAGGAACAGGGTGCACAGTTGGCTGCTTTTATTTAAGATGTCTTGGTAATGTTAAGACTGCAAAAAACATTAATAAATGAGTATGTAGTGTTGTAATCTGAAATCTTTTTGCAGAGATCTTGGTGCTTTTCAATGTGATTATTTGTTGCTATTATTATTTAATTAAAGATAACAAAATCATATTGATTAGCCTGCATGATGGCTTAAGGATCACAAATATCTCAAGAACTAGTCTGGTTGTTTGTTTATTGTTATGCGAGCCAAGACCATGCAACTACCAAAGTGAACACATTCTCAGTTTTCAAGGTGAAGAAAAAAGAAAAATCTAAATGGACTTTAGTTTCAGCCAATGATATTAATTTTTTTGCTACATCATTACCACAGGAATGTCCCAAATAGAGTCACAACCTATGTTAACCAGCTTGTGCATATGAAATAGTAATAGCAGACCCATGAAAGTGAATTTAAAAACAAAAATATATTCATTTTTAAAACAGAAGATTGACTGTAAAATAATTTTAGTGTGTATATGCAAATTGTCTTAGCTATGACTTCGTAATTTGTAACGGTATTCAGCTTGACAATGTTTACACTTGTTAATGACTTCCTTTATGAGTGATAATTGATCTACTTCATTATCATATTAAATCCCTGATCATATACCATTAGGGTTGATGTAATAAATGATCTGTGTGATCTTTCGTGTAATGAACTAATTAGACTAATTAAAATCAATATGTGTGCCAATATTATACTTTGAATCCAAATGCTCCTTCTTATTCTGCTGGCTTAAAATCAGCAACTCAGTAAAAAGGATCTAATGCTGATTTATGAGCACTTGAGGAACATGAGGCAGAATAAATTGCTTGTGGTAGTAGAGACAGCATTAGTGAAGTATAAGATACTAAGTGCATTGTAAGGTCAACAATAAGGGTGTATTTACACATGTAGTTATATGGCACCTTAAACCTCCTCTTAATATATCAGAACATCCCAGAAAAATTATTTTGTTTAAATGCCAGTGCAATTCTTCTGCACTTGTTCAGAAATAACATTGCAAAAATACAAGCATTTCAATTAGGTAATCAGTCTACAATAAGATGAAAATATGCATACTCAGTTTGATAAATATTTTTCAACTCGATTTATGTTCTGTTCGAGTGAAGGAGACATATCCTAAAGCTGAGGTTAAAATAAAAATCAGTGTGTAACTCTACAACTTTGAATTGTCCATTATTCATTCAGAAATTTATGGAAATTATAAATTGATAATTTTAGAGAACCTATAGATAAATTCTTCAAAACTAAATTCCTGTGTCATACTCTGAGGAAGACCTCCCTGACTCTTGAGACTATAGCATATTCCTCACTTAAATGTTCACCCAAATGCTTCTTCTTTTTTCATCGTTTATCAAAATTTCAATTGTATGATTGACTGGTTAGTGAAGATTGAATTTCTGAACTGTAACTTCCTCAAGGACAGGGATCCCATCTCTGATTCTTCCTTGGATAGGTCTAACACAGTGCCTTGCTCCCAGAAAGCAAAATCTGTTTCTTTAATTTTCTTTTAAATACTTGTCAGTTTCTTTGTTATTTCTAAAGTTTAAGTAAATTTTAGATTATTTTAATGGAAGATAAATATTGTACCTCAATAGTCAATAGATACCTCCAAAACAAACAAATGCAAAAAAACCCCAATTAAAATCAGATAGCTTATATCACAGACAGCTATATTCAATATCCTGTAATAAACCATAAGGAAACAAATCTGAAAAAGAATATATCTATACATATATATATACATATGCATATATATAAAATTGAATCACTTTGCTGTACACCAAAAACTAACACAACATTTTAAATCAACTGCATTTCAACAAAACAAAAAAATGGCAAACAAAAAATTCCCTTCTGAATCAAAAATAGAAAATTGGGTAGCCTTACTTTCTGCACAATCTGGCACACGTCTTCTTTGTATTTCCCTTGAGAGCCAGTGAGAGTTGTAGACAGAAAAGGAAACTGAATTGGAATGTGGAACTTTGGGCTTATTCATTAGATGCCAAATTAATGTTTATTCTTCTTTTTTTTTTTTATCTGACTTGGCATAAGGGCTTACAGCTATTGCCAACAAATGTAACCAGTATGCATTATCTTTGTATACTTCTTAAAGACTTTCCTGTCAGGTTTGGTTTACCTGTATCTTATGATGATCCAAGTATAGGTAGGCATTGAATATGAAAGTTTGACTTTGGGAATAATCTTTAGTGATTGCTGTGAGGCAACATGAAAGAGACTCTCAAGACATTTTCTCCAGCCCATTCAGAACCTGTTTCTCTTATTTCTCATTTCTTCGCATTCCTTATGGGCTTCTGCTCATCATTTGTGCATTCATTCATACAAAAATAAACACTTGAGAGTTTATGCAAGACACTATCCTTGCTTCTCTGGTAAAGAGTGTAGGGTTCCTGGTGCAAAACTATTTCTCGTCTCGGAAGAAAGCTAACACATGTACATAAAGAATTCTTTTTTTTTTTCTTGAATTTTATTATTTTTTTTATACAGCAGGTTCTTATTAGTTATCTATTTTATACATATTGGTATATATATGTCAATCTCAATCTGCCGACATAAACAATTCTCATCTAAAATGATATGTGATAAATCTTTGAGAGTCTCAAATTGCAAGTAAAATTTAAAGAGGGGCCAATGACTTCTAGCAGGGTAATTTAGGAAGATTTTGTAAGGGAGGTGGCATTCAAACTGAACGTTGATGGCTAGAAAGAATTTTGTCAGTTTGGCATGGGAAGTGACCACACTGGAGAGGATGAAAAGCATAATTAATCTCCCTATTCTAAAATAAGGTGAACTGTTAAATCCACACTAACTAGATGGTTGAGGGCAGAGGTCTAAATTAGCACAAATATGCATTATAGATGATTCCATTGTACTGCTTTCAAATACTTGGAATCATTGTGAATTTTATAAAGTGATATCTAATAGAGGTTCTAAGTAATTTTTTAAAAAAGAAGTATGTGTGTAAGTAATATTACAGGTTGTTGAGAACTTCTAACATATAATGAGAATCTTTATGGAACACTGATTTCAAGCCATAGATTCTAATAACATTTTATCGCATAAGAAAAGTGCAGTTCACTAGATTTCCTTGGTGGTGGAGGGTAGGGATAAATGGTATCAACAGATACATTAAAAGGAAGCTTGTAAGAAATGCTCTTAAATCTTAGGCAAAATCCCAATAACTAACATAGACAAGTGTGGACCTCCTCTCATTAAAACTAGAATCAATCGATTCTCTGGTTCATCTCCTTATTTCCTGAAACAGAGTCTAAAGGCTACTCACTCCCATGCTCAATACAGGATGAGAAAACTTGCATAGGCAGTGCTTTTCAATGTTATATGTGGAATTAGCTCAGAACACTGGCAGCTCCAGGTTACATTCAAAAATGTTATTATTATTATTATGGTGGTTATCCTTACATGAAGCCTCAGGAGAAAATTTTGAGTACTCAGTTGTGACATTGTTGGGCATTGTGATTTTTAAGTAAATAGTTTCAAATTCCTAAGTCTGTAAATCATGTTTAAAATGGGGTTTTGAGCTAAACAATAAGCTTTAAAAATTTATTCCCAGTTATGTTGTTCTATGATTCCACTACCAATAAAAGTATTTTAACCTTCGTGGAGATATTCAAATTTTTTAAAAAGCATAATTTTTTAAGAGAATAATCCTCTAAGAGAAGTAAAACAATGTGACAAAATGAAATAATGTATTTATGAAATAAAGCATAAATGAAATTTAGGTATATTGGGGGAATAATGTTTTAGGCAGTGAGGCGGCCACATAGATGAGAGCTGCCTGGGATCATTCTTCTTAGAGTCAGGACTAATGTTCTTACAGCATTCTTGTTTTGTTTTGTTTTTCTAATAAATTTATTTATTTTATTTATTTATTTTTGGCTGCGTTGGGTCTTCGTTTCTGCTCGCGGGCTTTCTCTAGTTGTGGCGAGAAGGGCCTACTCTTTGTTGCCGTGCACGGGCGTCTCACTGCGGTGGCTTTTTTTGTTGCGGAGCACGGGCTCTAGGTGTGCAGGCTTCAGTAGTTGTGGCTTGCGGGCTCCAGTAGTTGTGGCTCGCAGGCTCAGTAGTTGAGGCGCACAGGCTTAGTTGCTCCGCGGCACGTGGAATCTTCCCGGACATGGCTCAAACCCATGTCCGCTGCATTGGCAGGCAGATTCTTAACCACTGTGCCACCAGGGAAGCCCCATGCTTGTTTTTTTTTTTATGCTACTTAATAACCCCCACCGGTTCCCTAAATTTCTTCTCTCCATATCCTTGTGTGTCTACATCTGTTTCTCTCTCTCTCTCTTTCTATATCTGTCTCTCTCTCAACCGATGACTTCCTAGGTTGGAGAGGAAAGATTTGTGTAAGCAAGATGTTTTACTTTACCTGACAATTCTTATTTTTCTAAATAGGCATATCTTTCTATCTAAATGTATTTATTCTGATAGAGAATTTGTCATTTATTTGCACTATTAAGTCTTCAAGAAATAGAAGCTTGTTTCTGTTTAAATATTTAATGCCTGCACTGTGGTCTTTTCACAACTGTTCACTAAATATCCCTGGTTTATTTTTCCAGTCTGCCTAGAGGTCTTTGACTTTTTTTCACGGTTGCTGAGTAAAATAGATGACTGGGTGTTTTGCTTCTCTCAGCAATAATATTGTTACACTGCACTGGTGGACTTACCCTGTCACATGGCTGACCAGTGGTAGGCTACCTGTAGATGATGTTAAGTTGGAAAGAGCATTGAACTTGGGTTGTGACCTTGGGTTGGTCTTAGCTTTGCTACTTATTAGTTGTGTGATCCAGAGCAACTCATTGAAAAGTGAAGATGATAGCATCTATTGCATTGTAGCTTTGTAGGGATTACATAATATGCTACATGTGAAAGCAATTAATAAACTCCAGAACACTAAAAATTTAAGAGTTTATTATTAATTCTTATAAATAATACATTTCATTTGCATATTTAAATCTTGGAAAAAATACAAATTTTGTATTGGTTGGATATGGAAGATGAAAGTTGAAAATTACAATCTGTGTAACAATGAACGTAGATAATAAGAAGAAACCCTCATCTGTAAAAGAGAGTTGAATAATAGAAAAGGAACCAAAATAGGAATTCCAGAAGAAAAATATTTTATCTTATTTTTGATTGAGGTTGAATGATATGACTTGAATTTGCTATATGTTTGTGAATTATAAATATGTTCAACACCATATTATCTAATGATATTTATGTCCAAAGTAAACTTTTGTAACTTATTTTAAATCAGTGGCACAAAACAGAGAATTACCACATTGTAATTATACATTTTTTTTCTAGAGAGTTAAATATATAGAGATAGAATATGATTAACTTTATTCAATGGTCTAATAAAGATAGTAAAATTATACAATTTTATATATACAATACCTGCATATACTTTTATTTTGAATGGGCAAATGTTATTTTCACTTTTTGTCCAACAAAAATATTCAAAATGATTTTGGATCAACCCATAATTTCAATTTAATATATATCTCATTTTTCAGTACTGGAACTTCTGTGGAAGTTAAAGAACACTTTAGTTATTATATACTGTGTATTTTTCACTTATTTTGTTTTTTATATTCTACATAGGAGGGAAGTCATAAGGTATTTGTCTTTCTCCATCTAACTTATCTCACTTAGCATAATACCCTCAAGGTCTGTTCATGTTGTTGCAAATGGCAGGATTTTATATACTGTGCATCTTTAATATGTCATTCTAAAACTCAAAATGTAGCTGAAACGGAGACATTTTCCAGTTGAACACCTCTACTGAATTTACTAGCATCTTAATTTTAATGTGCTACTTTCAGAGAGACATTTTACAAAAAGAAGAGTTCAAGCCACAAATATTTTATAGTTTTGTTTAATGCATGGTTGTGTATTTTAGGAGCAGATTTATTTCTGATGAGTTTTTTGTATTTATTCTAATTCATAAATATCTTTTTTGTCCTCTTTTGTGTCCTAAGTGACATTTTGTGAATTTCTCAAATAGACTGATTTTCAAATACAGTGGATTTGTGTATCAATGGATACATTGCTCTCAAGAGCTTTTCTTGTTGGCCCCCATGTAGGAGTTCACCACTACATTCTTGTGCCCACATTATACTCCATCCCATCTCTGTTCTAACAATTATGAACAATTTTTACACCTGTAGACATGATTGTCCATATTAGATTCTGAGTTTTCTTGAGGGCAGGGCTGTATCTCATTGGTAGTTGCTCAAATAATGTTTTTGGAATAAAATAATGAAGTAGGAAATGATAAAAGACTTCATTTATAATGCTGTTAGAAAAACATTACCAGCTGAAGAAAGAATTCTAGCTTTCCCAAAACCTGTGTCTGATGAATATCAAATTCTTCATGTGTGCTAGCGACAAAGTCTTTTCATGTATTGACTTTTATGCATCTATGTAACATGCTACAGGACTATTATAAGAATCTAGCTGAAAAAGTATTTTATAAAATATAAAATGCTATAACAATGTAGTGCTTAGTAGAAGAAATTAGTAGAAGTAATAACAGTGATAGTTGTCACTGTCATTATTAATGATTTGTTCTAGTGAGACATTCAGTGCTCAGATAAGCCAGACTTCTTATCACCACATGTAAAATCTTATTTATTCTCAGCGTTATACCTTGAATACCTACTCACCCCTTGCTTATACTCATCTCTTTAGTTTTACCAACCTTGCTTCAAATCCCTTCATGGAATTCTTTAGCGTTGACTTCACAGGATATTATGGTCACCCTTTGTCACTATTGTATTTGACCCGTTGAATCTACTTGCCTGTCTTCTGATAACAACAACCTAAAAATTTGTTGCAGTGCTGTTGGAATCATTAATTAAGTTGCATCGCACATACCTGGCTTAAGCATGTAGACCAAATAAGCCAATTGAACTTTAAATTCTTAGAAGAAAAAAATGAAAAAAAAAATGACTTGAGTGGATTTATCTTAGCATCTTAGATTGTCCGTTATTCCTGCCACCTAGTTTCTCAAGCTGTCTCTCTATTTTCCAAGTCAGTTCTTCAGCTTTTTAAAAAATCTTTTTAATGTACTGTGAACCAGTTCATACCTTTCTGATAAATCTCCACTTTGTATAAGTTAATTTTGATTATGTGTGAGAGAAAAACTCTGATGCTTTCTCCATATAGCTGTTAGTAGTATGATTATTTTTGCCTAATTAAAGGAATGGTTGGCATGTGTGCAATTTTTAACTCCTTTTGAATACTCAAAAGCCTTTTACATTGTGTTTTCTATGTGTGTGTACTTACGTAATACTGAATGAATAATTTATCAGTAAATGATGTCTGATTGAAGTATAAATAGCAGAAACATGAACTTTAAATTTTATGACATATTTCCTCTGGCATTTAAGTTATAATGTCCACCTGCATTCACGCTGTTAAACTGAATGACTCAGAATAGTACAATTGAAGGGAGATTACTTTCACACTTCCACACTTTCCATATTTAGTAATAACCAGAGAAAAAACTGTTGCTTTCTAAAGTCAAAAATAAATATTAGGGGCTTATGATCCAGTCCTCTTGGTTTAGAAAGAACTTCAATTTCCAACTAATTCATTGCAAGATCACTATTTTTTTTTTAAGCCACGAAATTAACACACTATTCAGGCAGAATTCTGACGCTGTTTTCCAACCAAAATGATATACAGTTGTGATTTTTATTGTCCAGTTAGACTTTATTTTGGTTTTTGATATCTTTCATGGATAATGCTTTGTTGTCTCTACTTGGTGACAACCTATATGTGTATGAGGATAAAGAGAAACATAAATTATCATCTCATAATTATGTTATAGCTTATGAGTAACAAAAGATACCAGGGAAAAGTAATATTTTCATCCCTAGGCATGAATTCTGAAAACAAAGTGAAATTTGGCTGAATATTAGATAGGCAATATTTTGTGGTCATTTCAATTATCTGAGTTGGGAATGTTAAAAGATTTTTCTTTCTCTTTGAAAACATACATGAAAACATGCTGCTCAGCTTATGGAGAACTTCATGAAAATTTCAGAGATTTTGTTTGTTGCCTGTGCCTGTTTTATACTTGTATTGAATTATAGCCATATTGTGTTTATTTATGTTATGATTATTAGTATCATTATTTTAAATTTGTGTCTTGCTGCTTGCAGACTTCCTCTTGATTGGTACAGTATGACAACAGGTAATAGATACAATAGCAGTAAAACAGTCATCATCACTGCTGGGATGAGAAACCCCTCCTCTTTGCCTTTTTTTTAACCTTCCTCAGCTGGAAAGTTTTGACATCTGCTGGTTTGGGACATGGTTGAGCAGCTGTCAGCAGTGGGGTAGCTGCTTTCAGCAGCAGTTGGCGGGATGGCAGGGTGCCAGCTTGTACCATCTGTGCGCCTGACATTTCATTCTAATTAACAGTAGGGTTAATTGTTCTGGCAGGCTCAAATGTAGTGTCTAACATTACCCAAGGGAAACATGTACAAGTGCAGGAGTGGCAGGGAGCTGGGGACAGCATCGCTAACAAACCCATCGAGGCACAGTGGTTAACAACTACTGATGATTTTACTAGCTGGCCACATGCAATAAGGCGGAGGTATTTTTTATTCTGATGAATTATGCCAAGACTGTAATGATGTAGAAGGAATCAAGCTTAGAAAGGCTGAGACTGCTGCCTTAGGGCAATTGTGAGGGAACAATTTGCATGTTATTACTGCATATTCATACCTAATTGTGTTAGGCTTTGCTAATAGAGCAGAATGACAGTATGAAAAATCGAACAACTGCTTTAGAGGCAACAAAGCCCATGTTTTTTTTCTTCCTACACTATGAGTGCTGAATGATCATTTAGACATTTAGTTGCTCAATATGACAAGCCTACCATTTGTTAGCTTGACATAGTATAATTTATAAAGCAGTATTCTAATTTTACTTTTAGTTTATTCTTCTCATTTTATACAATATTCATGATAGCAATTTGAACGGGGATATTCATAGCTATTGTGAGTAGTTGTGATTCAAATAAAACTATATTTTGTATGAAGCATTACCATTGTTTTATGATGTATTAATTTTAATGTTTAAATAGCTTTTTCATATGTTAATACAACATAAACCAAGAGTTGATGAGAAATCCTCATTATAGCCATGATTATTCACATTGCTATAGTTAATGTCTCAACATTTCCATTATATAAAGACCTATTTTTAGTGTGGCTTGGACAAAGAAATTGTCAGGTGGTACAAAGCCAAAAGTCTGCTGTTTTAGAAAAGTGACTGGGTACAGATTCACTGAACTTAGTATCCCCACAATGCCTTCTGAAATCTTTTTATGGAATCTCAGAGAAGATAAAGAATTGGAAAATGCAGCTTTAGAAATCTACATTTGAAAACTGGTAAGATCTACCTTCATTCTAATTTTACTTCTTTTAGATTTGTAAGACCATACTTGTATCCTCAAGTAGTCCCAACCTGATACTTGAACAGCCAGTTCACATATTGTATTGCTTGCTCTAAGAGTGCAAAAACTTTGTAGATTATGTTAATGAATTAAGAAAAGAGTTTCAGTAGCTTTCCTGGTTAAATCATAGCACAATGAAAGTTTTTAATGTATTTTTTGTAATTTCTACTTTTTCAGTGTCTACCATGTTTAGTTCATAATTTATGTTAAACTCCTCTTATAGGGAAAGTTCAAAATAAGTTAAAACTTTGCCCCATGTTAGCTTGCTTTTTTTTTTTTTTTGCCTAAAATGCAACTATTTTCCAAAATAAATGTGGTTGGTTAAATAATATATAGTGTAAAATCTTTCCTAACTTGTACTTAAATTCCAAACCATGGAATTATATAAATACTACATATTTGCAGCTTAATTATGTAGTAAAATATTAGAGAACTATAATTCAAACAGTGTATGATATGGCTCAGTTAATTTATGAGACCCTAAATTTTGGCTATTGGTTGGTAATTCATGGCTTCAGACATAGAAATTTAGTCCCCCACATAAGATGTGTTCCATATTTGTACATTTCTGAATTAGAGGGTAAATAGAGACTTCTGTTAAGTATATGAGTCATCTCTCAGCCAAGAATATACTTTGTAACCCTCTGTGTTTTTGTCAAAGTTTTATATGTTTTTTTTTAAAGGGTAAAGGTTAATACATTATTTTGGAAACTTATTGTAATATATCATTCAAATTTAAGCAATTATAGAACATTTTAGTTGAAATATAAGCCTAATAAGATTTCATAGAATATAAATTTAATGGTACTTCTCAAAGACATCGTTTCATCATGCTGTTTTTTTTTTTTCTTTTTTTCTAATCCTAACTTCTGAAAGGTAAAAAGTAGAACATTACCAAACAAAAATACCAAGAGAAATGAAAATCCAGAGGTCTGAGTTTGATCTGTATTATCCAGGGGTTCTATGCTATAGGAGAGTATGTTTCATACATTAATAAACTCTAAACATAACCTATATAGTTAACTTTTGCGAGGTATTATTTGTGAGGCAAAGCCTTTGTTTTGTGTAACTCGACCTCTGTTTTATAACTGAATCTTCTAAGTGAAAATGCATGGGGCCATTTAATTGAAGAAAGGAAATTACTACCCTAAAACTAATAAATGTGCCTCTTTCTGAGTTTTGAACCACAATCTTTATCTGGTCCCTAAAGTTTACTTTATGGTCACAGTTATCATTATTATCAATGTCCAGAAGCTTTTTATACCTGTTTTTTTCCCCATTTTCTTCTGGTGGCTACTCTACAACCGAAGGTTCAATGAATGTTGTCCCCATCTCTCCAGGAAATAGCAATGAAATAAAAACAACATTTACTGAATGGTTACTGTGTGCTAGGAATGATTCTCAAATTTTGCATGTCTTACCTCATTGAACCCTTACAACAACTCAATAACATAAGGCCATTCACTTTCCTCATTTTTCAGGGGAGAAAACTGAGGCTTCAAGAGTAGTAGGGACTTGGTTATGATCATACAGCTAGTTGATGAGGAGACAGAAATACATACGGAGCAAGTTTTCTTAATCTCTGTAGGAGGTGCACTACATTAATCTCTGTAGGAGGTGTCTACAAGTAAGACATAGAAAGAGGAAAATATAAATGCATGAGAAAACACTTTAAGAAATAAATGTATATAGTTTACTTAAAATGTTAAAAGCCTGTCTTATTTATTGTCGAGAGAGTGGAAGTTTAGGAATCATTTGTTCAGAAACTGAGCTAGAGGATTATAAACTGAAGCTTTTTACTTTATAGCATGCCAAGATTTGGGAATGTGCTAAAGAGATTACTGAGTGTCCTTTCGGTGGAGAACTAGCCACTGTCTAATGGTACATATGGGGACTATTTTATTGTAAAGGGGTGTGCACATTTGATGAATTTTCTATTGACTAGTTGTTTTACAACTCAGTAGCAGTAGAGGTTAACCTGTAGAAAACTAATAGCAGTGCAAAGGATTTTCTTCCATAGTAATGCAAAAAATTTTGTCTGGTAGAGGAACAATTGGTTTTCAGCCCCTAAAAAGATAACCCCAAATATTACATTTTGTTGTCAAACACTGGAAACATCACATTTAAAACTTCTGATTTTAACAAGTTCTGCGTCCATTCACAAATTCATTTTGGTATTCTTGACTGCCTATATAAACATCTGTTTTTCAAATGCCTTTTTGAGCTAGTCTTAGATATCTTACTGAAGTCTTCATTAATTAATAGGCAGACTAAAATCTTTGGCACATGTTCATTTATTATTTGCATGGGAGTTACGCTTATAACTTTTTGAAAATTATACTTTGGTTAACATTTGGAGATTAAAAGACAGAAAGTAAAATGACTAAATTTTACTGAGTGCCTGTTATGAGTCTGGGATTGGCTAAACCCTTTTCATGTATTAGCTGTTTCAATCCTCACCATAACTCTACTTGGTAATTATCGATTTACCCATTTTACAAATGATGAGGTGAAGTTGAGAATGATTAAATAATAGCCTCAAAGTCCTGTGCTCGATCTAGTAAGTGAGAAAACCAGGGTCTGGGTCTAAGTCTGTCTGACTATGCAAACTTTGTTCCTTCTCTAGGATCAGGATGCTATATAAAAGGTAAACAAAAGATTAAATCAATGATCAGCATATGATTATTATCTAACCCAGGGTATAAATGCTGTTTTACAGTGAAAAGTAAATAACTAACAGGATGTCTGATATGTTCATTGGCAAAAGCCATTGATAATGAAGATACTATTCTTGTATAGAAAACATAGGAAAGCAGCTTGGATTTTCTGGAAACCAAACTCCATTCTGTTATCATTGTCTTGATTGTTCTTTCATTTCCATAATGAGTATCCTCTTTTGTCTTCAACAATTTTTCAGCTGTGTTTATCTAGGATTAACTCCTGTAAATTCTATATAAAAAAAGAGATAGGAAAGCCTCTTTTAGGCAAAAGTAACCTGATTTTTTTTTAAATCAAATTTTATTAGAAAATAAATCATGATAGGTGTGTAGCATAGTAGAAAGAGTGTGAGTTGTACTCGGATAGATATGCATTGGAATTCCAATTCTAATACTTAACAGCCTGTGTGAAAGTGAACATGTTATTTAAAACTTAGAGGTAAACTGGGTAGAAAGCACCCACACATATGCAGAGGGCATTCAATAAATGCCAATTACATGTGTCAGTTTAAAATGACATCTGGCCTTCAGAAAAGGCATCATTGTATGATTATTTCCTTTCTCTTCTGGTAAAATTTCACAAGTTTAGCAAAAATTTCTTTGAACAAACAGATGTATAATTACACTTATTGGTGTATTAGTAAAATATTTTTGTTTTCTTTCAGAAACTACATTTAACTTAAACTTCTAGTTTCTGTATTTGGATATTGAAGCCTATGTAATTCTAAAAGGAGACATTTATATTTGTTTAAAGTTATAAATTATAGTATATATCTCTTAATTCTTGAATATTTTCTAAATTTCAGCAATTTTTTTTTTTTTTCCTGCCAGGCTAATTTAACAGATAGTATCTAATACTAACTGAATATGTTTCCTATTGTTAAGTATTTTAGTTCCAGGAAAGAGAAAATGTTGTTGAGAATTTATGATCAGTTTTAGGCATACATTATGTTTATAACGACCCTTTCAGTTGGTAATAGGTATACAGACAGGTGAGCTTTATGTGAGTGCATGTTTCATTTAGTTATTTTCATTTTTAAAGTAATTGCATACATTTTTATAGCTTAATTTTTTATGGCTTTCAAAGATTTTGACTATTTGATGACATTCTAAAATCCAGAAAATTTGTGCTGTCAAACAATCCATTAATTCATATTTGGTCCATGGAAAGGCAAATTTAAGCATATGTGAGTTGTGACTATGGAGTGAAAGTAAGGGGAGAAATGCATTTCACAAGACTCACAACATACTAAAATGCAATCTTAAGTACTCTATGCTCTGCAAACAAGCAAAGAGGATGTCCAAGTAAGTTCTGTCAGTACCAGTTAAATGTTTTTTCACAAGGATGTTTCTCACAAGGCCAAAAATAAGATTAAATTCAGTGACCCTATGTGTGAAGCTATTTGTTTGACACATTAATATCTCTGGTTAACTTTTTCATGGTATAACATAAACAACAATTTTGTTGTTGTGACATTCACTCTAAGGTAACCCCTACTTCTCCAGGCCTAATCGACCTGAAGGAACAGTGAGTCAGACATGGTAGCAAAATTCCTCATTTCTGAGCCCCAACAGGCTACACTATTGAGACTCCAGGCCTTCCAAATCTCTCTTGTTCCCCTGGCAGAATCCCAGGAGATTCGCAAAGCTTCACGGTAGATGTGAAAATCACTTTGATGCTGATCTTTGCCTTGTAACGTCCTCACTCTAACTTGCCATCCTGACGTCCTTGTCACTTACACCATGGTGTCTGACTGCAGTGTTGACCTTGGGGTTGACCTTGCTGTCTCTGTCCAGTTACTCTGAATTCATAGTTCCTCCTGCAGTTAGCTCTTCTTCCCCTCCTCTTCCTCCTCTTCCTCCTCTTCCTCTTCTCCTCCTCCTCCTCCTTTCCTCTTCTCTTTGCCCTCATCCTCTCCCTTTGTCTCTCCCTTTTCTTACTCTTTCTCTTTTCCCACCTCTACGTCTGCTGTCTTTTCCTTCCTCCCCGTCACCGCATCCTTCCCATCTTCCTTCTTCCTCCTCCTCCTTCCCTCCCTCTCAACCTCTCTCTTTACTTTTCTAGTTCCCCCTTTCTCCTTTCTTCTTCCTTCTCTTTCTCCTCAACTGCATTCTTTTTTGTGGAAAACTGGTCTTTCATGAGTGAAAGAGAAAGGATAATATCAAGAAGTCACATCAACTGTGAAAATATATTGAAAAGACCAAAGGCAATTTTGTATTTCTTGAGTGTAAATACAGTGACATAAATGTTTATAACATAGTTGCTTTCTGCAAAGGCCCAGTGGACAAAACTAAGTGGCAATCACTCATACAGCTTCCAGAACATTCTCATGAAAACTACTGAATAAGAAGGATAATTTGCACTGATGAGTAACTTAGATCAGGACTTCCACAAGGGTTGGCTGCCAGCTGCTCAAGATTTTCAAGCTCAAAACTAGGAACAAGTGAGGCAGTGATGAGTTTGAAGCTGAAATTGCTGGTGGCATTCAAACATCTTCCTAGCGCTGACCATGTTAATGGTAGGACCAGCCTCAAGGGTCCATTGGTCTTTATGTTGATGATGTCTAGAGTTTCTGGTTGTCTGAAGGTCATTCTCTTTGTATTCCCTGGGAAGAACTCATGGAAACAATATCTCACAAATTCTTGCATTTCATAACAAGATGTCTGACGTTATGTTTAAAGATCAGCTTGTCTTGGTTATAAAATGTGTGGATTCTATTTTATTTTCTTCAGCATTTCAGATGTGTTACTCCATTGACTTCTAGCCGATTTTCTAACTTATAATGTTATCTTATTTTATACTTTCTACATTTCTTTTGTTCTTTAAGCTGATTTTGAAATATTAAATTATAGCTTTTATTTCATTTGTAGGCATGACTTACTAGCTGACTTTCTTTTTTATAGGGGTATTATAATTATTTTACAACTTACAAATGAAAATTTGGAGTCTATACAATACTTTTCTTTAAATAAAATGAGTACATGAATGTACTTTCAGAAAGAAGTGTTGGGTCATGATTTCTTTCTTAACTCATGGCTCTAGAGCTTCCTTTTCACAAAGTGATGAAAATAATATGAGTTTTTATTTTCTGTGAGTTTCTCATTGTTTTATTTTGCTTAAAGAGGGGTTGAGTATCTTCCTATAGACTTTCCCCTTCCCCTACCCTATTCACTGAAATTTTTGGTATTTATTATTTTCTAGTTATGTTATAAAGATGAGTAAAATGTGGCTTTAAGTGTTCTTCATATTGGTCTATAAGTGTTTATGAACTGTGCATAAAATCCACATATTTCTACATCAATATTCTCCACCAGAATTTGTATTATCACTAAAAAAAGATGATTGTTCCTTTTGAAATTTTACACTAAATTTATAACAGAATTCATAAGAATTTTACATGTTTAAACTACAGCGTAATGAACTTCTGACATCTGTAGTGTTATTCCATGAATTCGTTGAAAAAAATCCAATCAATTTTGGAAGTAACCTATATTTTATTTGAAGCATTTAGTAACACACATACAAACAAGAACATTAAACTGTGAAGTTATTTTAATATTGACCCAATATGTTAACAGGAATTGATTAACTTTTCAATTGACCATAAGAAAACTTGTAGATGAGTGAACTTAATTAAAAAAAACAATCATTTGATCTAAATGAAATGTCATGCTTCACAGGGAGGTATTAAAATGTACTTCTGTAGCTTCTTCATTAAACTGTAGTCTTCAGCATGGTCTTCTTAAAATAACTTCTAACTTGGAACAAGATGCTGCTGGTTCTTTGGCAAATTTGTGTGTTTTGGTTTTCATGTAGTCATTATAGTCTTAGGGACCTACAGTGAATAACATATATCCATAAATATTTTGTGGAAGTTATATGTTCATCATCAACCTTTTGGGATACATAAATTCTATATTTAATATTTCCTTAAGCATAAACATTCATATTTTTGAGCTCATTGTCCTCAAAAGGGTTTATTTGCAAAAAAAATGTTATATACTTCCATTATACAGTAAATGACAGAATTATTTAAATAAATGCATTCCAACTAATAGCTAGAGAGTTTGAAGTACAACTACTCTGCTTGCCTTTATATCTTACAACTACATACCATGATTTCCCACAACACCCAAGGACCACAACTGGCAGCACTGCACATCTTTCAGGCCAAAGCACGGTTCACCATCTGGTGGTCTGACAGGGTGGTCTGTCTTCTAGGGCAAAGCATAGGATGTGGCAAATTGGGCTGGTATATAAATGGCTTGTAAAAGCACCCAGAATCAAAAAATTCTCTCACCACTTCTGGAGGCTGGAAAGAGCCTTTTGCTACTACTCTCAGAGCACAGGTATCAGAAAATACCCTGCATGTTTTCGTA
This sequence comes from Monodon monoceros, assembly GCF_005190385.1. Lineage (NCBI taxonomy): Eukaryota > Metazoa > Chordata > Mammalia > Artiodactyla > Monodontidae > Monodon > Monodon monoceros. The sequence continues at coordinate 55,856,532 of NW_021703770.1, read as the reverse complement.
GAATAGGTACCATTAGTTACATTGTATCTGGGAAGAATTAAGCAAAGCTACTTTAATTCAATTCATTATACATGCACCTCACACAACACCGGACAGACCTGGAAGATTCTGGAAGGGTAAAATATATCACATCCTTACTTAATTTAGTGCAACTATTGGGAATCATTGAAAAATGAAGCAAGCAAACAAACAAGATAATTCCTAAGCCAGACAAAACACCAGGACAACAGGTGTAAGCTGGGACATTCATTCCTAAACTAAATGGCATGTGTGGTCATCATATCACATATCCAGTTCCTCTTTATGCGTGGCTCTGATTCTGGTCTTCCCTTTCGCTTCCAGAATATTGCCTGAACAGAAACTGTCACTGTGTCTGTTCCATCCAGGAGTCCAGCTACCTTGGGCTTCTGTCCTGATTCCTATTGAGACTCTGGTTTATAGAAATGTCTATCTTGGTTTTGAGGCCTGGTGAATTTTTTTTTTTAATTTTATCAATCACTACTATGTATTTGGGGCATATGGTGTATGTGAAAGTACATTTATTTGCCACCTTGAGTGGAACTCAAAAATTTTTTTTTCAGTGAATAATACTTATTTTTTCCTATTCTGTAATGCCATATATAGAAAACATCTTTTTTCTATATTAATATAATTTCATCAAACAAAACTATTTAATAAATCCTCATCTTTAAATAACAAAGCCATCTGCAGAGGTTCTAACATAATTAAAAATGAAACAAAATTTAAAACAATTTATTGATTTGAAAGAATTATACTAAAATAGAAATAAATTTGAATTTGACCATTTCGATAATATATTTGTACAACTTATTTTTTGGGGGGGATAGGAATAATTCCGGTTGTAGCAAAGCTAATTTGTAAAATTTCTTACCAGCATATAACTGGAAATTTAATTTGTCTTCTTACTTCACACCAAATATTCATTTCTTCTATGATCATATTAAACATATTAAATATGAAAATATTATGTCAACTAATGCACAGAGTTATGTGAGCAAAGTAAAATTGGAAATCTAATTGTTAACAAATTGTGTTTTACTCTTTGCTATACTTTTTTTTTTTTTTTTTGCGGTACGCGGGCCTCTCACTGTTGTGGCCTCTCCCGTTGCGGAGCACAGGCTCCGGACGCGCAAGCTTAGCGGCCATGGCTCACGGGCCCAGTGGCTCCGCGGCATGTGGTATCTTCTCGGACCGGGGCACGAACCCGTGTTCCCTGCATCGGCAGGCGGACTCTCAACCACTGCGCCACCAGGGAAGCCCTGCTATACTTTTTTGAAGAATCTTATTATGGAATACTTCAGAATAAAGTGATTATAAATTTGAATAGTTTATTTTACACAAAGAAGAACATATTAGATAGTTTTTTAATAATGAGTTCCATATTCATGCCTTTCTTTTATTAATAATGGAAACATAAAATTTGCAAATAATCATTCAATTTGTGGATTTTTGAAAAATATTATATTTCTGATATATCTTGGAGATATTAAAACAAGCTATAGATTTTGAAGGATTTGAATGTGTATCATTTGGTTGCAGTAAATCAGCTCAAGCTCTCACTTCATATAGTTAAATAGAAAGAGTAATTATTATGATTGAATAATGGAATTTGCATATAATATAAAGGCATTCTCAGTGAGCAGCTAATGCGAGAAATGTCATGAGTTGAGAATGCTCAGGTTAATAGCGGTTATTTTAGTTGAAAATAGTGTTCTGGGTATGATGAGCAACAGGAAGGTAGGAAATGGGGATAGGAGAAGAAGTATGGAAGACCTTGAATGTTAGACAAAGGGCTTTGACCTTTATTCTGTGGACCAGTGGAAGGCAGAAAAGAAAGACTTTTATTTAAGGGGACATCATGATCAGATCTGTGCTTCAATGAGATAAATATGCTAGAAAAGCAAGTTGAAAGATGATTTGGAAAGCCATTGTTCTAAAGAGGTAATGAGTGTGGTGTTTGTGAAAATAAAGAAGAGGGAATAGATAAAAAAAATATAGCGGAGTTAAAATGAGAAAGTGAATGAGAGGCCTCATAAAGGGAATGTTTAAGAAAAAGAAGAAAAAATTGATTTTTGAGCCTGGGTGATAGAAAATGACGATGTTAACAAGAAAAATTAGCAGCAAATATAGATAAGTATAGTTAGAGAATGAAGATGATGCATTCAGTGTTGAACGTGTTTAATTTGTGGTAGCAATCCAAAGCTTCCCTTGAAATCCAAAAGAAAATTACATTAGCATCACTGTTGGGAAAACTAATCAAAATGTAATTTACAAAATATGCATTTTGCAATGTCCTTTGCATTCTTCTCTAAATTCTAAAACAAAGGACTCACTGTGTATTCAACAAATATATGGGAAGCTTGATGGTCTAGTTAGGATTTAGCATGGCATCCTAGTTTTATTGCCAGGCTTGGGAACTATTTAAATCCAGGACCTATCACAATGCTTGGAATATGGGATATAGTCATGGTTGAGAATGAAAGTATCAATGGATCAATAAGCACATTTTTTATTTTTTTGATACTTTGGAAGTTATTTGTGTTTCCTTTTTTGGTATAGTGTTGGAAGAGAATCTGACAGGCATACATGATGAAAATTTGAAGAAAAGTTACATTGTTTAACTATAACTAGAATACCCTTGGTTGGGCAGATTGGAAGACATCTGTACACTCATGAAGCTATAATCTTTAAAAATTTCCTTATAACTATTTGAAACATAGGGGAATGAACGGTATGTGTTATATATTGCGTAGTAAAATATGAAGCCACAATTACTATTATTAGAATTAAGTATTTCCTCAAAATAATTGTTGATGTCATTCATGTCCATCCATACAAGGTAATTGTTTAATTGCCATGACAACTGGAAAAAAATGTCAATATGTTGTTTAAGAGTATATGATTTAGATACATCTCTGCCTGATTGCAGGAGGATGTCAGAAGAGACTTTAGTCAATCCTTTGTATTCTTTGGGTCTCTAGTCCATCCTGCTTTCTGGTCACTGGAATCCATTTTTAATGCTTGACTATGGCATCATAAAGCTGATTGTAAATCTCATGATCTAATAAGAAGTTGCAAGTCAAGAGAAGAAAATGGGAGTTATTTGTAAGACCTAATGCTCTACCAAATACTTTCTAGTACAGTATTGTGAGAGTGTTATGGGTTGAACTGTGTCTCCCCTGCAAAAAATATATTTTGAAGTCCTAACCCCCAGTACCTCAGAATGTGATCTTATTTGGAAATAGAGTTGTGGCAGACATAATCAGTTAAAATGAGGATACACTGGCATAGCGAGAGCTCCTAATCCAACATGACTGCTGTCCTTATAAGAAGAAGGCCATGTGAAGGCAGAGACATAAGGAGGATGCCATGTTACAATGAAGGCAGAGTTTGGAACTATGCAGCTGCCAGCAATGGAATGCCAAAAATTGCTGCCAAACCACCAGAAGCTAGTAAGAGGTAGGGAAAGATTCGCCTCCAGGTTTCAGAGAGAGCATAGCCTTGATTTCAGACTTCTAGCTTCTAGAACAGTGAGACAATATGTGTCTGTTGTTTTAAGCCAGCTGGTTTGTGGTGCTGTTACAGCAGTCATAGGAAGCTAATAAGAGTTAAATATATTGTGGGGTATCTCACACCCTTGTTTTTAGTCCCGTAATTGTTGCCATTACATTTTCAAGGATGTGACAACTGCACATGGGTGGCCACAAACTTGTACATTCAGAATTTCCTGTATTTTGGGAAACTATGACTCAAAATACCAAGTTAGAATTCTGACAGTCTCTTGACGTTTATTTCCAGATATGTCTTGTCAGCTTCATCTTCTATTTGTTTTTTGTTTTTTGTTGTTTTTTTTTTGCGGTACGCGGGCCTTTTACTGTTGTCGCCTCTTCCGTTGCGGAGCACAGGCTCCGGACGCGCAGGCTCAGCGGCCATGGCTCACGGGCCCAGCCGCTTCGCTGCATGTGGGATCTTCCCGGACCGGGGCACGAACCCCTATCCCCTGCATTGGCAGGCGGACTCTTAACCACTGCGCCACCAGGGAAGCCCTTCTATTTGTTTTTAAAAGGTGCAGCTACTGTTAAGAACTACATACCAAGTTATGATTTCTATGAATCATTTAATGCCATTGGAGATTAGGCCCAAGGAAATGGCCTATCATATTTACTTTTGGTTTAAGCAGCTTGGTGAGAGTTTTGGAAAGAAATGACTGGGTGGATTTTTTTGGAATAATGGGAACCCATCCTGTTTTATGAAAAATGACATTTTTTACTCTTCATACTCATTAGTTATTATGTAAAGTCTTTTGACATGAAAAACCTGATCATTAATTCTTCTCTTGCTTGTATTTTGAGATGTATTAATTAATTTTTATTTCTTTGCGGTATGCAACTTCAAGTAATTATATTTTAGGAACTTTTTTTTTTTTGGTAAGATATTCCTGTTGACCATCACACTATCCACTGAATATTTCCCTTACATTTAATTTTCTAATAATATATAAATATAAACCTTAATTTCACAGACTTCTCACTGGAGATAGAAATAGTAAAGACTCATCAATAATCAACAAATAGTAAGTAATAAATATCATTCATCCTTGTAACATCTCTTAACACCTGTTCCAACCAGTTTTATGGAAAAGATTTCTATTTCCCTGTGACTGCTTTCCTGTTCACTGCTAGCTTTAGAAGAAAAAGAAATGTGTCTATTTCAAGATTTTCTACAACTAAACTGGAAATTTCTTATATCCTTGCTCTACTGAAAACATGTTCTTGCCTACAATTATTTCTAGCTAGATATTTCTATTCTAGATATTTAATGCTATTACAGAGATGATAAAGGGCTAGCTCTTTCAATTCCTCTATCTTTGTAGGTGGAAAATTGTAAAGAATTTAGAGAGACACATAAAGTTGTGGAAACTATGGCATCATGTACTGTGAAGACCATTGAGCACTCTTCTGTAAGAGGAAACATGTTGTTGGTTTCTTTCCATATTGTGTGTGTGTGTGTGTGTGTGTGTGTGTGTGTGTGTATGTGTATGAGAATAACTGAGGTGTACAGCTTCTCACACACAAAAGTACTGAATGAAATATTCTTTGTTTTAGAAGGAAAAGTACCAAGGATTTTGATACATTTTGAAGGTCAGTAATGTTCAGCATAGAGCAATATGTGGAGAACAATAGCTCCTTAGAGAGTGGAAAACATGGTACTCTCATTATCCATAATCTCAGCTGGTCACCATAGTAACAGCATTTTATTTTCCAAGATGTAAGCCTTTATAGTTCTGTAGAATCCACTTCCTAGGCCTTCAGACACATCAGCGGCATCTAGTGGCCGAGACCTCAGCTGAAATATTTGCGCTTTACCGCCTGCTGTGTTGTGTTGAAAACTGATGGCTTGCACATGTGCCTAACTAACTATGCCTGTGTTTTTCACTCATCAAGATGGGTGACTATAATTTTTCAGAAAAATATTTGTGGGTTGCCTACAGAAAAGGGAAGCAAAAAGAAACTTATTTTACTAATACTCTCATTAGAATTTTGCAAGGGAATTAGGGAATGTAGAGGCATGTGTGTTCTCCAAATATAGAGAGAAGTTGGAAAGGGGCTGTTTCCAGATGATGAAATGATTGCTCAGAGAATACGTAGAACTACTTTTTGGAATCTCTGGGGGACAGATTTATTAAAGATTCAAGGAGATTACTGGTGAATTCTGGGAGGAATTAAATCTTGTTTACCCACTTTTATTTTCTGATCACGTATCTGTCCTTTACTACGCAATTTTTAGAAATCTATGTAATAGTGGTTATTATATATTTTAGATACTTACCAGGGTCTAACCTAATCTCAGAATAAATGGGGGAAATTCAGATATTCTCTTTAGTCTCCAGGGACATAGTGTGGGGTTTTGGAAAAGGCATGGACACTGGATTGAGACCCAAATGTAGTGCTACTTCTACCACTTTCTGGATTCTTGAGCAAATGCTATAGCCGTGGTTCTCAATCTTGGCTGCGTTTTAGGAGAAAAAGTCAGTCAGTACCTTGACTCCATGTTGGAAAAGTTGAAGCATAATCTTTGGGAATGGAACCTGAGCATAACCTGAAAGAGAAATCTGAGGAACCAGATCTCAGCTCCTGAGGAGCTTTGTAACATCATACAGTCACTCATCTGACTTGAACCTTCTTCCTGGTAGCATGGGCCACTGGCCCTCAGCACCACTTGGTGGCTTGTTAGAAATCAACACACATTTCAGTTGAAAAAGCAATGAGAACCCACAGAGATTCTAATTCAGGAAGTCTGAGATAAGCCTGGGAATATGTGTTTTTTCAAACGCAGGTGTTTCTAGAGTGCTTAACTTTCTGTTGTAATGGATGCTCTTACCTGGAAGTTACCTGGAAGATTAAATAAAAACACTTAGGTGGACTGTTACTCATTTATTCATGAAGTTAACCAACATTTCCTGAGTGCCTATGATGTTCCAAGTCCTGTAACAGAGATGCATGTGGGACCTGATGTGGGTGACACACAGGGCTGAAATTGGCTTGGAAATAGCTACGTCTCAGTTCATAAATGCTTTTCAAAAATTATTCATTTGCTTTTCTCATGCATGTCACAGAAATTTTAACATAAAAGAACTTCACACAGATGATTTTTTAAATTCATAAAATGAGAGTTAAATATTTATTATGTACCCAAATCTTTATATTAGTGAGTCTTTTTTGAAGAATAAAATACCTTTCTGGCCTTTAAGAAATGTAAATTCTAGGTGGATACTTAAAGCATATTAATCAAATAACCAAAGGATAATACCAGAATAAAATTATATAGATGAACAAATTATCCACTTTTTTAGGGATGATGGTCATTTTTGAGGAAAGTGGTATTAAGTCAGGTTTTTTGAAAACAAACACTCATATAGACAATTATGTGCAGGAAATTTATTGCGCAGCTTCTCTTGGGAACAATACATGTGAGAAAATGAGGAAAGAAAAGCAGGACTGAGTAGGGCGAGAGATTAAAATGAGGTGCATTTGTGCCAGATAACTCATCTCCCCACATAAGGAACTCTGACGTTGGACCAGCCCTTCAGAGATGTTCCCTGTTGAGACCAAGAGGCTAGGCCTTTGTTCCCTGCCTCAGCCAATACTGTATGTGAACTGCCTCCAAGAAAAGGGTGTAAACGTGGGTAAAGCAGCTCCCTTTGGCTGAGGGCAGCTCTCAAGTAGTTCTCAACTTTGAGGCTCCAGCAGCCAATGCTCAAGGCAGCTGAGGGAGTAAGGTCTTCAATTCTGCAGGGTGGAGTCTGAACAGTGAATCACATTTATTATAAAAGCACTGGTCTGTTTAAACATACCCAGTGGTTCCCTCAACCTAACTTTCAGGTCACCTCTTACATAGACCCATTCGATACATCAAGATTCATCTTTAGCACTCTGACTAAAATCTCTTCCACGAGCTAAACTGGCAAGCTAAAGTCTTCCAGGAACCTGCGTCAGATCTCTTATGCTAAGCTTTTTTTCTCCTCTGACCACTTGCCTGAACTCTCCTCGTTCATTTTTCCTCACTGTGCTTGGCCAACTCATTAGTTTACCACTGACTTAAGTACCATTGTTCTTAAGAAAACATCTAAGATGGGCTTCTCAAATTTGAATGTGCTTATAAATCCCAAGATCTGGGCATCTGCTAAAATGCAGATTCTGGTGCAGTAGGTTTGGATTGGAGTCTAAGGGTCTGCATTTCTAAAAAAGTGACCACGCTGGTGGTCAATGAAGAGATCCACCTTACCTGTGCTTTAGTAGCCCTTTTATCTACAGCATCTCTTATTGTTTGAGACTTATACTTTTGTAGAGCGCCATTATTTTGTATTAATAGAAATTAATTCATTAATTAAATCATATGCTCTTTTATAGTAATTGCATCTGATATTTTAATATATTTCTCACAGCACTTAACATAGTGCTGGTGTGTATTAGGAACACTGTATATATGTGTTGGTTGATTTTGTAAGAGAGGACTAACATGTAGTTAGTGATTTTTCAAGTTGAGCAAGTGAGTTTTCAGGGTTTTGCAGTATTATGACCCTGAATGAGAACTGCTACTAGCAGTGACCTTTTCTGAGTACTAGTAAAGCTGTCCTGATTCTGTTCCTCCCTGACACAAAATAGCAAAAAGTTCTACATCCCTACTGAGGACTTTTGGAATATTTCTTTGGCTGTCTTGTTGAGCAGACCATATATCACATTAGATCAGGGAAAGATGCCATCTCTACAAATGCTCAAGGGCACAGAAAATAAAAATAATTGTAACTAAGACTCAGATGTTCTCAATTTCCCATATTATAAACCCAGCTTCTCTATTTCTTCTAGCTTCCAAAAAGCAGTGAGATAATGCATCCAATGATACGTTTCAATAGTCCTTCCCTGGTTTTTTTTGAGATGCAAGCACGTTATTTCTGAAGAACATCAATGGAAGAACAGTTTCAAATCTATTTCCAGGTAATACTTGACACTAACGTTTGATTGATAGCTATAACCAAGTGTCTATTCTAATTATCTTACTCTGATTAATTCCATCTCCCCATTTAAGTCCCTATTTACCATCCATATACTCTTATTATTTTATTGCCTTACTCTTGGTAAAAATGCAGAGTAGGAACTGTAGTTCTTTCATTTACTTATTTTAAATAAATTAATCAGAATGGGTAATTGCATAATCTGTAAATTACGCATGTTGGGGATAAACATGTTGAAACTTCTCATTAGATGATTGTAAGTGGTGAGTTTCTTGCTGAAGCTGTGCTCATTAATGATGCAGAGCATCATAACTGACTGGCTTGGGCCATTGTCCAGGTGGATGTTTTGCTTTTGTGATCATTATAATTTTGAATGTATTGGTATAAAACTATTTGTATGCAAACTATGAAGGAATTCTAAAGATGTTTTTCAGTGTGCTTCAAGTTCTTTGGGAAGCCAGGAGATTTAATACTAAATATTTGATGAGGTACAATTATTTGAAAGAACTCTAATAAGCCCTTTTAGTCAAAGACTACAGAATTGTGATGAGTATTTCTTGTTACTGGTTGACAGCATATATATACTCATAAATTCGTTATTTTGTTGGAAACTTGAATAGCAAGCATAGCTGTGTATATTGATGTTATTATACAAATCAAATATGTTTAAAGAGACTGGGTTAGCAGAGTCTCAATATTTAAAGGCTATGGTTGACTTTTTCTCTCGGTCTTAATTTCTGTATCTCTTTATAATTGATTAATGTTCATTGGTAGAGTAAGTATGAATAATTTATAATTCACATAGCTGCTGGCTTATTAATTGTTTAATTTCAGAGAAAGTAACTATATATTAAGGGAATTCAAGTTGTCACTCTGAGCGGCCAAGTGAATTTATACACTTTGTCGCTGCATAGTCCAGAAATAGTGTATCAGACGTACACTCTGTATTTCCTACAGTGCTTAAAAAGAAGAATATTAATGAAACGTTGAAGAGATTTTTAAAAGTAAAAAGGAGCAAATGTCTTGGCATGGCTGAGAACTGTGTGCTCTGGGGTTCCCCCCAGCCCCCCTTTAAACATTTTACTCTGCTTCAGTGATTCTTTGTAATATGCCAACCATAAAATGCAGTTAATTGATGAGTGATGCTTATTCTTTAGAAGAAAACATAATTAAATATAGAAAAGAAAGTTGTAATTAACTTTAGATATGTTACAATTTCTTTGGAATTTGAGCAAATTGATTTTAATCTTGTGAAATTAAAATAAAAGACATAATATGTAATAAATTTCCTTCCTTTAGCAACATGCATACAAAGACATTGCTGTCTTGGAAAAATACATATTATTCGCATCATAACTAGTAATAAGTTCATTGGTCTCTACATTTATTGATGAAAACCAAAGGCTGGTATAAATTGTATTTAAAATAAATGTTGACCATCTTCCTTTGGTACAATATTTTCAAATAAATCTAAAAGATGAAATCAGCATTAAAATGATCTTCAACGAAGTTGAAGAATACACACTTGAAATTTTTATCTTCTTAAAACATAACTTTTAATATTTTATGTTAAGGACAGGACTTCGAGAAATGGTCCACAGATTGGTTATGTCCATCTTTAAAATATTTTGGCTGTGTGACAAAAGTCAGTTTCACATTAGGGAGTGGGGGTAATGCTTTTCCCAAAGGTGAAGAGTGTTTGGTATGGCAGGGGAGCAAATAGAATGATTTTAATGATTTATCCTTTTCCTCATCTCTTTCATACATTTAGCCCAAATTATTTCACAGCCCTTGATGAGCTGCTACAGAGACCATAATTCTAAGCTGTGGAAGGGAGCCTTAGCTTAATGTTGGTACTTTGGTAAATATTCCTTTTTTCATGTTTTTCATGTTATTTCATGCTTTCATTTTAGACAGTTGAGAAGAAAGAGGACCAGAGAATGCTATGTAATCTTACAAAATTAAGGGACAAAGAACCAACTAATATGCATATACTGAGAAAGGAGGGATGAATAGCATATTAGTTATCTTGGTTGTGCATAAACATGTCTCATGTTTCCTGGTAGATGGTGAGCTCCTTAATGGCATGATGGCCCATGTTTAATTTAGCTTTGTGTAATGTATTTTTTGCATGAATAAAATATGCTTATGGGCTGACATTTGCTTAGATCTCCACAGTTTTATATCTAAATCTTTTCTCCTTCACCTAATATTAGAGTCCCAGCCCCTTGCTTTGCTCTCCTATATTGAGGAATATCCTCAACTTCATGCATGTTCAGTGTCCTCTTACCCATATTAAGTTAAAAATTAAGGCATTCTTATTACTCTTTTGCTCAAAGCTAAACTTTGCATTCGTGTAATTGATTGCTTTCTCCGGAGTCTTGCTCTATCGTTTCTTTTCTCTCTCATTTTAAGGAATTTTTCCTCTCTTGTGGCTACTTCTTGGCTTAATAACAAGCTCACAGTTCAGCCATGATAAAACAATCAAGTGAAAAAAATTAATAAAGCAACCTACTTTGAACAAGTACCCAACTTCATCTCTCCTCTTACTGGATCATTTGTGATACTTAAGAAAGTCATTACTCTATCTCCATTTCCTTTCTTCACATTTGTTTCTCAATGTATTGCAAACTGATTTTAACCTCACTGATGATCTGACAAAGATCACCCTTGATTTTTGGATTCTCAAATCCAATGGTTACTCTTTCAGCCCCATCTTCCTGGATCTCTGGCTGAACTTGGCATTTGATTCTCTTGGTTTTAGATTTCTTTTTAAATTATGAAAGTAGCTCAAACAAATTTTCCTCTTCCTTTTTTTTTTTTAAAGCCAAGTGTATACTTTATTTGGCTGCTCTTTTGTGGGGTGTCTGTACATATGCTTTCTTCATTTTCTCAGTGATTTACAGTATATTTAGAATCTATTTCAGATTCTAATCTAGTTTTATTGGTATGAATTGCAGATACCTTCATCCAGGCAGATATGGGTTTTTCCTCAAAGAACTGGCCATTGAGTTTGTTTAGTTTCTCTATTTATTTTTTACAATTTCTTTAATTTTTCTAATGTCATAATTTTATTTTCTTTGATTTATCTTTTTTTAAAACTTTCAAGCTGTGAACACTTAGGTCATTAATGTTCAGTCTTTTTTCTTTTATGCATTTCTTTGCCAATATTATTATTTAAGGTTGTACATTTCCCTCTAAATAGCAATTGAGCTTCTTCTATTCTCTATGATGATTAACTTCACTGTTCTCTTTCTTAAAATTTCTTTTGCTATCTTTGTGCATTCCAAGTAATTTTTTCAGATTTATTTTCCAGTTAATTAACTTTTACTTTAGTTGCTTCTAGTAGGCTGTTTAACCCATTGACCAAGATTTTTTGTCAACATAACTCACATATTTTAATTTTTGAAAAACAGAACAATGCCTTTTCAAATATGCTTTTTCTTTTATACAGAATCTTGAGATGTTTCCTCTTTATGCTTTAACCACTTTAAAGATTTTTTACTTTATACAATACCTATCATACTGTTCTTTTTTCTGCAATTCTAGAGTCTAACTCTACTATCCATTGCATCTAGTATCTACCTTTCATTACTGAGTTTTTCCTCTTGCATTTTGTTATGTTAGCTTGCTTATCTTCAGTGAGGCTTTGTGTATGTGTGTGGTCATCCGGAGGATATATTTCTGTGGCATGGGCTTGTATTGTTTTTGTCATATGTCCCAGAAGGATGAGTAGCCTGTGTGGGAATTCCCATGCTATGCCATTCATATAAATTTAAATCCCAAGATCATTTAAGGTATAAGCCTGTGATTAGCATTATTAAGATCTAGTTTCTTTGTTATATTCCTGTGCTATTGGGCAATTTTTTCTAGATTACTCCTTCAATGAGGATGAGTTATACTCAGAATCTAGACTTAATATATCCCATTTCCCTATCTGCCAAGATCCTATGGTTTCTTTCCTTTTACCACATGGCCACTATATTTAAATGTCAACATTATTATACTAACAGGGCCAATGCCTCTGTAACCTGGGACAGAGAGAGTAGGAAGTTGTGTACTAAATGACCTGTTTTTTTTTGTTGTTTCTTTAGACAAATATGTTTATTGTTGATATTTTGAATGTCTTTTCTGTAATTAAAAAACTTGAGATATAATTGACATACAGTATATTAGTTTCAAGTGTGATCAATATTTATATGTATTGTGAAATGATCACCACAATAAGCCTAGTTAACATCCATTATCATACATAGTTATAGAATGTTTTTTTCTTGTGATGAGAATTTTTAAGATCTACTCTCTCAGCGACTTTCAAATATGCAATCCAGTATTATTGACTATTTTCAGCATGCTGTAATTTCATCCTTAGGACTTTTTTGCTTTATAACAAGAAGTTTGTACCTTTTGATCCCCTTCACTCATTTGTCCCACCTCCCATCCCCTGACTCTAGCAACCACCAATCTCTTCTGCTCTGTGTATGTATGAGCTTGGTGGGATGTTTGTTTGTTTTTTGTTTGTTTATTTTTCTTTGTTTTGTTTCTGAGATTTCACATATAAGTGAAATCATATAGTATTTGTCTTTCTCTGCCTCTCTGCCTGACTTATTTCACTTAACATAATGCCCTCAACGTCCATCCATGTTGTTGCAAATGGCAGTAAATTACCTGGTTTTTATGTCACAATTTTACCTGGAGGGCTCACTCTTTACTTGCACTGTATCATGAAAAAAGTGATTCCTGTTAGTTAATCTCTCAGTGATGACTTGGTCACCCAAATGAACATCAGGTACTGTAATTGGCTTCAGATCTGGTTATGGGAGGTACAAATGCAGATTTGGAAGGCATGGGACAAACTGCCGAAAGGGCACTGAATTTTCAAGAGATCCTTGAGCTTTATTACTTGACAAAATTCCTTGATACTTTGTCTTTCAGCCATATGTATCTCTCATTCAGGCGGCATTGCATTTATAGATAGGTAGTAGAGTAGTCTGAATAATGGCCCCAAAGATACCAAGTCCTAATCCCTGAAACCTGTAAATCTTATCTTATTTAGAAAAGATCTTGAGATGGGGAGATTGTTCTGAATTACTGGGTGGGTCCTGAATCACAAGTGCCCTTATAAGAAATAGGCAGAGGGAGATTTGACACACACAGAGGAAAAGGTGATGTGAAAATGGAGCAGAGAGAGATTTGAAGATTCTGATCTTGAAGATTCGAGTGATGCAGCCACAAGCCAAGGAATGCTGGAAGCCACCAGAAGCTGGAAGAGGCAAGGAACATACTCTCTACAAATATGGCCTTGATGTCACCTTGATTTCAGACCAGTGATAGTGATTTTGGACTTCCAGCCTCCAGAACTATGAAGGAGAGATTGAAGCATCATCTCATGCCTGATGTCTTTGGATGTGGCCATGTAATTCAAAGCACAAGCAGGAAATGGTAGTCAGTCCAGCATTGTATAAAGGGAATAGGCTCCTCATCCAGGATATGTGAGTTTGAATCTCATCTCTTACTAGTTTTGTCACTCCTTCTATGTAAGTGTATTTATCTGTAAACTGGGGGAGAATAACAGCTACACCTATGCAATACAATAATATATAAGATGCTACGGAAAAACCCGAACGAACTTCTTGGCCAACCCAATAGTTACAATATCTCTTGTAGGAAGTGTTAGGAAGATTAATGTTGAGATAATTCATGCAAACTGAGCAACTAGTAGGCGCACAATAAATGCTAGCTAATATCGTTATCTTAGTCTCAACATACGGACAAGAGCATTGTTTTCTCAGGTTGCACTTATTTAACTATATTTATTCATTTGCACTCATTTTTTTAATAGGGCTTAAGAAGAATATCACTCAGCTTTTAAATATTTTATACTATGTTGTTTGGAGATACTTTTCCCTAAATTTTGAATTCTTCAACAAATGATAATGAAAACACTTTTACAAATATGACATCAGGTCACAATTTGTCCAAATTTATAATAATTAACTTCAGCCATTTTTATATAAACAAAACTATATTTCTTTATCTAGAGATAAATTCAGATCACAACCTGTGATGGGCTTTTAAACACAATCTCTAAAATATTAAATTTTCTGATTAAAATCCCCTTATTATGTTGAACACATCACATAACATTGCAGGGGGCCGAAAAATGCAAAATAAATATTCCCAGAAAATAACTATTTTGGAGGAAGCTCTATAATGTTGAGCAAAACAAATAATTTCAGTTATATATATATGAATGTATATATATAACTGAATCACTTTGCTGTATACCTGAAACTAACAGAATACTGTAAAACAACTATACTTGAATAAAAAAAAAGTTACAGAAACAATGAAAGTATCTGTCAAGAAGAAAATTTCCTTATTTATGGATGACTGGCACATTGTAATAAAAAGGACAACTGGGAGAGTTTTTCAAGCTTTATGATGATGGTGTTTTCTAGTCACTAATGTTATTCTATGGAAGCTAGCCACATTAACTGAGAGGCACCTAGCATAGTCCTGGGTTATGGGTTATGGGTTATGCAACAGCCAAACCAATCTTGCTGGAATATAGGGCTTATATAAAGGCATCCTAGGATATAAATTTAAAGAAGTAGGTTCTGGCATGTTGAAAAAGCTTTGGGGTGAGAGTTAAATACATGGACTTTGGAATGTGCTAGTTCTGGCTAGGAATCCTTTCTGCCACTCTCTGGCTTTATGACTTAGGCCAATTATGTATATTCTTTTTTCTTTTTTTTTTTTTTTTTCTTGGGCCTCTCACTGTTGTGGCCTCTCCCGTTGCAGAGCACAGGCTCCAGACGCGCAGGCTCAGCGGCCATGGCTCACGGGCCCAGCCGCTCCGCTGCATGTGGGATCTTCCCGGACCGGGGCACGAACCCGTGTCCCCTGCATCGGCAGGCGGACTCTCAACCACTGCGCCACCAGGGGAGCCCCATGAAGTATTCTTAATAAATGTTTGGTAAACATGAGTACATTCTTTCAGTCATAAACAAGGTTTATTAAATTATAATAAAGTAGTGGAGCTAATTAAATATACGGTAAACAAACAAACAGAAAGCAGTTACAAAAACATTCAAGAGCTTTGTTTATCAAGAAAACAAAATCTGATTATAAAGTAAATGATTCTGTTCAAAATAAGGTAAGAGTATATTTTTCCTACATGTTGGCAAATACCTGGGCACTTCATGGAATTTTTGTTTTCTTTTGGCTCCCTGGCACTGAATTCTCAATTATTCTTCCAGCCCATTACACATTTTATCTGAGTCGTACAGCCAAGTTGAACGAAGATACATTATTTTAGGTATGTTCTGAGAAAAATCTGTAAATCAGTTTGGCTAACGTTTAAAAAAATTGATTTTCACAGTTGTGTGCTAGATCACCAAAGCACTTTACATTTTCTCAGATACTCATTTAATGCAACAGAAGTTATTGTTTGTTCTATAAACTCTATCTCCAAAAGTTTTTAATTGTTATTACTGTAAATAGGGATTTGGTGAAGATACAGAATAAATCTGAACTTTCTTCTTTCTTGTCTACAGCTTTAGGAGTGGAGAATGATGGCCTGATGACCCAGCCTGGGGGCTGGCTAGAACCCAGGTGATATCCAGAGAGAAGCAATGTCAACAGTATATAGATTTGTGTTACTAGCACCGGGGAGTTCACCACAGAATTCTCCATCTTGCTGGCTGTGTCATACCACTTTCCTATTCTTTTAGGGTCAGAATTTCTCAGTTGCTTTTGCTGCCCATTGCACATAATATGTGTGCTTCAAGGCCAAGTTGGAATTACATACTTTTCCCTTCAGCTAACTTTAGAGAAAGATATATAAATTGTCTTGACTAATATTTAAAGACATTTATTCCCACATTTAGATATTTTTCTTAGGTGGTTTCTGCCCTTGTATTTTCCCTCCTACAAATAATACAAATTAATTTTATAATGAGATGGAAAGGTCAATATGTCTTTTTTTTACAAAGGTTTGCTATGCTTTTTCGACGTGTTCCAAAAAAAAAAAATCCAACAACTTGCAAACTCTTTTACTATACCGCATTATTTAATATTTTGTTTAAGAAAAGATAAGCTAACAGTACCAAAAGTATTTTACTATATCAGAGTCTTTTCATTTTTTTCCTGCTTTGTTATGATGTCTATGAAGAAAATGAGTATCTAATGAAACATTATTTCACCGAAACCCAAGTCAGTCGGACGGGTGGACAGCCCAGCGGAGTCATCCTGTAACTCAGAGGTTTTGAAATAGAGCTTTAGAGCATCTTCAGATTGTCATGGGAAAAGGGGGGAGGATCTAAATTCATCATAAAAGAATTCTAGGGATTAAAAAATACATTTTGAAGGCCACTGATTTAGTAGACTGTACACCTGGGGAGATGAATACACTACAGTGCAGGCATACCTTGTTTTAAAATGACAAATAGGCATGAATTTCTAAAATTAATGAAGTAACTTTTAAATAATCAAATCATATTTTAATACCATGTTTCATTTCAAAGAAGTTTTTGATAGTCTTTTTTAGAATTAAAAAAATAGATTATTTGAAGATAACTTTTTATGGATTTTCAAGTAATTGAGTTGTGTAAATCAGTGAACTTCTGTTAACTAATGGACCGTTTGCTGAGTTCCAAATTGATTTTTTTCCTCATTGAGATGAGATACTATATCTAGATCATCTTCTGTATTTTTAAATCCTTATTTGAAGCTACTGTTATCTATGGGATGATTATACTTCATCAAACTATTTTTAAAAAAAAACTCCCGAAAATTGGCTAATAACATGCTTATAAGGAGTACTTTTAATGTGAAAGCAAATAAGTAACTGTCTGTAAAGCCAAGTTTTATCATTCAATGAAAATCTTCTAAGGATTTTGAAAATTGCAGCAAATGATAAAATGAATCAATGTTTTTAAAGATCATTTATAGAATTTTTAGCATCACAGCATAATATCTGTATATGAGAAACTGATAGGCTTCCCTTACAGCACTTTTTGCTGCCATGGGCATCTTCTGTCTCACCTCTCATCAATATTCTCCTAACGTGAAGAGCAAGGAGGTGAGTGACCCAGAGGGAAAGAGGCGACCTGGTGAGCTCTTCAGTCCTTGGAGCACCTGTTATCCATGGATTTCAAAGCACTTAATCCTATTTGATAGTCCTGTGAGTTAAGAAGTGTTTTACTACTTGGCTGTGAGCTTGTCATAGGTCTCTAGTACATTATTGGAAAATACAACCCCAGGGCTATTTTCCTGACTCCTGGGTCAATGTTCAGGTCAAGAGATGACACTTGAGCCTTGGGCGACAGAGGGATTGTGTGATGATGGTTAACACTTGTAGTAATTGATCTTGTTTCCTGTTTATCCATATGCACAAAGCCTGCAAAATTAAATATCCCCACACGGCATGATCCCTGTGGATGGATAATTATGAGCTCCTCCCATGGAAATATGAAAAATTTAAGGAACACATGATTTTGCTATGAACAATAGAAGACAAAGAAAATAATTGAATAAAAAAGCCTTGAGATAAAATATAATTTGGGGGACCTACGTTAAGGCATAAACCACTTACGAGATATTTATAGACTATGACTTTGTAAAGCAACTTTGCATTTGACTGTATTTATTAGTGAATGAGAATTTATTTCCCTATATTGAATGAGAATTTCTTGGCAGGCAAACTGTGCACAAGCTACAATGAGCTTCAATGAAGTGCTTTCACATTCCCTTCCCACTGAGTTGAAAGCCTTCTTATATTCTCTCAAGTGTGTTTCTTTCCCATGGAGGATGGCTTTGTTGAAAATTGCTTCCTCTTCTCTTGATTATTGAATCAGATATTATATTCAGGTCTTCAATACTTTATAGAATGTTGGTAAAAAGTGAAATATAATGAGTGTGATTCTTTCTTATATTTTGAAGGCTATGTAGATTCAGCTCTAAAGAATTTAGTGGGGCAAAGCCAGGATTGGAAGAGGGATATTATTTAACTGAATTTTCCCTTTCTTTACAACTGTTCCCTCCACCATTATGATACTCTTCCTTTCCAGCATTTTCTTTATATGTCAATAGCCAGACTCAGCCTTCAGCACCTCTATGTCTCTTTTGAGTATAACCATTTGCTCCGACCCAGAGGATTCAGGTACACCAAAGGTAATTTGCTATAATTCTGCCAAACGATGTCATAGTCTAGACTTTTATTTCCATTTTCTTCCTTCTTTATTCACCATTGATATTACTGGCCTTAGAATGTTGTTAATCTACTAAGAAGAAAAAATCAGAATGAAGTTAAAACACCCAAGATGAATATAAAAATGTGTTACCTTTTTCACACTTCAATTCAAAATGTTAAAGGATTGAAAAAGTCCTTAACTTTTAATATACTTCAGCTTTGCCACTTCATAATTTTACTGTATATCATAAAAAAATCTCATCACAGTTATACTCTAATATTTTTGCCTTTTTGGGTAGCCATCCTATAATCATTTCACTCTATCCATTCATGAACAGTTGAGTATAGTTCTTAGGTCATAAACTCTGAAGCCAAGGTTTTTCATCTATAAAATGAAGATTGTGTTGTTGTGTTAAATGAGTTTATAAATATAGTGCTTGGCACACAGCAAAACTATGTGTTTTCTTCTATTGTTATTCATTCATTATCAAAGATTTATTGAGCTCTCACTTTGTGCCATAATGGTGACTTTGTAATGCTAACAGTATTGGAGGGCAGATAGTAATTCAATAATCAAATAAATAGAATTCCAAATTGTGATAAGCATGCCAGTTAAAATGCAGGAAAGTAAGAAATACAGTTGATGGAAAATAAGATGGAAAAATATGGGCATTTGATTTCTTTTGGAGGGAATACTAAGTCTTCAGTGAAGAAGAAACATTTGAACTGAGAGCTAAAGGGTTATAAGATTTCATCAGTTTAGAGTAGGAACACTGTTCTAGAAAGAGGACTTGTCAAAGTTACAGAAGGGGTTGAAGGTCATGAGGATTTGAAGGAATTGAGAAGCCAAATTTGGGGATGCGTTGTCCATGTGACTTTTCAAATCTCCTAGAGTGATGGCAGAAATTGTTATGAGTAAAGAAATTGTGAGTCAAGTGCCAAGATTTCAACAAATGTGATGGCTGGGTGATGGTGCAGGGGGTGGGAGGAGAGGGTGGTGGCTGATGTGATTGTGAGAGTAATATAGTAAAAACAGAATGAGCTTCAAAAAAGTAGAGTGTTGTTACAAAGGCATAAGGGAATGATTGTCTAGAGATATTTACATGAACAGCTCATAAAGGAAAAAGCAATTTTGTAACCACTTTTTAAAGAGAGTATGTTTTTCATGATTTTCTCATAATTTGTCATTAAAATACATTCTTTTGATTTTCACATAATTAAAGGTGGAATGTCAGTTTTGGCTTAAGGCCTAAAATGTCCTTTTAAAACTTGCCTGCTTTTGGAAATTTCAGTATTATTTCAAGAGCTTTGCTTTATACATAAACATAAATATACACACACACAAACACATTTTTTCTTTAGAAAGAAATGTAGAAATTGTAAGTAGAAACACCATCATATAAATTATCAAATGATACCAGATATTTGATAGTATATTGATAGACTGTAAGTATTTAAAAATTAGGAAAATATGTTAGGGTAAACTATGTTTACTAGAATAATTAAAAAACACAGAGGAAAGATATGATGAACTAAGTGTGTGTTAAAATAGTTTCATACAACTTTATCCATGCTCCTACATTAGAAAGGTGGCTTAATCACCCATAAGAAATTACCAGCTTCTCTGTTCGTGAAGCATGACATTTCAGTTGCACAGCCAATAAAAGAATTACATGAAGAGACTGAAATGATTTACTGTATGGAAAGCATCAAGACCAAGGTTACCATGGTGAACTACCTTTCTGCACACTCAAGGTCAAGTGAGAGTGACCTATCAATGGGCAACCTTCTGTTGTAAACTAGTATGGAATTGCTGTTACAATTGTGAGTTGGTTTCCTTCTTAAATAATAATGATGACTGGACCTGGTACCATTATTTACCTATGTTAAATTTGAATTTGCAATTTAAAAACTGACATTATTGTTAGGAGATTATTAGAAGAGTATTGGTGTTTTTTAGAACCTCATAAATTGCAGCTGTGCACTGTAATCATTTCCAGAAAATGTGGGTAGGTTAGGAAATGTTTACACATTTTAAATATAACTTGAAAGAGAGTCCAGTTGTATTGTAGTTTTTAATGTTTAACCAGAATCATCTTTATTGTAAATCCTATCTTTATTCCATTGGGAGGGTGAGAGAGAAAGTATAAATAGTGTGTGCATATTATAAAATATTGTTATGTATAATTAATACTTTAAAATATGTCCGAAATTCTGGGAAGTTCATATATTGCTTTTTTTCAGATATGTTTTGTTGATGCATACAAATAAGACTGTACTAATAAATGTCTCTTGAATTACACATGGTGTAAGAAAATGAAAGCCTTTGGGTTATGAATCTTGGATTTAAAGAGGCAATCATCAAATATTTAAGATGAAAATGCAGTAACACATGCTTGCTGTCATGTGCAAGTTTGGAGAATGTTATGACAAGGTTTTTAAAACATTCGTAGTTGGAGTATTTTTATGAAAATAATCATTAATTCAAACAGACATTCATATCTGGCAACCTGCATTTTAATCGTGATTTTCTGGCTGCATGAGAAAATAGGTAAAGCCATGAAAGAATGGGTGAAATATATAGCAATCTTGTTTAAATTATACATTATAAAGCATACATATCTGTATGTTGTCATATTATGCATTAAATTTAATGCATAAATCAGATTGTTATAATTCTGATGTCGCCAAAAGGCACAAAATATGACAAACAGGAATAGGCATGTAGATATTATCATATTCAATAATTCAATGAGCATTTGTTTTATGTAAATTAACTTTCCTTAATAAAAATTATACTCATTTATTACACCACTTCCATAAGATAATTAAAAATGTCTTTTTTTCCTCTAGAAAATCATTACAAAATGTGAATAATGCATTTGTTTAATATCTATATAAATAAGATCTTACCATCAGAATAGTTGCAGAAATAAAAGCATTATTGATTTCTGTAATAATTTTTATAATATTGCTATGCTGCAATACTGAAGCTGCTAATCTTATTTTTGTGAAGAACTCTATGCATTAAAAACAGTGTTTAAACTTTTGAAAGTAAACAATCTTAGTTTTTGTAGGACCTGTTAATGTACAATTTGTAGAAAATATACTTTTGGGAGTAAACAGAAAGTACTTAGTGAGCAACTTAGCACAAAAGTTGAATTCCTCCTTTCAGTACTATATTCTCATACCGATTAAAATAATATTGAAACTCTTGGGTTTTATATGTAACCTTCCCCAAATCAGTGGGAGTCACACTGGGGATAAAGGATTTAATAAACTCCCAAATGGCTGACATAAAACGATAAGTAAGTTATAAAATACCACTTTAAAATGACAACAAATTAGAATATTGTAAAATTCACTGCTTATATTTCTTGTGCAAAAATATGATGCAGCATTCTCTAATGGAAGGTATAGTTCTCGTCACTTTTGTTACATCATCATATTTTAATGGCTTATTTACATCATATTACTATATACATGCAACTTTATCATCTGAAGCATGCTACAGTTTCTGACTGAGCCCTGTAAGTATTCATTTATAAAAGTGGGCATGTCTTTTAGATGCTTAAAGTTTTACAATATTGTAATGGCTGGATATGCTCATAAACTTTTCAACCTAGTTTAAACAAACTAGAATTCACCCTTAAGAAAAGGCTGATAAAGGTAGCTTGTAGAAAAATGAAGAAAATTCCACATAAGCTTTGGCTGGCAAACTTAAGAATCAAAATACAGAGCATTTAATGTACACTAATTAGCTGTATGAGTTCTATGCTAGCAATGGGAACTCTATAGAGCTGTTAGGTTGAACCACATGAAATTTCCAACATTTGAACTTTTTTTGGTTCAAAGAATGGTAGTTTCATATAGTTCAACATAAGATAATATGTATATTGCTCATGATCACATAAAATCCTTCCCCATATACACTGTACCTTTATATGACACACTGTTAATCAATGATTTGTGCAATCAAAAAGTTCTTAAGGAATAGATTTCATGATGTACTAGAAAGAGAACTGAACTAGGAATTAATATTCTAGCCATGCCTCTACCACTCACTCACTGAACCCTTTTAGGCCAGCCACATAATTTCTCTGAGTCTTGGTTTTCTTATTTGTAGTATGAAGATGTCACATAGACTGCTTCAGATCACAAGGAACAGAAACATAGCCAAGGTGGCTCAAACATAAGAGGCTGCTTAATCTCAGAGAGCAAGAAATCTGGAAAAGTTTCACAGTTGCTTCAGATACCCAACAATGTCATTAAAAGCCCAGATGTTTTGGTCTTTCCTCTCTATTTGATTCTCTGAGTGTTTTGGACTCAGTCTCTCCTGCTCCGAATTGCCAGATGGTTATAGCAGCATGATTTCTTCACATAGCAATGTCCACAGGGCACATATCTGTGCATATTGTGACCTTTTATAAGAGCAAAGAAAACCTTTTCTAGAAGACTCTGCTAACATCACCTCAAATCTTATTGTTCAGAATTTTATTGCATGCCCATACCTAAACCAAACACAGGAGGAAAATATCATCTTTGTCCTGGATTAATTAAAGGGCAGTTTCCTTGAGTTCATGGATGGAAAGATGGTGAGCAATTCCTATAAAAATGTATAGAAAAAATTGGAAAGTAAAGAAATTAAATTTAAATATTTGTCTACAATCTGTAACAGAGTACTGACAAAATTGGGTACATAAAGGCAAAATGATACAGAAATAATTCATGTGTAAACATGTACAATAAATAAACACAGTTATTTAAAAATACAGTTATTAATCATGGTAAATAAAGAGTTGCATAATTGTATGTGATGATATGAGAATGTGGGAAAACTTTAAATTAATGAATAAGATATTTAGGAGAATAACGGGATTTCGAGAACACTTGGCTAAGTGCTGAATTTTCTGTAATTTTAAGAATTTTTTTAAAAGTTCTTGGATAAAACTTGAGTTGAATAAATGTCTAATAGTAAATTTAAAACTCATTGAGTTTACTGACTTTTGCTTTAAGAAACTAACTTCTACAGAAGTCCAAATCACAACTATCCTGAAGACGATATAATGAAAATACAACTGGACTTTTGACATTTATTTCCAACAGCTTCAGAGATAAGAGTCTGTCAGCTCTGGGGAAATGTTTTTCAGAATTATATAAAAAAAAATGAAATATATAAAATATTTAGGAATAGCATATTTAATATTTTAGGTTGTACCAGTGCAAAAGAAAAGCATGAGAAACAAAAATAATAAAGTGAATCAGTATTTTGATTAAAATTATAGTTTAATATAAATTTGCTTTAAAAAATGGAATGGGAGGGGCTTCCCTGGTGGCGCAGTGGTTGAGTCTGCCTGCCGATGCAGGGGACATGGGTTCGTGCCCCGGTCTGGGAAGATCCCACATGCCGCAGAGCGGCTGGGCCCGTGAACCACGGCCGCTGAGCCTGCGTGGCTGGAGCCTGTGCTCCGCAACGGGAGAGGCCACAAGAGTGACAGGCCCGTGTACCGCAAAAAAAAAAAAACAGAAAAACCCCCAAAACTACTGCAAAAGATCTTCTACAATTAAAGACATAAAGAAGGAACCAAAATCAGATCGTAGGAGGGGTGGACTTGCAATATAATCATGTCTCATATCCCAAGTGGGAGACCCACAAATTAGAGAATAATTATATTTCAGAGGTTCTCCCACAGGAGTGAGAATTCTGACACCCAATTTGGGCTCCCCAGCACAAGGGTCCTGCACCAGATGACCTCCCAGAGCATTTAGCTTTGAAGGCCAGTGAGGCTTAATGTGGGGAATCTCGAAGGACTTAAAGAAATAGAGACTTCACTCTTAAAGGGCACACACAAAATTTCATGTGCACTAGAACCCAGGGCAAAAGCAATAATTTGATAGGAGCCGGAGCCTGACCTAGCTGCTGGTTTTGGAGAGTCTCCTGGAGATGTGGGCTGTGGCTGTGGCTCACCCTGGGGACATAGACACTGGCGGCAGTCATAGTTGGGAGCTCATTCTGTGTGGAAACCAGTGCTCATCAGCACCATTGTGGGATCCTCCCTCAAGCTCATTAGCTCCAAGAGCTGACCCCACCCAACAGCCAGTGCTGGGACGCTGAGCTCAGGGCAAACAATTAACTGGGTGGGGACACAGCCCCACCCATCGGCAGACAGGTTGTCTAAGGACTTCCTGAGACCACAGCTGCTTCTAGACACACCTCTACACATGGTCCTGTCCACCAAGACCTACCAGTGGGCAGGCATCAGCTCTGCCCTCCAGGAAGCCTGCACTAGCCTCTAGACAGCCTCACCCACCAGGGGACAGACATCAGATGCAAGAAGACCACAATCCTACAGCCTGTGGATCCGGCCTGCACACAGCAGGCCAGACCCTATCCTGGGACCAACTGGGCCCCAGCACTGCCTGCTAGCAGGCCATCACAAGTTTTGGGACAACCCAGAACCCATACCAAGCTGTGTCAGGAACTGACCCTACCACCAGTGATCTGACACCAGCTCTGTGATCCCTGGGTCCCTCATCCTCCAGGATGTTGCTCTGCCTGCCAGTAGTCTGGCACTAACCCAGGACCTGGCTTCACCCACCAGTAGGGGGCAACAGCTTAAGAGTCTTCTAGACCCTGATTCTGCCCACCAGTGAGCCAGCACTAGTCCCAGGGCCCCCTGGGGTTCTACAGTCAGCCACGTTATGACCAGGCCCTGCTAACTAGTAGCCAACAGGATTTACACAAGGCAGGGTCTGGCAACCAACCAGGCCAGGGGCCAACCAAATCTACCAGACCACCCACATAGTCAGCCCGTCACAAGAGAAGGACCCATGCAGCCCTCTTAGGGGGAAGCCCTAGAGAATATAGCTTGGGTGATGAGAGTGGAGCACACTGCCAGGACTCATAGGACTTCTTCTACAGAAGGACACTTCTCCAAGGTCAAAAAACATAACTAACCTACCACATACATAAAAATACAAATAAAAACTTAGACAAAGTGAGGTAGCAGATGAATATGTTCCAGACAAAAAAACAAGCTAAAACCCAGAAGATGAACTAAGTGAAGTGGAAATAGGGGATCTACCCAAGAAAGAGTTCAGAATAATGATTGTAAAGATGATGAAAGAACTCAGGAGGAGAATGGATGCACAGAGCACAAAGTTAGAAGTTTTCAACAAAGACTTAGGAAATATAAAGAGCAACCAAACAGAGATGAAGAATACAATAACTGAAATGGAAAATTCACTAGAAGGAATCAACAGTAGATTAAATGATACAGAGAAACAGATCAGTAAGCTGGAAGATAGAGTAGTGAAAATCACTGCCACTAAACAGAAAAAAAGAATGAGAAGAAATGAGCACAGTTTAAGAGGCCTCTGGGACAACATCAAGTACACTAATATTTGCATTACAGGGGTCCCAGAAGGAGAAGAGAGAGAGAAAGGAGCTGAGAACACATTTGAAAATATAATAGCTGAAAACTTCCCTAACCTGAGAAAGGAAACAGTCACCCAAGTCCAGGAAGTGCAGAGAGTCCTATACAGGATGAACCCAAAGAGGAACACACCAAGACACATTGTAATTAAAATGACAAAAAATAAAGATAAAGAGAAAATATTAAAAGCAACAAGGGAAAATCAACAAATAACCAGCAAGGAAACTCTCATAAGGCTATCAGCTGATCTTTTCAGCAGAAACTCTGTAGGACAGAAGGGAGTGGCACGGTATATTTAAAATGATGAAAGGGAAAAACCTACAACCAAAAATACTCTACCCAGCAAGGCTTTCCTTCAGATTTGATGGAGAGATCAAAAGATTTACAGACAAGCGAAAGCTAAGGGTCCGGCACCACCAAGCCAGCTTTACAACAAATATTAGAAGAACTTATTTATACAAAAAAAGAAATGACCACAACTAGAAACAAGAAAATTATGAAACGAAAAAGCTCACCAGTAAAGGCAAACATACAGTAAAGTTAAGAAATCATCCACACACAAAGCTAGTAGGGAGGTTAAAAGACAAAAGTAGTAAAATAACCTATATCCACAATAAGCAGTTAAGGGATACACAAAACAATTAGATGTAAAATACAATATCAAAAAAAATGGAATAACTTTATTTTTAAGAGTTTATTTTGTAAGAAACTGGTGCCTTTCAGGTGTTAATATCTGAAATACAGAAGGTAGGAGTATAAAATGAATTAAACAGCAAGGTTAGGGTTAGCCATTAGTTGCTTCTTTTATGCAATAACCAAAGGAGAATCTCAACAGTCACATGGAATATAATTAAAGTTACTTTAAGTCAGCAGATTCCTATATTAGACATGGTTGGAGAACTTCAGTTACAATTGAATTGTTAAGAACAGTTTTTAGAATGTTCTGACTTCACTGGCATATGGTATAGTTTCTTTACATCAAAATCTTTTTTTTTTTTTTGTAAATAACGTACTAAGATTTTTAAATGTACTTTAAATTTTTAAAGCGTCATCTTGTTAAGAATAAATGTTAATTATCCATCTTAAAAGACAGCAGAGTATGCATAAGTCTAATCGACATAATCCACTTGTCATTTGAATCTGGTATTGTATAATTGAATGAATGTATGAATGAAATTAAATGAAACAAATGTCATTGTTTTATTCATTCATCCTACAAACATATATTGACTGCACGCTCTGAATGAATCATCTGACAATGTGTTGTGGGTAATACAAAGCAGAAAAAAGATGTCAAATAAAATAGATTTTTAAAAATACCCATATAAGACAGTATGGGGTAAATGCTGTATGGAATAAAGCAATGAATCCTAATACCACCCATGGGTAGATTTTACCTGTGATGAACTTCCAAGAGTCTAGAATAAAGAAAGTAAAATTGATTATCATGTGGTAGACATGTTGGTGTAAAATTATAAACTGTTTATTTTAATCTGCAATTATGTTCCTTCTACATTTTTGTAGTTAAAATGTCCTATCTTAAATAAAATTATGACTTTTAAAGTTATTCTTTCCTGATAAAATTAAATATTGGATATACCAGCCTCTGAATTTATTTTAATGACTTTTCGCAGTATGAAATTTGAGAATTGGAACAACTGATACAGACCAAGAACTAAGGGACTGAGTATAGAAAATTCAGTTTGAATGAAATAATGAAATTTCCCTGTGTAAAAGAACTAGGAAATTTCCTATTTGCTGTATCCTGCCCTCCTTTTCATATATTCAATTCTGGGAATAGACTATTCTTCCATAAAATGCAGGCAAGAGATGTCCGTGCATGCTTGTATGCATCTTTCAGAGTAGAGTGGGGTAGGTGTGAAGAAGGTGTTGGCAATTAAATGTTTGGATTGCAAAATGCTACTCTTCATACAACACAAAGAGAAATAACTGATATGGAAATAATTGAGTCTGTATTCTCAACATATTGGGAGTTAAATTTTCATAGAGAAGTATATATATATGATACATGTATATATATATGTATATAAAACCTGCTGTCATTTTATTGAATTAAGCATATGTTGAGATATCAAGATAATTTTTTTTTAAGGGTAACATGTGCTTAGTAAGAATGCTGGTTATGTCATGAAGCATAGGTACAACAGGCCCATTCTTCTTAAAAAGCTTCACTTGATTTATTAGCTGAGACAGCACCATAAAGTAATCTGTGCAGTCGCTGCATACTGCCTGAGAATATTTGGCTTTCTTAATTGATTAATGTAGCCTATATATATACATTTTTATTTTCAGTCTTAAGGGGAAAATATTTTTTTGGTGTTATTTGGACAATTCTCTTCTGAAAATGTCTCTTTGAGGGTACAAATGGAAACAATGTGAAACTGGACAGAGGGCTGGCATAATAATAATACAATTATTTATAAATAAATAATAAAGTTAGCATCATTAATTGCTATCAATTTGGTAACAACTTACTGTGTTTTGCAAACAAGAAATAGACATTCAGCAGCTTGTACAATGTCACATAGACAGAACATGGGTCCTGAGTAACTGACTTTAGAAAAAAGAAATCACACAGTCTAAATCTTCTTTTGAAAAAAAATATAGTCTGTACTTGGAAATCTCTAAGATTCATTTTGAGGTTGCAAAGGTTTCAATGCTTAATTTTTGCTTCCAAAAGCTTTCTTTCCAATTTTCTTTGGAGATATGACCTTTTGCTCACCACGCAACAAAGTTAAGCAGGCTCATATTTTGCATGCTGATTTGAAATTCTAATTTCCATGTATTGCATCTGAAGGTAGAAGGGATACAAATGCTGAATGAGTTTGGTCAAATTTCTGGATTGTTTACGGAACAGGGTCTAGGGAAATAAACTTTCATAGCCTGTGGGGCAATACATGTCAAAAATTAATACTTTAAAATAAGTTACAGCAAGAGTATTAAAGACCATTGTATATGTAGTTAGAAGAACAAAGCTCTACTTTGATTTTGTTGTAGAAAGAAGAAAAATAAATGTTTCCCTTCAGATTATAAGGATCAGTGAGTGGAGTGTGACATAGTACAAAGTGCAGAAATAATTTTTATTTAACTTATTTATTTATTTATTTATATTTTATTTTTGGCTGCATTGGATCTTCATTGCTGCGCGCGAGCTTTCTCTAGTTGCAGCAAGCGGGGCTACTTTTTTCCATGTGGTGCACTGGCTTCTCAGTGCGGTGGCTCCTCTTATTGCGGTATGCAGGCCCTAGGCACACGGGCTTCAGTAATTGTGGCTTGTGGCCTCTAGAGCACAGGCTTAGTAGTTGTGGCGCACAGGCTTAGTTGCTCCGCGGGCATGTGGGATCTTCCGGGACCAGGGCTCCAACCTGTGTCCCCTGCACTGGCGAGCGGATTCATTGAGGCAAATGGTTCGATGATTTGGCAAAACTGTTATGGACCTTATTAGTCACATATCAGCTGGTGTTCTACCAGCAAAGGAAACTGAAACCACTCTTCAAAATAATGTAAAGCACTACCTATGATTGGGGCAAGGGAATCCCAGCAGACGATGTGTATAGAACTACATACCTTTTCCTTAAAAATTTCCTCTACATTACCTCTAAAAATCATGGTCTGTTTTTGGAAGTGTGTGTGTGTGCGTGCACACACCCAAAGGCCCCAATAAAGGTAAGGTGAGGTAACTAAGAGGTAGAATAAAGAGGGGAGAGAAAAAGGAAGTATATTTTTGCTATTTTTCCCATTTGTTTAATAGCAGGAAGTCAACACCTGCCAGAAAAAATCATTCTCTGACAGAGGTTTAAGTAATTTTTATAAGGTCAAGGTCTATAAGATGTCCATTTTGTGGTGTAAATGTAATGCCCGTGATTATTTAAACTTAGATCTCTATTTAACTGGATTTCTTGTTTACCGTATAGTCTCTTTTTACTATGATTTATGAATTCTAGAGTTTTGAAAGTTTTTTTTGTTTTTTTTTTGGCGGTACGCGGGCCTCTCACTGTTGTGGCCTCTCCCGTTGCGGAGCACAGGCTCCGGACGCGCAGGCCCAGCGGCCATGGCTCACGGGCCCAGCCGCTCCGCGGCATGTGGGATCCTACCGGACCAGGGCACGAACCCGTGTCCCCTGCATCGGCAGGCGGACTCTCAACCACTGCGCCACCAGGGAAGCCCCGAGTTTTGATTTATCTTTCTGCTGAAAAAATATTTATGATCCATTAGCTTTTTTCTTCTTTTTATCTTTGGATTTATCTGTGCTCTATTCACTGGACTCTAGGTTCTGCTCTATTTGAGAATATCTATCCACCACCTTTGAACTTGAAGGTCAACTTCGGAAGGCATGAAATTCTTTGTTCACACTTTCCCTCTGAACTGTGGGTGTCCTCATGCTCTTCTACATTGTGGCACTCCCTGGATGCTGTTCTGGAGACATCTGGCACCCAATTCATCTTTTCCTCTTGTGGATGACTTTCTCTTACTGTCTGGATGTCTAGATGAGTCTTTATTCTTGAAGCTTGATGACTTCGAGAAGATATGCCTTGGTGAGAGTATTCTGTATCAATTTTTCCTGGACTTGGTCCACTTCTCAGGGCAAATTCAAGTTCTTCTTTATTTCAGAAAAATGTATTCTCATATATAATTAAATGTATATATCAAACTGTATGTGTTTTCTTATTTAGAGACACCCAGAATGCATATTTGGGTTTCCTTTTTCTGACTTCTATATATGTAATCTTCATAATTATAGTTTTCAACGAAGGCTGTATGGAAAATGTTATACTGAAAACTATGTCTCTGCTTATATTAGGGCAATCTTTCCAGCTACACACTGGATCATGTTACTTGCTCACTCATTAGCTTCCAACAGCTCACCACCCTCCTTGGGATAGATCTGAAATTTTTAACACAAACCCGGCATCTCCTTTTCTAGGCTCGTCTCACAATATTCTCTGCAAGATAGCTACACAAGTCCCATTACTTATGGATGCTCACATATGCTATGTTCCTTTTTCTTTGGTCTCTGAATATTTACAACTGTATATCAGATACACTTTTCCTGTTTCAAGTTTCAGTATAATTTTTATTTTGAGAAATTTTTAAAAGCACAGCAACTTCAGAAACAATATGGTGTTTGCATTCTTCACACAGATTTAGCTATTTCATCATACTGTTTAAATATTGCTTTAATAGATAAAATAAAAATTACAGACAAAGATGATACTCCATTTTTCCTCAGTCACACACCAGTCTGATACCCCGCCTTCCTTCTTTCTTTCCCATTTGCATGCATCCTTGATAATTAATTTGGTTTGCATCCTCTCAGCCCTTTAAATGTGTGTGTGTGTGTGTGTGTGTGTGTGTGTGTGTAACCAAGGATACATGCAGTAGTGCTTTGCTTTATAAAACTTAAATAAATGATATCTAATTATATAAAACCCTGCAAATTACTTTATTAAATCAAATTATGTTTTTGAGATTTACTGATAATATCCTATTTCTCTTTAACTTTTATTTTATTTATTTATTTTTAAACCTGTTTAAAATCTGGGAAAACTACATTTAGGTCTCAAAATGCTTAATATCATTATAATAAACTTTAGTTGGCCACTTTACCATTACTACAGGATTCTATTAAAATAAACAATTTACTCTTTTAAATGACTCCCCTTCATCTCTGAAAAAGTACTTTAAGAACAGTAGAATATATCTAGGACTATCACCTGCACATTGTTTCTTAAAATTTTAACTTAAAATGAAGTTTATTTTTCATGTAAAAGAAGATTTAAAATCACTGAAAGCAAAATTGAAACCAAATTCTAGAACTTAGGGAGGAAATGGTTAAATTAACAGATAAACTCCTTTTTAATAATTTCTTCTGGCCTTTTGTTTTGTCTTATTTAATTGTGTTCCACTGAAGACTCATCTGGGTGTATGTGTGAAGAAATAGAAATTATTTTTGCAATTGCAGAGACC
Source organism: Monodon monoceros (assembly GCF_005190385.1). Taxonomy (NCBI): domain Eukaryota; kingdom Metazoa; phylum Chordata; class Mammalia; order Artiodactyla; family Monodontidae; genus Monodon; species Monodon monoceros. The sequence continues at coordinate 55,824,380 of NW_021703770.1, read as the reverse complement.
TGCATGTATGCGATACACACCCTTACTGAGTTTGTACATTACTTCTGCAGTGGGAAAAGAGTGAGCTCAAGTCATATCTAATTAAAAATGAAACTCCCCAAAGAAATATGCATAGTATTAAATTCTAGTTTTTCATAAGTGTAATGAAAATTAAATAACTAAATTAGTATATACACTCTGGATTTCATCTACCTAACAAAATAATTGTTTTTCTCTTTATTACTTTAGTAATCAGTCTCTAGTAAGTGACTGACCTACTATATCAATGGAGTATATACTTGAAGTTTTTATTTTTTCTGCAATGAACTGATGTGGTTTTATGCTAACTCAGTGCCCCTCACCTAGTCTGTCCAATGAAGATATTGATGTTGAGGGAAAATTTGGAAGATTCCAGTACCAGTATCAGTTGTCACATCCACAAGGCTTTCAGGTAGCCAGTAAAGTGAATTCCTCCAAACACTGCAACAGGGTCTTTACTTCTCAGTACCCCTAGGATAAGAACTCTATTGCCAGAATCACATCTTCTATTTGCATGCTCTATTATCCTAAGATAGTAGTTTGGTCAATGTAGAGATTAGGGGTACCATGTTTATTGTTTTGCAGCTTTTATCTATAGGTTTAATATCTTTTATTCAATGGCTTAGACCAGAGTTTCTCAGCCTGAGCACTGTTGCTATTTTGGACTGGATAATACTTTGTTGTAGGTGTTGGAAAGGGAAAGGGGATTGTCCTGTGTTTAATAGGATGTTTATCAGAGTCTCTGACTTTACTCACTAGATGCCAGTAACACCTCTTTACTCCCAGTCATGACCAGCAAAATGTCTTTGGACATTACCCAATGACTCTTGGAAGGGAAGGGGAGGCAACGGTGGGTCCAGTTGAGAACCACGGTCCTACACAGAACTACCATCTTCTACTATCTCTAAACTTAATCTTCCATGGTTGGGCAAAATTCATATTTGGGATACACTTCAACTTGATCTTTGAGGCCAGGTTACTTGTATTGATTTGGGCTAAGTTTATATGCAGAAGTGTATCATTTTATTTTATATTTTATTTGAAATAAAAAAAATGTGAAGTATATATTTCTATTCTTGAGTCCAGCTTTCAAAAAGTTAAACTCTTTTAGCTGCTTCTTTTGGTATTTCTCTTCATAGTTCCAAAATCAGAAGGGTGCTGCATGCGATAGTACTAAAAATATATGGCTTTTGTTTCTTGTAAATAGTGGAGCAGTGAGAACACAACTGTTAGAGGTTGGAAATGTGGCCAGGGAATTCTTGCCTGTGATATATTGAAAGACAGGTAAACAATGGACTACATAAGATCTAGAAAATATTGATAATGTTGCCCGTGGTCTCAAATATTTTTATATAGAGAAGGTGAAATATAAATAAGCCTATCTGTAAAGTTTTCTCTGCATGCAGCTTGCAATATTAGCTGAGTGAGAGTCGGATATATTGGTATCTCAAATGTTTAAAAAGAAAAGCAACAGCTGATGGATTCTGTTTCTCTAACTGAAGCAAGTGTATAGCTCAGCCAGTAATATGTGCTCAAAGATCATAGCGGTGGGGCTGACTTCTCATTCAAGCCTATTGTTTCACAAGAGTGGGAGATGGGCAGAATTCAGAGGCCAGTAAATAAAAGACTTAAGTTATTCAATTTATAAACTATTGACTATATCTAGAGGGAATATGGTCTGTGTTTACTTCAATACAGAACTGACCAGAAGCAAAGTGATTTAATTCCCATTAAGTTTTAGAGGCAATTAGATTGCCTGAGAAGCCACAAGCTTGATTTACAGCAGCTGGCATCAGATCACCTCTAAAACAACCTCCAGACCTCCAAATTCCACAGCAGAAAAAGTGCTATAAAAATAGTGCAGCATCTAAGGGACACAGTGCAATGCCAACCATAGTCAAGTTGCTGCTCAATAGACTAATCGAGAAACTTCCTCCACTGACAAGGAATAGTGCTTTGGTGATTCCTGTTAGCAGGATTTGAAAATGCTGTGGCTAACCTATTCTTCCATTTTCCAAACAGAAGGTTTAATTTTTGAAATCTTATTTCTACTTTACATAGACTGGTGAGTTGTCTTTTATGCTGGGACCATTGGTTCATGTGGAGCCATATCTAGGCCTAAAGGAGAGGATTGCATATCATACTGGGATCCTGGATTTTGTTCTGAGTGCATTGACAGGATTGAATTTAGGAGCTGCTTCTCTTGAGAAGGGAGTTTGCACAGATAGTGAATACCCAAAAGAGAAAACAGGTTTCCAATGATCTCTCCAATATGATTTTTAACTTCTTTTTTAGTTTTAGGATCCTCAGGGTACAGCAGGGCATGTAACCACTAGAATAAACAGTTAATTCACCAGCCTCCCTTGAAGCTATATTTGGCCATGTAACCAATTTTGATGTGTGCACTTTCTGGTATACACTTTTAAAGGGAAGATGCATCAGCTTTGTTTCTTCTTCCCGTTTTTCACTGGTTTGTTGTAGATGAGGTAGGAGACCATCTTATGCAAGGCAGATGATGACAGCATCCTATGGAGAGCAAGTACTAGATATAAGAAGTCTTAGGCCTTGCCAAATTTTCTGAACAAGTTAGATCAGTTCTGACTTTTTTTTTTGGCGGTACGCGGGCCTCTCACTGTCATGGACTCTCTCATTGCGGAGCACAGGCTCTGGACATGCAGGCTCAGTGGCCATGGCTCACGGGCCCAGCCGCTCCGCGGCATGTGGGATCTTCCCAGACCGGGGCACGAACCCATGTCCCCTGCATCGGCAGGCGGACTCTCAACCACTGCGCCACCAGGGAAGCCCAGTTCTGACTTTTTTTAAGGGAATAATCACATCCCTCATGTTTAAATCACTGTTAATTTTCTGTCTCTGTCACATGCATCTAAACCTTTGTCCTAATTAAAATATACCTGTCCTATGCATGGATTTCTTCAGAATCTGTTGACCCTTGAATATCCATTCATATTTAAGGGCAAACTACTAAAAACTTAACTGCCAGCTCCTTTTTTGGGGGGTGACCAAATGTAAGTAGCTGCACTTCAGATCAAGTAGATCATTTCAGTTAAAGAGGAATCTTAAATCTTCTGCCTAAGTTAGTAGTAGAGTAGCAGTTAAACATTCGGCAGCCAGCTTTTTTCGAGTGGGCCCAAATAATGGGGCTGGGGAAGGGGTTCTTCATGCTTCTGTATGTATTATTTCACATAATCTTCCTATTTTCAGTTAAATGTCCTCTCTCTCTTCTTCTCAACTGAGACTAGTACTCCCCAATCCAGAACCCCTCATTCAGTTTCCCCAGTTAGTACCCTTTCTCTCTTCTGATGTTTGAGGAATGGGTTTTTGTATTGTTACTGAGAGTAGAACCTGTTCAAATAATCTTCTTGTTTTCAACCAAACCAGTATGTACATGTATCTTCAGAGGTGTCCGGTGCCTCTAATTCATGAATTCTTTTTAATGTCCTGTGACTAATTGGCTTACATTTTATTACTTTCTTGGAGACTCAGAGTTCAGTCAGAGAGCTAGAACAATGGGGAGATTATGTATATTATATGTTTTAAAGGATTTGTTACAGGAATTTGATCTTACACAATTGTGTGGACTGGTGAAGCCGTGTCGGCAAGGTTCTTGTCCGTGTCTCTGATGCTGAAATGTGAAGTCCACAGGTAAGGCAGTCAAGAAGAAAAGATGGCTGCAAAGTAGGGGACAGTGAAAACAAGTTGGAAGTGACAAGCAGATCAGATTCACATGGAGAGACCAACATCTTGTCAGATATTTTTACCCCTTGTCTTAGTAGTGTGTGTGTCCCACAGATTCTAGGACACTTTCTTAAGGAGCTAAATACACACAACTAGCCCATAAATCAGAGAAACAGAAGGAAAAGCCAGAGGAATGCGGACCACCTGCAGACCTGGCCATTGTCTTGTGCCATGAGGTCAGCCAGTAGATAAGTGACAAAGTGGGTGAGGTACAAAATGGCTGCCACTTCACTTCTGCTCTGGATATCCCCCACAAGAATCTTTCTTATGACCCACCCTAATTAGAAACATAGCAAAAAAAGGGGGGGACACTGGGAAATGTAGTTCAGTCTAGCCAAGTTGACAGATTACAAAATAACCAAAGTAGATCAAGGAAAACTGAAGCTGGGGTCTTATTCCTCTAGTGCTTGTTAATCTCTATGGTCCTCTCCATCTCCAGATTAATTTTCCACCTCTCTCTGCCTTTTTCTACAACACAGGAGGCTGATCACTATCAATTGCATCACACAGACTCCCTTGCATTCTGGCTTCTGTTTGGGGGTTTGGCCAAAAGGGGTTGCTGGCATGAGGAATGGGCAGGCAATGTGAAAGGGTGGAGTAGATATTTCACACTCTCTTCATGTCTAGTTGTGATTCCTGCTGGGACTGAATTCCACAATGGCCACAACTGCACTCCAGAGGCTCCTCTTTCACCTCTCCCATTTTTTCCAAGCTTCTGAAACACCATTTGTTCCTCTTGCCCTTCAGCCTAGGGCTAGTGATGATGTACCGCCATCACAGGTCCCTTAGTGTCTCCTTAACACTTCTGTCACAGGTCTACATAGTCCCTTCAATAAGTTATCTTTAATTAAACCCTTTACAGTGTGTCAGGAACATGTCTCCATTTATTTTTTGTAATCCATTTGCATTTATTTCTTTATTTTATTGGTTTTGGGGGAAGATATGTAAGTAAACATATGTCTATCTAGTCTAGAAATTTATTTAAAAACAATGTTCCCTAACAGTAAAAGGAGAATTTTGTGACAACTATAGATTTGAAATTTACAATGAAATTATGTTTTCTTTTCCCAAAAATAGGTGCTAATGAGGCATATCTATATTTTTACACTGATTCCAATTTTAGGATAGCTAATTGTTATAGCCTCACAGAGCTTCAAACTGCTGCTGCTTATGCATCCCTGTGTCTTCATACCTGCCTAACTAAATCGACTCCTAAATGGATCATACTCTTCTCACCAGAGAGAACTTAACAGTGGATCCTCGTTCATTTCTGAATATTGAGCAGCTAAATATTTAGTCAATGAATAAATGAATACATAGGATGGAAACCCCTCCACACTCTTTTTTTTTTTTTTTTCTATTTTAGGCTCCATTAGGATAGAATATCTCTATCTTTTGTCTTTGCTTCTTCCAGCATTTGACAGATTGCTTCATTTAGTAGGCCTTCAAGAAAGGTATGTTAGGTAAAGCAGAGGTCACAGATCACAAAAGACTAAATGTCAGGGAACCGTAATAACATGGCAAAATTTTCTGAAACTGTTCTCTCTCCATTATGTGTGGCTTGAATTATAGCTATCCTATTCCAGCATTCTCCCCGATTCCTTTTAACTGTTCTCAAAGACAGTTTCCAAACTTCCTTTAGATTGTTACATGGTCTGGGCAAGTTGACCTCTACTTGATCATTTCCAAGGTGGATAGAATGATTTTGAGTAATTTGGACTTTTCAAAAATGTTTCTTGGAGATAGTGAAAGATATGAAGACACTATTTTGTAGCTTAATAATAGTTGGCAATTTTTCCTCCACTTCTCCAAATCTTCCATTTTCTTTCATTCCAAATATTATTGAAAACATTTAAGCTCTCTTGAGTTTAATGAGAATTAGTGAATTAAATTTGGTTTCACTGAACTAAACAGACAGCATCTAGGTCCCCTTTTCCTTTGTTTGTTTTTTTTTTTCTCTAATGAATATATCTGGTCTCTTTCATTTTCTATATGACAAGGCCAAGGTGTCTCTTTCATTATTAAAATTTAGATTAATAGGATCTTTTGCATCTCTTTGATTATTAACAGCCACAGACATAGTTGCTCCCCTTTATTTACAAAGGCAGATAGATGAATAATAATAATTTTTCATAATGATGGTATGAGGAAAATATAGAGGCAAGATTATGGGAATGAAGTAATAATAGATTAATAACTAAAATTTTAAGAGGGATTTGAGAAAACAAATTTATCAAAAATAAATTATCAAGTATAGGAGAGAGGTGATTCCTAAAGACATTTGCACTACTGTTATCAGAAAAAGGAAAAGTTAGGTATTGAAAGGCACAATAAAAATTGTCATACTTCACTTTTGAATAGTGCTGGCACATAATGGCCACTGCACACATATTTAATGAATAAAACTGGTAAAGATAGATATAGAGCACTTGACTTCAAAGAGTTTTGTTTATTGCTCAAGATTTACAATAGAATCTTTGTTGGTTAAATGGGAGAGGGGTATTTTAATACATGATTTGTTACATAAGCAGATGTATAGCTTGTTCTATTTTACATGAAAAATACTACTGTAATGAAAATTTTGCATCTATACTTTCTATATACTACATAGTTTGCATTACATAGATTAATACTGCCTAACTTAAAAAAATCCAATTTACAGTGATCAATATAGCAATTATATATAAAGTCTCATATCCTAATAAGAGACATATACTGTTATTTACAGAGTGGCTGCATAATATACCTCCTTAATATGCAGAAAGTGTAAATAAATGTGTATTCATCTGAAGATTAAATACAAGGGCTGCTGTGATTCTGAGATGTGAAGGCTGTTCCTTGACACTTATAACTGCTGGGTAACTTTGAAGTGGAACTGGAACACAGATAGAGAAACTCTAGGAGAGGTAACTTCCAAATAGTCTATTGGTACTCTTAAAATCTGATTGGTATTCATTTCCTTTATTCTTTCACAAAGCTTTGATGAATTTTTGTCATGACATTATGATGATGTGTAAGACTAGGTCAAACCATTTATAATATTTTAATAGGTTTTCTGATAACTTCACAGATAATATTGTTTGACCCATATACCACTTTAGTCATCTTCCTGCTTAATGGTTCATCCAGAACCCAAATCCTGACTCACAAATAAACTGTATTTCTAAACCCTCACCCCTTTGCTATTTCCCAACTTTTATTTTGGCTCTAGTAGCAAAATCGTGATTATGGGGAAATCAGATCTGATAAGCATTATTGAAGTATAGGAACGCATATATACTCTTTGAAAATGTGAAAATTTCCTGAATAATTCCAAAATTCCATCATGTTTCAGAATTTGTATATTTTTGCATGAAAATATTCTGTGTACTCAGTTTACATGTAAAACATGTTCAACCTGATAAGCCTTATTCTTTAGGTTCACAGGCTAAAATGAACATTGACAAGAATAGACTGAACAAAACATAAATTAATTACATGTGTGTTGAAAGCTCTATAGATTTGGAAAAGATGTTGCAGCATCACGCAGTTCATCCTCCTCTACTAAACACATCTTTTCAGATGGATAACTCTATCATTTTTAAGCATTTCATTTATAACACCTCACTTTTAATAAAGTTCTTTCCACTACCAATGTGCTTCTAAGTCCTCTTGATTTTTCTTTGAAAGTTTTCTCTGAGTAAACTTTCCCATTCTAGTTCTAGTATTGTGCCCTCATATCATTGTTATCAGTCTTAGCTCTACTTCTCTACTCAAATTTATTACTTACTATGCTGAATCATGACTACTCCTCTCTGATTAGTCTGGTCTTCTAAAGATCATGACAACATCGTACCGTTAATATTGTCTATCTTTTCCAACTGCCACAGCCCCAGATCATCTTTCTCCAACATTCTGTAGCCCAGGTAGCCTTCAAGGATGAAGTTAGGTTACATTTCTTCCTGGAGGCCTTCTGCACTATTCTACACAAGATCATTCTCTCCTCGCTCTAAGGGTAGCCTTCCACAAAGTCTAGTAAAAGACTCTCTTTTATTATAAATTATTTCTTCATTGTTGCATATATATTAGAAAAGAATGCAAACTTCTTGAGAATGGTCAATTTATGATGCTTCTATATTCTTTTTCCACAACCCAGGTATCATTTGAAATACAGAATTTTGAGATCCAGCTAGTTAAAATATAAGAAAGTACCATTCACAAAATTACTGTATTATAGAACACCAGGTTTGGAAGAAGAGTTAGAAATTTGGGGGTTTTCTTTCTTTCCATAAAATTCCATCAAGTATTATGCCAAGAGGCATAGAGGTCAAATATCGGTATTTTTACTTCCAGACAAAAAGTATTCCTGAATTCCATCTATTTTGACCTAGAAAAGTTAAATTCTGTAACCAGAAAATGAAAGTTTTAGTTTGTTTCTTAAATCTAGAGTTTGGATCTTAGACTCAGCCCTAAACAGTCAAACATCTTCCTTTAAGGACTTTGTATAAATCCTCTTAGCTCTCCAGAGGCTCATGAGAGATTCAGAAGGAGGCAAATCTCAAAAACTGAGAGGCCTTCCAACTTTCAGGAATGAAGGCAAGGAGGAGTCATTAAAGGCATTTGAACAGAGCAGTAACAGGATGTGACTGATGTTTAGGATGATTTTCATACCCAGAGTATTAGAGGTCCATTGGCAGGTTAAAGAGTGCAACAAGTAAGAAGAGATTGGTAGGTAAACCAGAAAATAAAAAAGAAGGGCTTAATTAAAGAGCTATTATAAAATGAGAAGCAAGAGAATTTTGTTACTACTTTCATCGGAGGAGAATAGGTAGGAGTAGAAGATAAATTGCATGAATCCTTGATTCCAATACCCTGAGGTTTTAAATCTAATTTGGGAAATGATTATATGATGTCACTGGAAAAATAGAGGCAGGTTTAATCTTGAGTCACCAAAGCAATTAATATTATTTAGTTTTCATTTTAAGTACACAGTTTACTGAAAGAGTATCTATTATATTGAATACACATTTTTTTTCCCAAAGAAATGCCAATGCCTGCCAATCAATTCAAAAAATGAAGTATGAATGAGTCAGATGAAAGCTAAGTTCCAGTGTTCACATTTTCTCTGGAATCCAGCTGTTTAAACATTATATTCAGAAAGAGTTATTGTGACTTGCTGATTAAATAGGTTAGAACACTATCTAGTCTATGTCTTATGTGGTATACCCTAATGTTTCATAAGCAGTAAAATAATATTCGAATAAATATGAAAGTTCTCTGCAAGAAAAAATCAATTTAAAAATATATAATCTGTTTATGGCACTAGGTAAGGCTAATGAAAACCAAATTTAAAGTGCTAAAATGCATTCTCTGTCCACCCCCATTACAAGAAGAAACACTTTGCTTTATTCACATATTAGTAATCAATGATAATGATAATAATGTAGCTTTATATTGATGACATGTATATAAACTGCAAGCCTAAAGTATTTGTAAATGATTAAGATTTAAAGGCAATTTAATATCGATGTTTAGAAATGGAAACCTGAAAAATATCTAGCCCTTAACTTTGATTTCAGCTCTAAGCCTAACTGCTAATAAAATAAATTGATTGGCAAGAAAGAAGAACTGGAATTATTCCTATAATTTTTCTTCCTGGGAGGGAGGTAAAGCAAAATTTACCTCAATTCTTTGGGAATGTATGTAGTAGATAATAAGTGCTGCAAGTTTACTATTTATATCAGAAATTTTAGTTGATAATATGTAATCAAGAAAGCAAAATTAAAAAAAAAACGATAAAACTTCAAAGTTTATGTAAAACAGTTAAAAATAAAATGAGATGAATGGTTATATATTTTTCTACGCATTTTTCAACTACATAGAACGCTTTCTATAAATCTTATTATTCTGATTTGCCATAGAATCATGTTAGAAGTGAGACTGACAACGGAATCTCTAGATATGGTCTGTGATAGATCCTCATTCATTATAGAATAAAATATTAATAATTTAGCTTTGAATAAAAAAATGAAGAATTTAGCTTCAGATTTACCAACTGGATCAAATTTGAATAATTTTAATGGCTTTATATGCCAGTTTGGCAATAAACTTTTTGTAGGGACTTAAATTATTATGTAATAACTAAATTTCACATAATACTAGTTGTATTATTACTATTATAACAGTTAAATTGTTTTCCTCATGAAAATCTCCAAGTATTTTAAGTATTACTGTATTATTGCAGATTTTATGCATATTTTAAAATAATCTCTTAAGAAGAAATCCTAAAAATTAGAGAAACTTGGATCCATCTGCACACTAGATGGACTACAATGGTACAGAATAATGTATTTTAAGAGTTATAAAGCTATAGTCATGTGTTTAATACCAATGCTCATAACCTATTAACAGTTAATATGTTAATCCAGGGGGAACATGTAAATAAGATTATTGTACTTTTGGTCATGCTCAGTGTCTCTAACCACTTGTCAGAAATATTAAAATGTAACTTGGTTATTGCACAAGGAAAATAAAGTAAAATATTAAAGTAATTCAGTTTGAAATAACTTTTAGCTTTCTTTTCACTTGGTAGAATCATTTTCATCTTAAAGTTCCAGTTGAAAATTCTGCTTCTCATTGATTTACTTCAGTAGTTATGTTCTTTTCAACTCAATTTTTCCTCATGCTCCCTGGTATAGTTTGCGATGATTATATATATGTTTTCTGAACACACACACACACGCACACACTATTTGAAGCTTACACATTATTTTATTCATGAGCATATTGTAACCAGTTGTGGCAAGAACTCTATGGTTATCTCTTCCAATGAGTCCTTGAATGGCAGTAGGATCTGTCACTTACTGGTTGAGGAATTTAAGGACTGGCTAGGGAACTCTACGTTATTTCTCCCCTGAAATAAAACCATGCAAGTGTCATGTTAAGATGACTGCATTACAGAATAAAAGAGACCTTGATTCTTGAGCCACTGGAATGGGAGATCTCCACCAACCCACACTGGGTTTGCATGAGTAAGAAATATATTTCTAATGTGTTAAGCTCTTGAAATGTGTGGGTTTCTCTTCATTAGAGTCCTCCTATACTTCTACATTCCTACTTTCTAACTACCTTTCTAAATTTTCAGCTTTTTATCGACCACATAGTAACTGCTTAAAGGATGTAAATAGTAAAAATAATAATAAAATAAATTATTCTTGGAAACCTTTGTTTAAAATTACTATTAGAATGAAATAATCATTCTTCAATTTTTTTCTACATTTTTTCTTCCAGTTTTATTGAGACATAATTGACATACGGTACTGTATAAGTTTTAAGGTGTACAGCACAATGATTTGACTTACATTATGAAATGATTACCTCAGTAAGTTTAGTGAACATCCATCATCTCATACAGACACAAAATAAAAGAAAAAGTTATTTTTTTCCTATGATGAGAACACAGGATTTACTCTCTTAACAACTTTCATGTAATAAAACACACACCCATATTAAGTATATTAATCATGTTTACATTACATCACTAGTACTTATGTCTTATAACTGTAAGTTTGTACATTTTGACCACCTTTGTCACAGTGTAAAGATATTGCATTATTATTGACATTTCCCACAATGTACATTTCATCCCCATGACTCATTTATTTTATTATAACTGGAAATTTGTACCTTTTAATTTTCCTCATCGATTTCACTCATCCTCCCTCTCCCCTCCCCTTTGGAAACCACCTGTTTTTCTATCTATGACTCTGTTTCTGCTTTGTTATGTTTGTTCATTTGTTTTGTTTTTGTTCATTCGTCTTGCCTTTTAGATTTCACATGTAAGTGAAATCATATGGTATTTGTCTTTCTCTGTCTTATTTCACTTAGACTATACTCTCTAGAGCCATCCATGTTGTCACAAACGGCAAGAGTTTATTCTTTTTTATTGCTGAGTAATAGTCCATTTATACCACATCTTTATCCATTCATCTATTTATGGGAACTTAGGTTGCTTCCATCTCTTGGCTATTGTGAGTAATGCTGCAATGAACGTAGAGGTGCATACATCTTTTGGAATTAGTGTTTCTGTTTTCTTTGGAAAAATACCCAGAAATGGAATTGCTGGATCATACAGCAGTTCTATTTTTCATTTTTTGAGACACATTCGTACTGTTTTCCACAGTGGCTTCATCAATTTACATTCCCATCAACAGTGCATGAGGGTTCCCTTTTCTCCACATCCTCGTCAACACTTTGTATTTGTTGTATTCTTGATAATAGCCATTCTGATAGGTGTGAGGTGATATCTCATTGTGGTTTTGACTTGAATTTCCCTGATGATTAGTGGTGTTGAGCATCTTTTTGTGTGCCTGTTTGCCATCTGTATGTCTTCTTTGGAAAAATGTCTATTGAGATCTTCTGCCCATGTTTTAATGGGGTTGTTTGACTTTTGATGTTCAGTTGTATGAGTTCTTTGTATAGTTGTTTTACAATGTTGTGTTAGTCTCTACTGTACAGTGAAGTTCCCTGTGCTATACAGCAGCTTCTCATTAGTTATCTATTTTATATGTATTAGTGTATATATGTCAATCCCAATCTCCTAATTCATCCCACCCCCCTTTCCCCTGGAAGTTCTGGTTTTATTTCTTCTATATTCTCACTGAAGTAGGAAGCAAAGTCATGAGCTGGGTATGAAGAAATTGGAATTTGCGGGTATGAGGAGAACAATTATCTAAGATAATACTAGATGAGAAAATAGTTTAGGGAAATATAACATTACTCATAAGAAGCCCTAATGGTTCTCTTAAATTTTGTCATATTACAATGGACAAATAATCAGCATGATTGTGTTTTTTTTTTTTTTTTTTTCCCAGCCAGGTTTAGCTTCAGGGGTCCTGGGTAGAGTTGGTGGAAAGTTGGATTTAACCAGGTTTTTTTTTTTTTTTTTTTTTTTTTGTTTTGTTTTGTTTTTGTCAAGCAAGTGGAATGAGTTAAGAGAAAGGTTTATATAATAATTTACCATAAATCAAAGCTGGATAAATAGTAAAGAAAGGATGTAAGGGGAGTAAGCCACGTGAAAGTTGTTAGGATAAATGAGTTCTGATAAAGTCCAAAGGTTGTGAGAGACAGGTGTTAGAAGGAGTGAGCTGGAAAGATAAAAATGGTAATAGGGGGCGTCCCTGGCGGCGCAGTGGTTGAGAGTCTGCCTGCCGATGCAGGGCACACGGGTTCGTTCCCCGGTCCAGGAAGATCCCACATGCCGCGGAATGGCTGGGGCCGTGAGCCATGGCCACTGAGCCTGAGCATCCGGAGCCTGTGCTCCGCAAATGGTAGTAGGAAGCAGGGTGTGTTAAATTGAGATAGAGAGATTGCTGTAATTGTTGTAGGATGGAGAACAAGATCATTTGATGAACGAGGTCAAGCAGTTGAGAGATCAGCGTATTGACTGCTACAGGGAACTTGAAATCACCAAGGATGAGAACAGATGTGAAATTGGAGAGACTATTAGTGAGACAGGAGCTAAATTTTTTTAAGAAAGGAGTGTTAGATGACTACAAAATCTAGGGATACTGGTATGGAAAGAGCAGTGAGGAAAAAAAAGACACCTGCTTCATTTCTAGGTCCTGAGGCAGCAGTGGTATGGACAAAGAACATATTATTATTTTTTTTTTTGCGGTACGCGGGTCTCTCACTGTTGTGGTCTCTCCCATTGCGGAGCACAGGCTCTGGACGCGCAGGCTCAGCGGCCATGGCTCACGGGCCCAGCCACTCTGCGGCATGTGGGATCCTCCCGGACTGGGGCACAAACCCGTGTCCCTTTTATCGGCAGGTGGACTCTCAACCACTGCGCCACCAGGGAAGCCCAAAGAACATATTATTTGAAAAGTTTCTTAGAAGCAGTGTCATGGGAGAGCCAAGTTTGAGTTAAGTAGGAGATGGGGACTTTAATGAAAGTAGTTTGGTATAAACTTTAGAAGTTATTTTCTGATGATAAGCCCTGAAGTCCAGAGTGTTAAAATTTAGGAGATGGTCAGGGTTAGGAGATAAAGTCAGAAGGGACAGAGGCTACAGCTGAATGAGGACTTGTCCTGGGCGAACAGGGATGTAAAAGGGCATGATGCCATCTGCCCTGGCCTTCCAAAGTCAGTTATAGCGGGGCTGTGACTGCTGATGGGAGAGAAGAATGTGAGTGGGAATCAGTGAGGGGAAGCAGAAGTATTGGGGGGCAGTCCAATTACTCCTGCTGACAAAGTCTTTGAGTCCTGCAGAGGAGAGACAGGGGCAGTTGGCTAACTCTTGCTGATGGTGGTATGCAGATGGGATTTATTCCAAGACTGTAGTCGCCCTCTCCTTTTTATCGTCATGAGCCCATGTGCTTTGACAAACCAGCAAAGCTCATTCATTCAGTAAAACTGAATGACCATAGTGAGAGACCAGATTAAACTGTACCCATCAAACTTGTCTGAACTGTCTGTCTTATGTTACATCTCTAGCCCACCTCTTTCTATATTCAAGAGTAAAAATTCTACTAACCAGATAAGTAGAGCAAAAGTAGCAGAGACCAACCACTCTTTAGAAAATGTTTTTTTGATGGGGTTTAGGAGTAGAAATGCAGAAGTAATTTTCAAACACAACACACCTGGAGAAGAGCTAAGAGTTATCATTCTTACTTTTCATTTCTATTTTAATTTAATATTATTTCTTTGTTCTTGTTTCTAGTCTGCTACAATCTTATTTTCCTTGTTCTTCTAATGTCTAGTTTAATGTTCTATTAATTTTCAATTATTTTCCCCATAATCATTCTGAGATTTTTCTGTTTCTTAAGATATACCCTCATTTAAAATAATTTGTCATCAAGCACTGATTATTTTTATTAACTTTTTATTTTACCTATAGTAAAAGTTACTGCTCTTGATGTAGAGTTGTATAAGTTTTGACCATTGCACAGAAACATGTAGATCATGCAACAATCAATATATAGGGCTGTCTCATCATTCCTAAAAATTCCTTCATGCTGCCCTTTGTATTAAAACTCTCCCCCACCCTTAACCCCTAGCAACCACTGATCTGTCTGTGTCCCTATAGCTTTGACTTTTCCAGAATGGAAATCTAATCAGAATGTCATTGGTCTTTATTCATGACAGAAATTACATTCATCCAATTATTCAAGGCAGACATTTGAGAAACGTCCTTAACAATTCTTTCTTTGGACTCCACATCTAATCAATTATTATGTCTTCCTTAATATTTCTGGAATTCTTCCTTCCACTTCAATGAGCTAGGAGAAATAAGAAAAGGAAGTTATTGGAGTTTTGTGTTTAATAAGTATGGTTTTGAAATTGATAGCCATTATTCTTTAGTTTTACTTAGGAATTTTTCTTAGGAGGCACTGTTTATAGATCTGTTTTGTAGGCTCATGTTGGTGTTAGGAGAAAGAGTTGAAAAGGTTTAGGATAGAAAAATGTAAATGTAGGCTGTAGCTTTCATTTGGAAAGGAGTGTGCAAAAGAAATAATTTGATGAAGTGAAACTATTTTCCTGGTATGGGAAAAGGTCTTAAGAACAGAGAATTGTTAAAATTGAAAATTTGGAGATAATCTAATCCCTTAGGATTTAAAACCAACAGATTAATTTTTCTGATTCCTTACCATGTTTTTTGTTTTGTTTTTTGGTTTTATTTTGCGGTATGCGGGCCTCTCACTGTTGTGGCCTCTCCCGTTGCGGAGCACAGGCTCTGGACGCGCAGGCTCAGTGGCCATGGCTCATGGGCCTAGCTGCTCCGCGGCATGTGGGATCTTTCCGGACCGGGGCACGAACACGTGTCCCCTGCATCGGCAGGCAGACTCTCAACCACTGCGCCACCAGGGAAGCCCCCTCACCATTTATTATATGCTACCTTATTACTGGAGTATTCAACCTCTCCTTTACAAACATGCTATTTCATATCTTTCTCTTGATTTGCCTTCTGAGCATGAAAATCAGGCGTAGCCCTGGTAGCTGTCTTTAACAATAACCGAAGTATGTTCTTTATTTTTAAACTTTAAAAATGTGAGTAACATATACACTGAGAATAATTGAATCTTCATTCTGTAATGAGAATGGCTTACATTTTGCTACAATATTTATATCTGATATATTATAGTGGATAAGTTCCTTATTGAGAGATTGATGATAACTCTTTCCAATGCAGTGAAAATGGTTGCTCAAGGCCATGCTTCTTTATCCCCCGTATGTTTAATGGAATGTTAGTGTGAATCTTACTATGATAATATGAGGGCCTCTTATAACTTTTTTTTAATACATCATTAATGTGTCAAGGTCTTGATCCTGAGAGCAATGAAATAGCAAAACAAACACACAAATAAAAATAAGCAAAAATAGGAATAACACATATATACACATAACGTTTCTTATATATGATTGATTCAGTACTCATTTATCATCAAATTTTACTAAATATGGGACTACAATGGCAAGTAAATGAACTGCCAGACCTGGAGGATAAAATCATTTTATCAGATGGAGTATTCAAAAGTAATGGAGATGATTGGTGTCACAGTGACTAATAAAAAAAACCCTTTTTAAACAGGTGAAAGGACTTAGAGATAAGGACAATTTGTTAGATCTGGAAGGTGTGAGACTTCTAGAAAACTCTCAAATCCTGTAATGCTCAACTGGTGACAAGTGTGAAGACTGCCTCTTTGCTTTCAGTATTTCCAGTTGAATGCCCCAATCTGTTTTAAACTTGACCATAGTCAACTCTGAAAGTTAAGCTCCCTGCTTCAACCAGTGCTTATACCTGACTCTTATCAGAGTCTTTGTCATTTACCTTTATCAGTCTTAGTTTGGTACCTTTGAAGTGATATCAACTCCTGCCATGGGCATCCACTCTACCACGTACAAGTTTCCAGTCTCTAGTATGAAATTAATTCATTTATTAACTAAGTACAACATATTATTGTCTTGCATATCTTTCTTCTTTTTCATTGAATGTCAATTCCCGAACTGGTTGAATTAAGTTTCAGATTGAGATTTACTCTGAATGGTACAGCAGAAATAAATAGTAGAGCAAAATAGTTTGCTATGTAGCACAAAATAATTTTTCTATCAACTGTTCTACCCTCCAAATATAGTAGACCAGAGAAAAATTATTCCTGGAAGATGAATGACCTTAATGGTAGTTTTAGTGGCTCAAATCCAAGCTCTTCCACTAGTTCATTTTTGAACATATCAGTTATTAGCTTTTCCAGTTCTGATTTTATTCATTTTTAGATGACAGAATTGGTTTGGGTTGATTGATGTCAAAACATAGATAGCAACAGATTCCTCTCTTTAAACAAAAATGTATACTGAAGTCAAATGTATAAAGTAAACCAGATCTTCTTTGGCTAAAGTATGGGGAAAGGGGTGAAAAGCTTGAGCCCCCTGATAGGAGCCTCTGTAGGAGTTCATTTGGAACACCACTGTTCTCCATGATACATAGCGTTACTTGCACTTCTGACATTCCATGAGTCCAAGTTTTACTGAGAGTATGTGAGGGTTTAATTCAATGTGTCTTAAAATCTGAGTGTTATGAGTAGATAGGAATGGAAGAAAAGCAAGATCATTAAAGAAGTTTTTTACTTTTATGTTTTTCTTTTAGCACAATGTGAGATTGGTTCCTCATTTATTTATGGATCAAAAAAGCAACTTATTACAGCACAGTTATTTGAGTCTTTGAACCTCCAAGTAAAACACTAATCCGAACCCTCAGTCAGCTGCTGGAACCTTTGAATAGGTGGCCTAGGAGAGAAAAGATCATCAGGGAGAAGAGTGAAAGATTGAATAGTGGGATAAAATTGTGAGCACTGACTACCTGCCTCATCCAACTCTGCAGTTCTCACCACAGCTATTGGTGAACAGGAAACGAGTTCTCTCCTTTGATTTACTTATTTATTCTCCTATCAAGTATTAAGCCTACTTATTTCAGTTCTGCTCACCAAACGCTCATCGAGGGCCTACTCTGTGGCAGTCGCTCTGCCAGGTAGCAGAGATACAAAGATATATGCCAGATACACTTAATCCTTTGAACAGGTTGTTTCAAATGCAGTTTAGAGAAATTGCAGTTGATGGGGCAGAGAGGGATTAAAAATTAGTCTGCTTTTTTTACACCCTTGAAATATTGGTTTAGAAAACAAGATAAAAAAAAATCTGAGAAAAAGGTGATATGTAAATCTGTTTGTATTCAAGTGGTGCAATTGAGTTATCCCATTTTCTAATCTTTGAGAACTTAATTTCTGTATTTGTTTTATAGGGTATTGAGTTTCCTTTCTCACATCTATTATATTAGGAAAGAAATGAGAGATGAGTGGGCCAGATAGGAAGTAAAGAGGAGATAGCAAGTGTGTATATTAAAGGTTAATGGGAAAGAAGATAGAAGATTAAGTTAGAATTGAGAGGAAGTGTTAGTGAAGTACTGAGAAGGAAATTGAATGGGACTAACATAAGTTAAGGAAAAAAAGAAAAGAGATACAGGGAAAAACCACAAAACAAAAGAAATATAAGTACATATTTAAAGAATTTTTCAAGGGATAGATATTTAATAAAATTTTGTTTGTAGCCAATTTCAAATGCTACAGAAATTTTAAACTTTTAAATTCAGATACAATACCAACTGCTACTATGGAGGAGATATAGTTTTGGGGAAGGCTGAAAAACAAGATGGTGTTATTTTACTGTAGAATGTAGCCTGCCTATACCTGGTGATATACTATTTAAATATATTATAGATAATTAAATATAAAGAGTTATGCAATATTCATATGATATATATTTAAAATATTACTCATCTAAAGTATGCAGAGAAAATGTTTCTATGTCCTTGCTCATACTATATACTAACGATGTGCTGTTGATTGCCAGAAACAGCATGATTTAGTAATATAAATGCTTATTTCTGGTTTCAGTTTTTGCAATAGCTATAATCTAGGAGTCCCTATACTCCTAAAACACAAAATTGAGAACAATCTAAAATTTAAAAAAAACAAAGCATAAAATAGATCTTCCACTCTGGGAAAAGTGTACAAGTGAGCTGTCTCTTAATTTCAACCAGCAATCCATATGGAGGGAATGTAACTGACTTAATTGTATTACACCTATGAGGCATGAGGTAATGGTGCTTTTGATGGATGAATATAAAAGAAGACTGGAAAGTAGGTCTGTATCAGTGCATCTGCAGCATTACTCAGGGAACAAGAGGCCCTGAGGAAAGGAGCCAGTGCTCAGTTTGTAGCATCCCATTAGGCTGAGTGATATCATCCATTAACATACAGCTCCATTGCCCGGCCAGCAACTTCATTGTACAGAAAGCCTACTTCGAACTAATCTTGAGTTAGTTATTTAAGTTTTCTTTGCCTCAGTGTCCATATCTGTAAAATAGGGGTAATAATAGTAATAACTTCATGGAGTTGTTATGAAGAATATGTAAATTAGTAAATGTAAAATGCTTAGTGCCTGATACATAGTAAGTGCCAAATAAGAATTAGCGAGAATATACCCCATAAAAGCATGGCTTTTCCCCCTCATCTAGTTTATTGATTTATCTCCAACACCTACTGTGTAACAGGTGGCCAACAATATTTGCTGAAAAAGCTGAAAGAATTTGATATGTTATGTTGCCTTTTAAATATGAGATCATGAAACACAGAAAATAATATTTTGGCCTCTTAGCATTAGTATACTTTATTAGAAATTAATAATTTAGTATTCTGTCATATGTTTTGGTCTCATAAGATTAGTTACATTGTATAAATAAATCAAGACCTGATCTCTCTTGAAAAATTGATAAAATACAGTTTCTGAACCTATAAAAATAAGAAGTCTGCTGGACCAAGGCAATTAATATGATTGAGAGAACTTGTACTCTCAGATCCACAATTTACCATCTGTATGATTTTTGCTGTTACCTAATCTCTCACGCGTTTCCACATCTATAATGTTGGAATAGTAATCATACCTATCTTAGAGTGTTCTTTTTGAGAACAAAGTGATATAATTTTTATATAATTCTTTGCAGAGCGTGTAATATATAGCAATCCCTAAAAAAAATTGCTCCCACCTGAATATTAATTTAGTTACTAACCCAATCAATATTTACTGAAATATTTGTCAGATATACACAAAAATAAATAAATAAATAAGGTTTCTATCTTCCAGGAACTTCCAGTGTAGTAATGTAGAGGGACAAATAAGAAGGCAATTACCAAATAGTTGAAGTGCTCTTACAGACAGGTAATAAAGAATTTTAGGAGTTACAAAGAAATGGAACCTGAATCAACAACAGTGAGTGGGCTGGAGAATGTAAAAGAAGTCTTCATAGAAGACCTGACTGAGCTTAGATTTGAAGCAAGAATAGGTTTAGAAACCAGATGGAATGAGGAACAGCGGTGCAAAGCATGGAGAAGAGAGAAAGCCTTGATGCTTTTCAATAATTTGTAAAGTACTTGGTATAGCTGGGGGAATAAGAATATTGATTGCTGCTTATATTTCCTGTTGAAAACAATAAGAGCAACAACACATATTGGCATAATTCTTTAGAGGTTATAGGGTTTATCTCTTGGATTCTCACCCTAAACTCCAAGAAGAGAGAAAGAGAGGTATTATTTTCTGCACTCTGTAGATGTAGACACTAAATTTGACTTTAGAGATTGGATTATTGTCGTTTACCAATTGTTGGAAATGCAAATTGAGCCTTGATACTTCTTGTATTCCATTTCTAGCAACCTTTGAGCCAGGGCAAAATCAGAAACCTGGAAGAGAGCTGTCACCGTATTTTGCTTCTTAGGGTGCTTGGCAAAATATTGTCTTGCCATTGAGTATAATAATTGCTTTATGGTTCTCAGTTATATGTAAAATGGTTCTGCTACTGAATGTCATTTAAAAAATTCTGCTCAATGGAGGGTTAAAAATCTTGTGCCTCGTTTGATATGGTATGCAATATGAGTTTGTTGAGTGAATGAGTGATCACGACTATAAAACAATCTGAATCCTTGTTAGTAGAATTATTCCAGAAACTTTTATTGTTGAAGATACAATAAAAGGTTTTCTTATTATATTTACATACAAATGACTTGACTAGCAATATATTTTGAAATTTTAGTACTATATTCAAATTATGTATTATAGTAAAACTAATGTTTATCAATTAATAAGCTAATTAATTCATTTGGTCTTGAAGCATTTAGCAAAAGGCTATATATGTGAGGTACAGTGCCAGGTATGATATATATCATTTGATCTAATCTTCACAAAAACCCTGTGAGAATGTTTTATTATTTTCTCTACTTTTTACAGATAAAGAATCTCTCAGAGAAAAAACTAAAATATGTCCCAAATCACCACAGTTAACAAATGGTCAAGCTTCAATGTCAAATCAAGTTCTGTCTGCCTTTGGAGCCCACTGCAATTCAGTGTTAGAATGTTATAACTATTCATTATATTTGCATCTCTTTTTGTAGGATTTTGTCTAATATGCACTCTCTACATGAATCATACTTCTTTAAACTGGGATATATTTTTCTTTAGAATATAAAATTAAGAATGAACTTTTTTTTTTAGTATACTATTTTCTATTTAGTTTATTAATATTTTGTAAGTTGTTCACATACTTTCTTAGATGAACATTCTTCATATATATAGAGAGAGCATTCTTCTGGAGTATTATTCATCAGAATCCCTTTCAAAAACTTAAGATTTCAGTTTTTGGTTGCTTACATGTTATTTAGTAACCATTTACTAATAATTTGCATTTCCTTAGCTAGATATTACAGAAATGAATAAAATTTGCTTTTCTTTATGAGGTTTCATTCTTCCCTTATTAAATACAAAGATTTTTATCTAAAATGATGAATTATTCTGAAGTTATGCTGCTCTTGGGGAGCATCAGTAAATTTTTGGTTTTAGTTTGAATGAAAATAGTATGTGATAATTGAGTCTTGGCATTTGAGGGTGGTGGCGATGAAGCCTTGAAATAGGTTTAAAATGTCATTTGTGTTTCTTGTTTTGTAGGACTAAGATACAAACTTCCTTTAGATCAAGGCTGAAGCTTTGGAATAGGGTTAAAACTAAAACTTCTTTTTCTGTTTCATAACATTACCTTACTTTTCTGTTTTGCTCTTAGAGTTTTACTTCTTTCTTTCTGCACTGAGCAAAAAGAGAGCATTTATAATTATAACTTTTGTTTTGTTCATGTAACTCATGAAGTTATAAGAATGCTAATTTTCGGTTTCTTCCCAGAACATGATCTTCAGAGAAATACATGATGGCTTTAGGTGTACCCTCACAGACATTTAGAAGAAGTCTGTGCCTCTCTTTGCTCTACATACATCTCTGGGTCTGATTGGAGGATGGGTAGAACTCCACAGGTTATCCAGGGAACAGGCTGAACAATTATGAGGCTTTGATTAATACTATTGATGCTTTAATGGCCAGGGAAATACATTCCTTTCTGTAAAGACTGTGGTTCTTATGATTCACTTAGCATAGACAGTGAAAAGCATGAAAGATCTCCTGTCTCTCAGGAAGAAATGGGTGACCGTATAATGCCAGTTGCATATATTACTAAACTGTTACAGAGGAGAGGAAATTACCCAGTCAGAATAGATATGTCTCTGTAGCCTTGTATCCACATTCTAATAGCCACAGAGTTTATCTTAGTCTGAATGGAGCTCTAAGTTATTAATTGTTTTAATGATTTCATTGATTTCTGTTAATCTAGGTAATGTGTCTTACTAAATTCGGTAGTTTATTTTGCTTTTCAATTAACCTTTTACTTTTGTTATATCATTTTTTATTAAAAACAATGGTTTTATCTCCATTTTAATGACATGTCTATCTTAATGTATTATGAATTATATTTGGCTATCTTTAGTGCAATTTTCCTGAATACTTCAGGGTAATGGCAAACCATAATGGCTCAGTATTTTATTACAGGTTATCATTGACACAAAACACTTTTTGAAGTCATTTGAATAAATGCTAGAATCCTCTATGTATTACCATAAATAATTTTTAAAGGCTTTTTTGTATTTTTGAAGAATACAACATGGAAGAAATGTAATGCTTTAACTTAGGCTTTTGTTTCTCAGATTTAGGAATAATGCTATTATTTCAACTTAGTTGCAAGTTATTTTAATTTTATTCAATTAATAGATACAATGTATGTTAGAAAGGCTTTGAAAATTTAAAGCAGTGTTTGAAATAGTATATCCCAAAAGAAAGAATGCAGTTAGTATGTGTATCGGTACTGCATTTGTAGAATATTTCATTGGCTTATATAGGTTATTTGATATTCAAATACAATCTGCCTAATTAAGGTCTTAATTTATTTGGCAGATGCAGAGTTACCTGTGTTCATAAAAACATTGGTGAAATTGTCCCACATGATGCTGAGGTAGGTTCTCTACTCTTCATTCCTGGGGACTCACATTCATGCATATCTTTTTTGCCAATTAAAAACTGTTAACGGCACAACATTGTAATTGATTAGTCTTTGTATGTTTACAGCTTACTTTAATTGCTGAAAAACGCCATTTGTCAGTTTCATGTTCTATTGACACTGCTATTGATTTATCTGAATTTGGCTTTGTCTTGTCTCTCCTACATAAAACTCACATATGCAGTGCAAATGGGAAATGACTGTATTGATTTCCTTAACTTGAGCCCAAATGCTAAAGATTTTTGGATAAGCTTTCTCATTACTTAAGCCAAAATCAATAAGAAAGAGCATCTTTTAATGAAAGAGCAGTTTGAGCAACGTACTTTGGAAATAGGGTCCTGTTCATTCTTTGCTTTACAAATCGATCTCCTAGGTTCCTTAAGTGAGGTCCAATTGGTTGACATTGTGGTTTGTCTTTGTGTGTAAACTTGCAACTTCAGAAAAGAGAAGATGAGCTACATAGACAGTGGAAAGAAACTCTCTTCCTGAGAAAGAAGGCAGTCCACTAGCAGCTATAAAATCTAGTGTTGAAATGCAACACAACTTATAAATAAATCAAATAATTTTTATATCTTTTAAGTTCATGTATATATATATATATATATATATATATATATATATAAAATGATTGCAGGATATTTTACAGATTTTTTCACTAGTTCATCTTTTTAGTATCTATATCTGCATATCATATACATTTATACCAACCTGATTTTAATATTTGCTTTTATTTCAGAAAACTTATTGCTGCAGTTTATGTAATGCAAAATAATTCACTGAAACCTCAGGTCATTTTAAAATAACTTTTTGTTTAGTGATCTTTTACCTTCATTTTTTTTCTAATTGTTAATGTTCCCATTTTCTGCAGGAAGACAAGCATTGGAGGTGAGCTACAGAAATAAAGTGTCCGGTCTGAGGAACAACAGAAAGAACTGCACGTATAAACGAGTTATATGGACAGGCCAAACGTCAGGTACTGTACTATGACATCATTAACTTCCGTGAACTACATAAATTAAGCTGATTATGCCTTCACTTAATTAACTGAGAATGACCTATTGATGGATAGGCCGAGTTAGCTAGAGACCGTTGGCTGCACTGTATTTAATTTATTGGTTTTCAATTAGTTCTTCTCTAGCCTGTGATTGTTGAGGAAAAAAAAAAAAAAACAACTGTCCATTTATTTCTATGTCCTATAGTATGTTTTTATGCACAGTGAGTTTATATTTGAAATTTTATCCTGAGTAGTATTTTTCTTTGCCAATAATGCTTAGGTTGATTTGAGTAGTTTTTTCTCATTGTTACATGTAATTTGGTTTCTGAAATGAAATAAATACGTAGAGTGATTCAACTTATTATAGTTGTGATATTAAAGTATCTTTATAAATGATCTATTATATTTACTTCAAGAATTAGCTTTAATTACATCTTGGAAATTAATATTTACCTAATGTATGGTTAAACTATATTTTTGTGGAGCAATCTCATTGAAGAAAGTTCTTAGGTAAATATTCAGTTTCTATCATTTTCTCTAGAAACTTAATTTGAGAGATATTTTTAAAGTGGAAAGATTATAGCATGAACGGTCACTCTCAATTTCTTGTGGTAAGTAGAACTAATGTACATGAGAATATGTTCAGACAAAAATTTATCCTTCAAATTTTGACCTTTTACATACTGATTTTGTGAGGGTTGTTGTACCTCACTATGTTGCCCTCTACTACACAACTTTTATAATCCACTAATCAAAACATATTCATTGGATCATTCTTATGTTTTCAGCATCTGTACATTAGAACATTTCACTAGTGCCAGTAGTCTAATTGTAGGTATTATAAGTATTTTAATTGTTTACTATGATAGTTACTGTAATAAGTTTGGTCAAAATATGAAAGTAAAATAAATATAAAGAAAGTATGTGACCTTGCTTTGGTTATTTGCTCTATGTCTCCCAAATTCAGGTCTTTATCTGAGAATGGAGTTAATAATGGAACTTGGATTCAGGACTTTTTTGAGCTCCTTGCTAATTCTCATATACACGTGGTTTAAGTGTTACTTGTTCTGGAAGTTCAGAGAAATAGATATTTCTGTGGATTGGAGTAGTCAGGGATGGATTAAAAATTTAATTGCTTCTATAAGACATACATGGGTAACACTACAGTTGACAACATCTTATGTATAATTAATACTGTAGGAGCTTGTGGGCATATGAGGATTTAACCTTCTCGTTATTTGTGAATAACAGAAAGCTCATAAATAGTTATAGCAATGTATGCATCACAAGTTTGAATCTCATACCTGTTGCAAATACCTTAGCGTTGAGAAAGTGATTCAGCAGCTGTATTCAAAGGGGCACTGTTGTTTTCCACACATTTTTATATGTGCAGTGATTTTCACTGAAGATTTGACTGGCTTACTTAAACTCTTAGCCATATTTTCTTGAATTTTAGGGGAAAAATAGTTTGTTACTGCAGATTAAGTGAAGTAGGGAATCACAAATTACTGGAATCTCGTTTGGAAATATCAAATGACCACTGTCCCTTGAAAATCTAATGTGGATTTATGTGAGAAAGTATAAAAGTAGTAGGAGATAAAGCTTATGTTTTGGGCAGACTATATCAGAAACTCACTTTTAGTTTTGTAATGTATGAGATTTCTATTGGACACCAAATTGGAGAGGTTTTATAGGGACCTGTGTGTATGTGTGTCTGTGTCTGTGTGTGACTGAAGTTTTCAGGGCAAGGTTTTGAACCGGAAGTGTAAATTAGGAAATTGTTAGCACATAGCTTGTATTAAAGCCAGGAGAAAAAGTTAGAAGACCAAGAAGAAAAGAGAAGAGGATCAAGGAGAAGCTTTGGCAGTGTTCCAACAGTAAGAGGTCAAGAATGTGAGGAACCAAGAAAGGAGCTGAACAGCCAGTGACATCGCAAAAAATCCAGGAGACTCAGGAGCTTTAGAACCCAAGTGAAGAAAGTGTTTCAAGGAGAGAAAAGCGATCACCTGTGTTAAATACTCCTTATCGTCTTTAAGATGAGAACTAAAAATTGGCTGTAAACCTTAGCTATGTAGAGGTCATCGGCCATCTTGACGAAAGCAGTTTTAGTGTCTTGGTGGGTGCCTATTTAGCCTGATTGTAATGATCAGAAGAGCAGAAAAAATGATAATACAGGAAATAGAGAGAATAATCTTTGGGACTGTAGCTTGAGAATGCAAGAGCTGATAGGATCTACTGGAAAAATGGAAAGTTGGGTTTGGATTAGGAGCATAGGTAAATGTTCCACAGCAGTATGAATAAAGGAAGCGCGTACAGACATAGACACAAGTAGATGAGTTAGATATGATGGTTTTGAGCTATTAATTTCTCAGTGAAGGAATCAAGTTATCATCTCAGAGTAAGAATGGGGAAGGAAGTATTGGAAGATTTAGGAGTGAGAATAAGGCAAGAAATGTTTGTCTTGGACAGTAAAGGAAGAAATTGGCCATAAAAATGAAGCCAGATTACTTAGAATGCTCAGGTCTATTCTAACTGAAAATTTATCTGACCCCAATTTTTTCAGATCAATATGTGTATCACTTCTACCACTTAACATTCTGTATCGAAACTGTGTGCTCAGTTTCTGTCTGTTCAGTGGATTGTGAGCTGCTTGAAAGCAAGATATATTTTTGGTTCACTTTCACATTCACAACATCCAAATACAGTCCTTAGAATGAAGTGTGAAATTAAGAAATGTTTAATAGATGAACAAATAACTGATGAGATGCATTGTCTCTTGTGCTAAAGATATATAAACAGTCAAAAATATGTTCTTTATATTTGGGAAGTTTAATGCTAAATCTTGTTTCATATTTGAATTCAGTAATCACTTCTTGATCTCTTTTCCAGTAATTTTTTAAACTTTAGGTGCATTGCTGAGTTAATCATTCTCCTCAGTTCATGGCATATCATCACCTCTGACCTCCCTTAGTTTTATAATTTTTATTTACTTTTTTAATAGAAAATTATTTTCATTTTAATAAGAAAAGTATGAGCATATGGCTTGCCAGCAAAGACTGTGATAAGCCTTTTGGCTTTTGACAATCCTGTAGGTAAAAAATGGTAGCTTTCTATATTCATTATAGTTTTAATTTCAATTTCAATAATCCCTTTATTGGAAACACCTTATTGCTATTACAGATGATATTGAACATCTACCCTTATGTTTAAAGGCTACTTACATTTGTTTGTTTGTTTGTTTGTTTTCTGTGAATTACCTATTCATAACTGATCATTCCAATACTATGGCCATTTCATTTCTTGACACCCTTTCTCCACTGAGGATGTCTTACATCCTGATTTCCAATAACTGCAAATCTTTGCACAGTCTTACGTTTACTCATGGCCTCCTATTCTTCTAGTAAGCTTTATTCTGGATATTCCCATTGCTCACAACTATTTACACTAGCTTATCCTATTTAGTATGAGATATTCTAACCTCATTATTTACACATTTACTAAAGCAGCTGAACATTTATACTTTCTATTCCATGTAATAGTACTTATGTGACAATATTTTCTGAAGGTTCTAAGGTTCTTGATATTTTTTCCTTACGTTAAAGATTTAATTTGACATGTCTCTGTGGGTCAGCACCCCTTTATTTTGAAGTATGGGCATCCTGCCACCGGGAACAACCAACCAGCTTAGCAAACAGAATAATTGGTACCATTCTTTTCACATACACAAAAGTAGCTTAAAAAAGAATAGAGCTTTTATCATCAATTGATTCTTAGAAGTCCTTTCTTAATATTTCAGCCCCAAGGCTTATATCAAAGTTGTTTCCTTCAATGTGGAAACTTCAAGCTTCCAATTCACCAGTCTGCAGACCCTGAGGATCAAAGCAGACCTGCCCTGTGATCCACAGCTAAGCACTTACTTTCTTGAAATGATGCTTAGTGCTCTGATTCGGGATCAAGGTCTAAGCGTGCTGCTATGAGATGATAAATTAGGGAACGAGGCGATTACACCCTTTGGCCTCCACTGAGATCTTCGTAAACAGGAGCACTTGTCTCCAATTCCTCTTTGACCTGTCATTGTTTCCATATGGCAGCCGCTACTCAGGATTCTCACTTGACTAACACACAGTTCCTGAAAGATTGGCATGTGTGAGGAGTCTGATTGCTTCATACTATGGTGATTGAAAGTCTATGGAAACCAAAGGATCTATATAACTGTACATTATCCTCTTTTCACCACCATTTTATTTAATGCCGGAATTCATGTTCTTTTCTATTACACTGATTATTAAAATGGTAATTTCCTTACGTTTAAAAATTCTGTGGTAGTTCCTCATTTCAATCTATCAGGCTGACGTGCTACAGTGTCTTCTCATTAGTTATAAAAGTCATGATTTTAAAATAATTATCATCCTCATCCTCTGTATTCTATTATTCAAGCTGAAATATAAACAAGAGGAAAAACAAATGATAGCTATCAAGGTTTCATCACTTTTTCCAATGTTTCTCCTGGGTTAAGTGTTATATTTGTGCTCATCCACCACTTCATGCTACCTATTAAAAGCTCAATTAGTCTTTCCACTGTTCTACCTGTCAAATGATCTAAAACATACACTTGGTGAGGTGGAAATGCTAGATCTTTGTTGTCTTAAATGTATTAATTAATCGTGGGGTGGTGGGTGAAGTGTCTCCATGCCTCAGACACTTTTCTGGTTGATATAGTCCTGTCAGTTACCGGGATAAATGTCTTAAATGCATTTCTTTCTCTTTCTCTGCCTGCTTAGTCCTGGTCTTCAGCATCTCTTTCCTGTACTTCAGCAACACTCTCTCTCTCTCTCTCTCTTTGGTCTCATCCTCTTTTACTCATCCCTCTGCTGCTAGGCTGCCCTTAAAACATCCACACATATACGCACATAGGAATCTGACGGTATTATTCCTCCACTTAAAATCCTTTTATATTCCCAGCTAACTATCAAATTTTTTTTCAAATTGAGGTCATCTGGAATAGGTAAACAAGAGAAACTAACTCAAATGGTGCGTTGAGCCTCTCATTACCAATCAATGATAACAATTCTGCTTTTCTTTATTAGGCCCAGCTACAATTATATCTGAAGAAAAAGGATGTCAATGATTGCTATAATAATGCTGTATAATGAACATCTTCCAAATGGCAGTGTCTTTCAGTAACAAACGTTCACTTTTCTTGTTTGCAGATCTTTGGATTGGTCGAGGAAGTTTTGCAGCAGGTACTCCAAGTTTCTTCCACATGTCTTTCTTTCTGACGTGAATGGCAGTTTGTGGCCTGTTTTCCTCATGAAGCATGCAGAGACAGGTCAAACAACACAAGTGCCTTTCAAAGTTTGCTCAAAACCTACATGCTCGCATGACATTGGCCTACAATGCCACATAGCAAAGAAGTATCTTAAACCCAGAGTGAAACAATGACAAGGGCATGGAGGGCATGAAAGATTGTGAATAAATAATACTAGAAACTTGTGAATAACTAATACTATCTACCATAAAATAGCTCTGCTGTTTTAAACAGAAGTTTTAAAACAATTGACCTGCCACATAAAGTACAAACCTTAAGAGAAGAATCAAAATCCTACGTTACCTCTTCTTATTTATATTTCACTTTGGTTTTGGTCACTCTCTGCTATATCTTAGTAGTACTTGCAGCAAATGAATCATAATACTTTCATATGCATATATCTTTTCCTCTGTTTTGAATGCCCTACCTCTTCTGCCCAGAGAAATAGTTCTCATCCCTGATTACCCAGCTTATGGTTAACTCATGCTTCCCCCAAATAAACCATTCAACTGGCCAATATTAAGACACACTAAATTTTGAAAGCAAATGACTCACATGTAGCCATAAATACGTTTAGTTCATTCAAGTGAAGGCAAGTCCTGTTTCAGCAAAAGTCTGTAAGGGAATGCTGCTGAGATTGGTTTTGTCCATTCTGGTTCAAGAATGTTGATTAGGTTGGATTTACTCTTCCCAGGTTTTTCCTGAAAGAGGCACATTATGAGATGAGAGTGGTGTCAACCTTATGGTTAACAACGATAATTTATATAAAACAGACCAAAAATGACATTCAGTATAGTTTTCATATTTATTACTTTCTCCTTAGGGAATAACTCAAACACTATGTTCTTCTGAAACTATGTTCCTCTTCTTCTTGTGTTATCCATGTTCTAACACTCTACTGTGTATCCTACACTGTTCTTGAACCATACTGTGCTATATTGGAATGTTACTTTCTTGTATTAGAAATCTCATTATTCATTTTCTACTCATATACTTCTTCAAATAATAGATTTTAAGTAGCAGATTTAATTGTTTGTGGAGCTAAGAATGTGTTCCTTCACTCCAGTTATTGCTGCAAAACATTGCCTTCTCTGCTTATAATATAACATTCCCAGGGAATATTTTCTTTTCTTAGGCTTACTCCCTAAGCTGTGTACTTTGCTCATATCATCTGGTCATTTGTATTGTACTCATGTAGTCAGGAAAGGTGTGTTTTGTTTCTCTGTCCTTGAGAAGAGCAGTGACTTGGGATCAAAGCTAATATGGTTCTGGATGGAAGTGAAATGTAGATGCTATACTACTACTTAAGTAAACATTGCTTTGGCAGCTGAGGTTTTTCTACTTCACTATGTAATGGTCACTGTTTCATAGGTTACATATATATCATACATACAAAAATAGGAAATTCAATCTGTGCTTGCTAGGAACTTCTAATGATAATTGCTGGAGGAACAAGCACAGAGGCATGCTGGAGCCAGTCACCACTGCATCATGAGATCAGATTGTTAGCATTTCTTCCCAATTCTTTGTTCAATGATCTTATATTGGAAGCTTGAAACTGACCATGGTAGGAATGTTTACACCATGGAAATTGGCAAATGCTTCAGACCAGGATTATTTTCCCCCCCAGAGAGATGGTTTATTAGTACACCAGAGCCAAGCTTTTCATGTATGTATAAATTTTTATTACCTTTCTTGCTATTGTCAAATTTATGAGTTCTATGTAAATTTTATTTTATTGAATTCCTAATGTTTTATATTTTACTGTCACATATTCTATTTTTCTTTCCACTTAAAATAATCTCATGACTTTTTTTTTCCTGTTAATCCACAGATTCTACTTTTTTCTTTCCAGAATACTGGTCATATATTTATAAAAGATTCTGATACAATGTTATACATTTCAAAATTAAAATGAATAACTTGCTCACTATTATAAACATTATGCTATATTAAATGTTATTTATAAACATTCAATAACCATTTATTAATTTCCAGTATGAGTTTGCAAGGAATTTTAAGTGCCTCTAAAGAATTTTCCAATTTAATTGTAAGCTAGAAACTCGCTAGTTTAAAAAGTTTCTCTGTCTTTCTCTCCCAGGAGAATGCAAATCTTAAAAAATAAAGTAGATAAACTATTTTTCTATTTGAAACTTTTCAAGTAGAATATTCCCAAAATATTAAATACAAAGTTTAAATAAATGTTATTCAAGAGTAGCTCTGTAAGCACAGGTAAAATTGAAAAATCAAGACTGTAAAAATTGTATGATTTTGAAGTTTTTCCTGATTTTCTTGTTGAAGCTGTAGTGCTGTGTCCACAAACCTGTAGCCTGGGCCTGAGGGATTTAAAATATTTGTCACAATGACCAACAGAATATTTAGTGGCTCAAGATCTTATCAATACTTAGAAATATAAATTAGTATTCTTGCTAGAGAAACTCAGTTTCTAGAAACCAATGACTAAACCTTATCCTTTTTTTATATACAAACTTTACAGTAAACAAAATTATCTTTGTTCATTTATAATCAGAATACGGTATTAGAAATATTATATGAGAAATGTGCTCCATAGTGTTTCCTGTGTTTGGAACACAGGACATTTATGCTTCCTTACGATTATCCTTTTTTTTCCTCCCTAGCTTCAAGATCTTGCTTTTCTTACCATTTATTCAGATTAAATTTCAGAGTGGGAAAAATCCAGGTTGTGGCAATTTATTAGTGGTGTAATTCTGAACAACTTGACTTATGCTCCATTTTCTCCAGCTGTTTAGTTCGGGAAACAATTCCATAATGCTGTTGTGAGATTAAATTAGAACATATTTATAAAGTACTTAGGGAGGGACTAGTACATAGCTAATATGTATTAAGCAGTTATTAGCAGTATCTTTCACAAACCACCTTCTCTGTAGGCTCATCCTTTGGGTCTTCCATTGATAATTGCTCTTATTTCTTAATCTCTGGGGTATTTATTTTAACTACCCTACCCTGTTAATTTTTTCTTTACTTACTTTCTCTAGATTGTAAGGCTCTGGAAGGAACAAGAATTGCTTTTTCATTCCTCATAGAATACAAAATCCATAGTGCATTATCATTAAAAGTAGGTTTAAGACAGACATATATTATTGGTAGTGAAGCTATTGATAGAGGGATGGAGAGACAGTTACATTTACTTTTCATAGACTGTCTGAAAAGATTTCACATTTTCGCCCATGTCTCTTTTGCACATCACACTCAACTATACATCACTTACATTTTTTCTGCATGTCATGTGTAGTTTATTTTCAGAATTCTTGAGATCTGAATGCATGGCATTAAATAAATGAGAATTGATGTCTTCAAAATGGACACTGATACATTGGAAAAGTTATAGCCTATAGTAAAATTTCATAGGAAAAGTAGACTCTATTTTCAGGTTTTTCTTTCATTTACAGAAATCTTTTTTTTTTAGACTATTTATTCTTAAGTGTGTGGATTACTTTCCCATTATATATGAAAGGTTTAACCTTTTCAAATGTTTTGTGTTTCAACCCAGCAATTCTTGAGACACTTACATTTTAACTCAACAAGTATACAATACAGAAGAAAAATACATAAATAAGCAACAATTTTAAAAAATAAAGATTAGGATTGTCTCTGTGAGGTTCAAATGAATGGAAGCCATTTATGTCAATGACAGTGTTGTGTTTTTGAACTGGCTTATCTCTAATTCTTTGTTTGTCTTTTGCTTTTAAAATTATTCCTGAAATAAGTACAGTGGCAAGCTAATTTTCTACATTCATTTACATGAATGAATCTTTTATCTTCCATCAACTTACAACTAAAAACTCAGAATGTTTCCATACAATTATTGTTTGTTGCATTAGGTTTCCAAAGAACTATTGAAAGGGTTGATGATTTTAGACCTTAGTCTTATAAATATTAACCTAGAATAGAGCAAACAGGTGTATTCTCAGAATAAGAACACTTAGAATAAAGAGGGAAGTAATTTGAACAGAATATAAAGAGGGAAATTTATTTTAGGAATTCATGATGCCATGTTTTAACTAGATATTGGAATATAAATAAGATTAGAGAACACACATACTAAATGTAAGTACATACCTTTGGCTATGTTTTTATGAGTGATTTGAGATGCTTTGGAATTAAAATAAGAAGAATGAAAGATTCAAAACACACAATCTTGACCAAATGCTGATATATTGACTTCACATATCTTAAAAAACATCATGCTTTGGGTACATTGATGCAGTCAGTTAAATCAAAGGTTGGATAGATAATATATATTTTTTAAATTCACCATTAGAGCTTCTATAAATTCATTGATTTTAGCTAAAAGGTTGCTTAGGGATTTGACTAACAGTGTAGATTCAAACTAAACTCTGATGGAAAATAAACTGCCAAACACAACAATAGAAAGACAAATTTCTGTCAGATTTCCAAATACAAATATTACAGAGAAATAAATTCATATAATATATAATACATATGGTATATATTTAATAAAAGATTAATCTTTAAAAATATTTATTTAAATAATTAAATAAATACAATTGGATTCTTCCAATAATTAACAGAGATATGTAAAAGCAAACGTAAATACATTGTTTCAGTATTTGTTATGGAGGACAAAATGCAACTTCTCAGATGCATTTTGAATAAAATTACTTGATTTATGATATTTTCTATTTCCTTATAATATTTAATCTGATTAATTTATGGAAAAGTATGTATCTCTATTTAAAAAGACAATTAGAATACTAATGTTTATTATATGTCTATTTTTATCTGATTTATATATATTTTATCTAATTCTCACAAAACACTGTGAGGCTATTATTATACCCATTTAAAGATGAGAAGGCTTGGAGACATTAACTAACTCCCTGAAGATCATTCCTACTTCATGGCAAAGCCAAGAAGTAACTCACGTTATCTATTTCCACACCCATGCTGTTTCCATTCCAGTATACTAACTCCCATTTCTCAACAATCAGCATAACTTAGGAAATAAATGCTTATACTTCAGTGGAATAGTGACAACACAGAAATTACATAGCTGAAATTGAAATGCAATAGCACAATTAGGCAAGCAAATCTGGAGAAAGAGTGTGCATTTCAAAATACACAATCAAAGCAAGAATAATACTTCCTGACTACTCCTCCTGTAATTTGTATAAAGAAATCAAATTTCCCAGTGCCATAGTTTGGATTGGGGCAATTTCCTCTAGTTTGTAGTATATGTATACTGAATTTTTCCTAAGCTAGTATTCATGGGTTCAGTAATCAAAGAACATTATAATGTGTGTAGCTTTTCGCAATATTGCCCCTATTGATTCATTAACAAAATTTTGCTTCCTATCCCTCAAAGTTTGGACTCTGCTGATCTAGTAGTCTTAGTTTCCAAAGACAGAGTGCTTTCATCATGGGACACACAATGGGTTATCTTAAATTGCTAGTTGAGACTGTCACTTGTCTCTTTTGGGCTCCAGATGCCAATACATTATCAGGCAAAATAATGAGTCCGTGCTGGTTGTGGTGATTGATCTTGAATTTCAGGAGGGAATTGGGTTACTAACTATATAATGTGAATGACAAGAGGGTTATGTCTGG
This sequence comes from Monodon monoceros, assembly GCF_005190385.1. NCBI lineage: Eukaryota > Metazoa > Chordata > Mammalia > Artiodactyla > Monodontidae > Monodon > Monodon monoceros. Next base: position 55,789,242 of record NW_021703770.1, on the reverse strand, counting down.
AACTCAGAAGATTCTCTGGGATGCCTCTCCTAAATCCTATGAATTGAATCATTGGAGAACTACAACCCAATTCAGGCAGGATTGAATCAATTCAGTAACTCAATACAGAGGGTGTTAAAAATTTGAGTCACCCTAGTAGGTAAGAAACTTCGACCAGCTGAGGGCAAAGGAGACATGGAACAGAATAGAAGAAGTGAGAAATGTACCAGCTACAATCATGTTACTACTTGTAGAAATGAGAATTGCACCAGTTATGTGTATTTCTTCTTAATTTTTATGAATATATTTATATAGTTATTAAACAACTAATTTTCTTTTTCCATGTCTCATTCTCCTAGTATCTAACATCAGAGTTGTAAATACTGGCTAATTAAACTGTTCAATATTTTAGTTATAAGATATCAGAGAGACTGTGACTCAACCAGAAAAATGAATATTACTAAAAAATGGATACAAGGATTGTACCCTTTATGAGGAGGTGGGTTAGCATGCTTTTGTTTATATGCAGGATAGATGTGTAATATTAGGCAGAAGCATGGCATTACTATTGTCTTTATTTGGAAGTTAAGTATGGTTAAAAGAGGTGTGTTGGTGCCTACCTGACAAGGGGTAGACTGTGGTGGCTTTTGAATGTGTTGACTTGGCTAAGCGGAACTATCAGTACATTTCCCAGAATTTTTTCTTTAATGTCTTTGCTTAGATTTGGCCACTAGAGATATCTGTGTGAGACTTGGAAGGTGAAAATAAAGCAATAACTGTGTTCACTCTATGCAGGTTGATAAGGTCTGGCTCTTCTGCAGCTCTTCAAAGTTTCTGCAGATCTGCTCACTCACCGTTGGCATGGGCAGCAGCCCAGCCCATATCTCCAGCTCCTGCTGGAACTCTGTTGTCAACATTTCAGCTCTGAGCCAGGTACAAGTTTGGTTCTTTGGTAGAGTGATAGCTGCTTCTATGAGTCATCCATGGCAGTGAGATTGGAGACTTGGATGTGAGAAGCTCAGTTTTGGCTCCCATGAGATACAGACACGAGTTTCATTTGTCACTGCTCTTCTTTACTTCTTGTTCATCTTTTGAACCTTACCACCTGTTCTGTGCCTTTAGTCTCCAAGAGTAGACAGAGGTGAAATAGCAGACCAAGACTATTTTATCTGCCACCACAGTTGCATCAAGTCCAAGCCCTTTAGTAAAGCTCTTATTCTACATCATCCCTAGTAGTTCTATTGCTCTAATCTAACACACTATCTTCTTTTCAATATACTACCTCTCATTTCTCAACAATTGTGTTTAGGAAATAAATGTCCATGTTTCAAAAACATATTGTCAGAACAAAATTTTTTTTAATTGGAAAATGAAATATATCAAAATTAGACATGTGATCTTTTATGAGAAGCATATTTCAAGCTTTACCACTTTTTAAGTCATGTCAAACTAAATATCTTCAACCACGTCTTCCATAATTTGTTGTAGAGGAATCAAGCCTCTCAGTAGAGATTTTTCATCCTGTGACCACTTTATTATTATAATATCATAATGATGTTATGCATTTAATGATAGTACTATGCATTATAAAGACTGAAATTAACTCCAAAAGTGATTTCATCTAATGGGATATAGTAGGGACCTAGAATATCAAGTAAAAATGTATCCCAATTAACTCAGCTATATACATTGAAATGATGGACTTCACTCACACCTACAAATCATTTTAAAATTTACATCGAGAAATTATACAAATATTCTCTAAAATTATGTAGACTATGAATGAGGCGCAGCACTGGCAAAACTTTTACTATTGAAATCTATGTAATAGTCTATTTTAAATTCAGTGTTGTCTTACACTGAACTCAAACAAAAATAAAATTTTTGCTACTATGAAGGTTAAACATAAAAATTATAATTTTATTTCATCTTTACATTTTTTCTTCAAGCACCAAGGACACTATGTAATAGTTTTATTATTTTTATTCAATATGGCATTGGAAGTCCTAGCCAGAGCAAATGGGCAAGAAAATAAAATAAAATACAACCGAATTGGAAAGGAAGAAGTAAAAATGTCAGTATTTGAGATGATGTTATGTATAGAAAATCCTGAAGACTCCACAAAATAGTGTTAGAACTAAAACAAATTCAGTAAAGTTTCAGGATATAAAAATCAATATAAAAATATCAGTGGTATACACCTATGCTTATATATTTCCATTTGTGTTTTTAAAATAACTCAGTTAAGCTATCACTTATGCTTATATATTTCCATTTGTGTTTTTAAAATAACTCAGTTAAGCTATCAGATCTCTTCTCAAAATCTCTTTTGTAAGGAAACTCTAACTTTCCGCAAATAAAAATTTCCTATTTTGTTAAAGATAAACTACTTGATGACCAAATGTATAATTGCACATAATTTTCTAAATTCTGTGGAAGTGTTTCTGGCTTGTTCAAGGAGTTTTTTTTTTGTTTTTTTTTTTTATTGTTAACCAAAACAAAGGATGAGGCATTAAAAATATTTAAAAAATTTTTAAATTGCAACCTCATGTTTGGATTAAAGGATAAGTAAAATTATCAGATCCTTAAATCAAAATATTGTAGTCATTAGTTCTAAAATTATGTTTGCTACTAATATAAATCAGCCAGATATTCAAGTAAAACTCTTGTAATGCATTACCAAAAATTAAAACTATGTAAGAAGGTAATAGAATCTAAAATTGTCAGTTTAGATAGCAGTTAAAAACAATAATATACTCTCTAATTAGAATGTGATTAGGAATCGTATCAATGGAATTGTATCAATGGTCCATATATTGATTAATACTGCTATCTTAAAATAACATAATTAAATTAACAACATATCCTAGATTAAAAACAAGCCATCTTTGAAAAAAAGTTCTAACAAATAGCCCCCAATTCCAAAGTATGTGAAAGCTATGTTCAGGAATAATCATTACAGTGGCTTTTAAAACGTAACAAAAACTTGCAAGAAATTATATATCCCCAAATAGGGTACTGTTTGGAAAAATGGATTATACAGTCATATTATAGCCATGTATAGCCATTTAACATAGTGTAGACCTATAAATTGTGATATGGGAGGATGTTCTACAAAGTACAGTTGAGTAATAAAATTGATCATGGAATAGCAATGATAAAACTAATTAATAATAATAATAGTAATAATATCAATACACAGCACTTACTACCTGCTTACTATGAGTCAAGCCCTATTTCAGTAGTTTTATAGACATTACTTCACTTAATCTTCACAACTTTGTTAATTAGGTACTGTTATTATCCTTTTTGTACAAAGGCGGAAGCTGAAACTCCAAGAAACAAAGAGAATAAATAATATGCCCAAGAATTCATGCAGCACAGTTGACCCTTGAACAACATGGGGGTTAGGGACACTGACTCTCACTCAGTCAAAAATCCATGCATAACTTTTGAGTCCCCAAAAACTTAACTACTAATAGCCTACTGTGACCAGAAGCCTTCCTGATAAACAGTTGATTAACACATATCTTGTATGTTATATGTATTATATACTGCATTCTTACACAAAAGTAAGGAAAATGTTATTAAGAGAAAAGAAAATCATGAGAAAGAGAAAATACATTTACGGTACTGGACTGTATTTATCAATACCATAAGTTTACATCATCTATTTACAAGTTGAATCATCCATCTGTCAGTACAATATAAATATCATGTATTATCTTACAGGATACAAAATGCTGTAGATCTTACACGTATTACTAACACTAGACATAAAATATGAAAAGATAATCTGACAAAGAAATTCATATTTACTTACCTGAGCATAATGATTCATACATTGATAACAAAGGAGCAGCAATATGATTGCTTTGTGGTATACTAGTGTAATCGATAGGATTGCTTCACAGTAGACCTGCCTATACACTAATAAATGAATCATTATAAAATTTTTATGGCATACAGTATTACAGTCATATTCATAATACAGTATTGGAAACATTGTTACATTTTTAAAACCCCACTTACTTATGATAGGCTGATATGTACTTTCTCCCATTACTAGAGAAGCATACTGTACAGTAATGTAATTCTTTGAAAGCAAAGTTATAAAACAGTCAGAAAACTAACACATTATTAACTTTACATTAAATATCACTCACCTTATGCTTATGCAAGGATAGACTAGTATCTACACATAATTTATGCATTCATGACATACCTTTTCCTTAATTTTTCGATGTTCTTATGCAGTTTTTCTAAAAGTTTTTCAAATTGTTGCAAATCCCCCTGCATTTTCCAATATATTTATTAAAATAATCCACATATAAACAGACCCATGCAAATCTGTGTTGTTCAAGGGTCACCTGTATTTAGTAGAGCCCTTGCTTCTGTCTATCATCTATCTATCTATCTGTCTATCTATCTATCTATCTTTCTTTCTTTCTATCTATTTATCTATCTCTATCATCAATCATCTATTTTCATTAGCAGTATACAATTTGAGTATAAATAAAATACGAAACAATTATTTTGAGACTCCTTTGTATAAGTAGCTATACAGGATGAGTAGCTACATATATATAGAAATTAGGGTCAATAGTTTAGTAATTAACTCTCTATTGGAAACTTCTATTAAATTCCCTCGGCTAGGGTAAAGGTATTGGCAAGACTTTTGACCTCCAGAAGAAAATGGAGTGTCTGTTTACATTTTAACTCCGTGAGACTTCCAAATATTTCAGAGAGAATATTTATGGCTCCAGATTGAGACGAATGACCATTGTCTATACCTTAGTTAAAACTGTATTTCATTTTCTGTAACTTTCTTATGGAGCTTAGTTTGATTAATAGTCATAGTACTATTTTAAAAAAAGAAATTAGCAGTAACTTCAGTATATTAGCTTATGGTGCAATTTTTTGGTCTTTCATTTACTTAATCTTACTTAGATATATTAATATGAAAATGAGATAGAAAATATATAGGAAATTAATCACTGTGAAAACTAATTTCTATGAGACAAGAGCAACACATAATTTGCAAAGCAGTAATAAGAGAGAGTAATTTTAAGGGTTAATCATAGGAATTTTCATTTAAACAAATTTCTTAACACCAAATTTTGAAAATAACACATCTTACAAGTGTCTATTGATTTACAGCTTTTAGTACACATCATATGATGGTGATTTTTAAGAATTTGATTTTTAAGTCCCAACTGTGAGACAAAGGACTGCAGGTGGTTTTGTATGTTCCAACTGGGGAAATCAGGGCTTAGAGAAATTAAAAGATTTGCTCAAGGTCACAGAGCTGGTTCTAGGAGCCAAAGCTTCCAAGCACTGCATGTTTTTTTGTTTTTTTTCAGCTTGATTTACTGTTTCTTAATGGAAATTATGATACAGAGAATGTGTGTCAAAGAGAATATTGTCAAAATTAGGAGAAGCTAATTAAAGTGCAAAATATTCTTAATGTAAGATTTGATAGCAATTTCTTTTTCAGTAGCAAGTTACAGGTAATTTTGTAGTTATCTAAGTGGCTTTTTTTTCTGAAACTGTGTTGTCCTGATTGCGATTTTCTTGCTCTTTACATTCTTTGTCATTTTTAATATCTTTAGTGATTTTGAAATATTTGGTGCTGGATCATTCTGCTGCAAATATGACCTGTCATTCCAACAAACGGACTGATTGAATCTGTCACACAGGTGGGATTTATAGTAAATTCACCAGAGCACAAGTAAAACCATTAGAAATTGCATTGGTTTAAATGACTGAATATGAGAGCCTCCTGATTCTATCAGCAAGATGGCTTATATTTTCCCTCCAAATGACCATGGAAAGTCTTAAAATTACATCAGTTTTAATGTGCATATGTTACTGTGTTGATTTCTATCTCAGATCTGAAACATGGTTTTGGCCTCTAAAAATCTCTATATTGAAATAATTTATGGGAAGAATTAATGAGATTTTTATACTACACAGTGTTTCACTTTGAAAACAATGGATATATATATATATATATATATACACACTATATTTCTTTAAAATTTTAATTATGATATATACATACACATATACACATATTAATTTAAATAAACTACAGTTTATTGTACATATTAGAATTTTTAAAATTATTTACTTTATTTATTTTAGCTTTCAGACCATCACACAACTGAAACAGAAAAAGTATTGTAATGAATCAGGAAGGACCTACATCTTGGAGTAAGTTTTCAGGTATTGATAATCTGGAAAATAATTCAGTGATTTTCTTTTTGTAATTGTTCATACAATACTTGATGTTCCAAATAAAACACTTTGAATCATTTTCACCTCTAAAGTAAAAAAAAATGCAAGTTTAACTTTCCAATCTTAACGCATAGCCATCTTTTTCTCAAATGTATAAACATTTCACTATTCTATATAGATCAAATACATTTTGTTTCATGTTATTTGTCTCCACACATTTAATCACCTGTATTTTTTAGATTTTTCAGATTTAAGGTAGTCATGTTTCCCCATGTATTTTACTTTGTTAACCTAACAGTTCAATTTGATACTATGCCTATCTGAATACTAAAACCATAATAAAAAAAACATTTTAATAATCTTGTAAAACAGAACACATAAAACAAAAACATTTATTTTAGTTGAAGACGTGCTAATTTTTTATCGAGAAATGCATTAAACATTGATACGTCCAACCTCAGATTGAACCTTAAGACTTGTCACATGTAGGGGCTGTTGAAGATTTATTACACAATATAAAATTAGGCATATACAGTAAACTTGATAGTAAATGACCTTTGCAGACAGGAGTCTGCCACAGAGAAAAGTTGCACAATAGAAGGGGGTTTGAAAAACATATTTAAAGACATTCAAAGATGAGTGATGGAAACTGAAACACATAAAGAGAAAAAAATATTCTCCAGTGAAATAGATACAGAGAAAATATACTTTCTGAAATGAATAGATGTTTTTAACGTCTCTAATTCATTTGTTATATAACAATCCATACAGAAGAACAGTTGTTTAACTCCAAACATAAATATGCCTATTTAGTCGTGCCAGCTTCACAAAGTACTTATAAAATATAAATATAAAAAGATCTGTTTAATCCATTAAAATATATACAGATTAACAGAGCAATAAAGACTCACAGAAGGATAAATATGTGTCAAAAGCAGGCACCCTGCGATCTGACAGGAGGTTGATTTCATTGTGAATTAAATTTAGCACGTGCTTCATTCTGTTATCTGTCCATTTCTCTCTCCTCTCCTTTCCTCTTCTGTCCTCTCTTGTCCTCTCCTCTCTCTCCTCCTCCTCTCCCCTTCCCCTTTCCCTCTCTCTCTCCCTCTTTCTTCCCCTACCTCCTTAAGTAGATTTGTGGATTGTCCATCAGCATCAGGCTTCTTTGGGGATAAATACAAAAATGCATGCTGCAGCTCAAATTTACTGGCATGATGCCCTAATAAATCTTTAATTGGAATTCATAGAAATTGCACAAAAAATATCTTAAAGCTTGAACATTGCTTGCTCAAAGTGTTTAAAGAAAAAAAATTATATCAGACTCAAAAAAAGCTATATCAAATTATTTCAAGATAATGGCATTTGTTTCCTACAAATGAGATCATATCTATTGATTTCTGAAAATAAAAATTAAAGCCTGTAACTATGAGAAAACAATGTTATGAGTATGTCTAAAATTGGAATCAATTGTTTGCAAGATGGTAGAAAAAAATGATATTTTAAAATCTATTTTCTTTAATACACATGAGTGGATTGCACTAGGAAGTTTTCTTAAAATTTCTGAATTCATATTTTCTTGATTTTTGTGTAATTTTAAGTCATATTGTATGAATCTGTGGATTTTTTCCCTGTGCAAAAGAGATAATATATTCAGAGAGCTATATTGATTCCTTTGCCTTTTAAAAAACATTGGGCCATATTTTCCTTTCTTTTTTAAAGGTAACATTTCCTTTCCTACCAATTTGGATTCTTACTCCTAAACAGATGATAACATTTGTAGTACCTTATTAATATTGGCATAGGTTGCTAATATTAGGTGTACATTCCTGCAATACACAATAAAAAGACATTTCAGAACTCTGGAAGCCAGATGCAATTGTTCACTTCTGAGTCTTAAGACCAAACATCAAGTAATAAATCATGCTCTGTATATAAAGGGGGTGCAGATGAAGTGGGGACATTCTCCTGAACTAAACACCCCTGTGCCATCATACACCATTAACAGATGATACTGTTTAGCTGTGAAATTGAATTGAGTAGCATGGCCTTTCTCTTTTTTTATTGCAGAGACATTATACAAGAGATAAAGGGGAAATCATAACTAAGGACTGAACCTGTTAGTACAGCTTTGTCCTCTCTTATTGTGTTTCCTACTCAGGGGCTTCTTTGGGATTTTGTTGAGATGTACCACCTTTCTTATTCTTTCTTTATTACTTTCACTTTTCTTCCATTTTTTGATAGAGTGATAGAGTTTCTATTTGGTTAGGGATTACCAAGATGGAAATAAATAACAAGCTACAGTCCTTTCCATAAAACAGAGTTCAGAGGGAAATCTTTATTACTAGAATAGAGACTCCAAATGAAAAAATATATATATTTTTTCTTACCTGAATTTATTCTCTCCACTGGTCCCTATAATGACATCATTGAAATCCATCATTTTTTTTGGATCCTTGTAAATTACTTTGCACTTTTAATGGAAGTAGACTTTGAAAGACTGACATGTAGCTATATGCATGAAGTAAAGCTGGTCGAAGACATTGGCCAATTGAAGTGCCACCTCCTCTGTTCTCTTTTGTCTTCCCACATGGCTTTGCTGCTTGTAAGTCTAATAATTCTCCAACCGTTTCCTCACTATGCAACCTGGAATTCTACATTGAAGACCTTCTCTCAAGATTTCTGTGCTTTGTCTTTCCCACATTGTGAGGCTACTAAGGTGACTGCAGTAAAAGTCACACATGAGAGTAAATTTTTCTTCAACCAATGATTGATGAATAGTCAAATTACAGAGTGTTGAGATTTTAAATTTTTTACAAATTTTAATCTACAGTAAAGTTCTACTGTTGGGCTATAATGGTTCAAAGTTAGAATTATGCAAGGAATTCAGTATTTTAATTACACAAAGTATATATTTTATAGAAATACATTAAGCTGTTGTCTTTGCAGTGTTTTATACCCTCACTAGTAGTAAATTAAGAATTGATGAAGATACTGTTTTGGCAACCCACAAATATTGTTTAATTTTTCAATGAATTTTCTCTTTCCTTTCTATACTTTGCTCCCAATGAAGTCATCGTTAACCTTTCTATTTCTTATTCATTATCTGTTCAACACATTTTTATTTAGCACTTACTCTGTACCAGGTTGTATGATGACCTCATTGAAGATAAAATAGTAACCAAGATCAAGAAGTTCTTATCTTCAAGGTATGCACAGACTGCTTGGAGAAATAGAAATGAATGATATGGTAAGTGCTACCATGGATATAATTACTATGGAAGCATGTGAAGGTATGACTTATGATTCTATTCTTCTGCAATCATATGAACATAATCTTTTTGCCTTCCTTTTCTTTCCACAGTCAATCCTGTCCCACTTGTGGAATTTTTTTCCTTAAGTTTACTGGATAAGTTGGCACCTTTAACATAGCTATTTAAAAGTCCCTGTAGAATAATTCAGCATCAGGACCATTTGTGTTTCATCCTCTATTTAGTTTCTTCTATGATCATGGATCACATTGTCTTGCTTTTGAATTTAATTTTTTTACCTTGAATTTAAGGTTTTATTACACATGGGAAATTTGTATTAAAAACAGTAAAAACTAAAGATTCAGACTGCAGAGCAGGGAACTCAACTGTTGTTGATCAGAGTCTGGGCTCTTTTGTAGCTTTAGTCTGATTCAGTTTATTACTGGCTATGGGTCCTTAAGCTTTACAGCTAAATCACAAGCTCTTTAAACCACAGGAGAAAAATCTCTCTCCCTTCTTCTCTTTCTGTCTGTCTGGCTCTCTGTTTCTCTCTCTCTCTCCCCCTTATCTTACAGTCTGATTGCCAGCATTTTGGCTTGGAAGAAACTGCTCTTGGCTTTCTGCAACTTGGGTGATCTCTGTCTGTCTTTCTAGCTGTTTGGCTGGCTGTTTCTCTCTTTCTGTCATTCTGCATGTCTCTAAATTTGGAGAGTGTAGCTGGATTACACTCTGTGAAGTCCCACAATGACTCACCGGGCTTCTCTCAGCTCTCCTGCCCCTCCTGACTCTGAGAGCTGAAAACCCAGAGCTCTTCCTCTACCTACTCTTTTCAGTATTTAATTTTATTATTTTATTTTATTTTATTTTGCTTTGTTTTCAGTTTTGCTGATATATAATTGACAAATAATATTGCATACATTTAAAGTGTAAAACGTGATGATTTGACATATGTATACTTGTGATTATCACAATCAGGTTAATTAACACATCCGTCACCTCACAAATGGACCTTTGTGCATGTGTGTAGTGAGAATGCTTAAGGTTTACTATTTTAGTGAATTTCAAATACACAACACAGTATTATTAACTATGAACACCATGCTACATGCTGTGCATTAGACCCCCAGAGCTTATTCATCATATAACTGAAGTTTTGTACCCTTTGACCAGCATCTTCCCATTTCTCCTCCCCCTCCCACCAACCCCTCGTAATCACCATTCTACTCTCTGTTGCTGTTAGTTCAACTTTTTTTAAAGGCTACACATATAAGTAAGAATATGCAGTACTTGTCTTTCTCTGTCTGGCTAATTTTACTTAGCATGATGCCCTCTGGGTCTATCCACATTGTTGTAAATCATAGAATTGTCTTCTTTTTTATGGCTGAACAATATTTTGCTGTGTATATATCACATATTCTCTATACATCCATCCATTCACAAATACTTAGGCTCGTTCCATATGTTTTTTGGCTATTATGAATAATATTGCAATGAACATTGGAGGACAGCTACCTCTTTGAGGTACTGATTTTGTTTCTTTTGGATATATGCCCAGAAGTGTAATCAATGGATCATATGATCGTTCTATTTTTAATTTTTTGAGGAACCTCCATAAACTTCCATATGTTTTCCAGTATGGCATTACCAATTTACTTTCCCACCAACAGTGCACAAGGGTTCCCTTTTTTCCACGTTCTTATCAACACTTGTTATCTGTTGTTTTTGTGATGAAAGCCATCCTAACAGGTTTGTTGTGATATTATGATATTAATTTGTATTTCCCTGATGATTAGAGATGTTGAGTACCTTTTCATGTGTTTGTTGCATCTCTAAATCTTAGGAAAAATGTCTGTTCAGATCCTCTGCCCAATTTTTAATCAGATTGGGGTTTTTTTTTGTTTATATATTTTGGATATCAATCCCTTATTAGATGTATGGATTACAAATATTTTCTCTCATTCTATAGGTTACCTTTTCATTTTGTTGATTGTTTCTATTGTTGTGCAGAAGGATTTTTTTTTTTATTGTAGTCCGACTTGTTCAATTTTGCTTTTGTTGCCTATGTTTTTGGTGTCATAGTCAAAAGATCATTGCCAAGAACAACGTCAATGAGCCTTTTCTCTACGTTTTCTTCTAGGAGTTTTATGGTTTTAGGTGTTACATTTCAATCTCTATTTTGAGTTAATTTTTGTGAGTGGTGTGAGGGACCCAGTTTTATTCTTTTGTGTGTGGATATCCCAATTCCCAACAACATTTATTGAAGAGACAATCCTTCCCCTTCCCCATCGTGTGGTTTTGGTGTAGGCATAACTCGTTTTATTTTTAGTGTGCTTTGCTTTATTGTGCTTCACAGATACTGCTTTTTTTTTTTTTTTTTTTTTACAAGTTGAAGGTTTGTGGCAACCCTCGGTAGAACAAGTCTATTGGTGCCATTTTTCCAACAGCATTTGCTTACTTTGTGTTTCTGTGTCATATTTTAGTAATTCTCACAATATTTGAAACATTATTATTATATTTATCATGGTGATCTGTGGTCAGTGAACTTTGATGTTACTACTGTAATTGTTTGGGGGAATCATGAACTGTGTGCCTATAAGACAGCAGACTTAATGGATAAGTGTGTGTGTTCTGACTGCTCTAGACATACACCGACTAGACATACACTGCCTCTCTCCCTCTTCTTAGGCCTCCCTATTCTCTAAGACACAGCAATACTGAAAATAAGCCAATTAATAACACTACAGTGACCTCTGAGTGTTCAAGTGAAAGGAAGTGTTGCATATCTCTCACTTTATGTTAAAAGCTAGAAATGATTAAGCTTAGTGAGGAAAGTATGTTGAAAGCCATGACGGGTCAAAAGGTAGGCCTCTTGCACCAAATAGTTAGCCAAGTTATAAATGCAAATGAAAAGTTCTTGAAGGAGATTAATAGTGCTACTCCAGTGAACACATTAACGGTGAGAAAGTGAAACAGCCTTATTGCTGATATGGATAAATTTGTGGTGGGCTGGATAGAAGATCCAATCAGCCACAACATTCCCTTAAGGCAAAGCCTAATTCATGTCCTAACTCTCTTCAATTCTGTGACAGCTGAGAGAGGTGAGGAAGCTGTAGAAGAAAAGTTTGAAGCTAGGAAATGTTGGTTCATGAAGTTTAAGGAAATAAACTGTTTCCATAACATAAATGGTCAAGGTGAAGTAGCAAGTGCTGATACAGAAGCTTCAGCAAATTACCCAGAAATATAGCTAAGATAATTAATGAAGGTAGCTACACTAAAAAAATGATTTTCAATGTAGACAAAACAGCTTTATTTTGGAAGAAGATGCCATCTAGGACTTTCATAGCTACAGAGGAGAAATCATTGCCTTATTTCAAAGCTTCAGAGTTGACTCTCTTCTTAGGGGCTAATACAGCTGCTGACTTTATATTGAAGCCAATGCTCATTTACCTTTCCAAAAATCGTAGGGTCCTTATGAATTATGCTAAATCTACTCTATGCTCTGTAAGTGGAACAACAAAGCCTGGATAACAACACATCTCTTTATAACACTGTTTGCTGAATACCTTAAGCCCACTGTTAAGACCTACTGCTCAGAAAAAAAGATTTCTTCAAAATATTACTGCTCATTGACAATGTACCTGATCACCTAAGAGCTCTGATGGAATGTACAATGAGATTAATGCTGTTTTCATGCCTGCTAACATAATATCTATTCTGCAGCCTGTGGATCAAGGAGTAATTTTGATTTTCAAGTCTTATTATTTAAGAAATACGTTTTGTAATGTTATAACTGCCATGGACAGTGATTTCTCCAATGGATCTGAGCAAAATAAATTGAAAACCTTTCTGAAAAAGATTCACCATTCTAGATGCCATTAAGAACCTTCGTGATTCACAGGAAGATGTCAAAATATCAATATTAACAGAAGTTTAGAAGAAGTTGATTCCAACTCTCATGGATCACTTTGAGGAGTTCTAGGCTTCAGTAGGAAAAGTAACTGCAGATGTGGTGAAAATAGGAAAAGAACTAGAATTAAAAGTGGAACCTGAAGATGTGACTCAACTGCTGTAATCTCATGATAAAATTTTAATGGATGAGGAGTTACTCCCTATGAATGAGCAAAGAAAGTGATTTCACGAGATGGAAACTACTACTGGCAAAGATTCTGTGAAGATTGCTGAAATGATAAGAGACTCAGAATATTACATAAACTTAGCTGATAAAGAAGCAGCAGGGTTTAGAGGATTGTCTTTAATTTTGAAAGAAGTTTTAATGTGGGTAGAATGCTATCAAACAACATTGCATGCCACAGAAAAATCATTCATGAAAAGAAGAATCAATTGATGTGGCAAACTTCATTGATGTCTCATTTTAAGAAATTGCCACAGCTACTCCAACCTTCAGCAGCCACTATTCTGATTAGTTAGTAGCCATGAACATTGAGGCATACCCTCCTCCAGAAAAAAGATTAAGACTCACTGAAGGCTCAGATGATGGTTAGCATGTTTTGGCAGAAAAGCTTTTTTAGTTAATGTATGCACATTATTTTTTTAGACATAATGCTATTGCACACTTAATAGACTATAGTATGGTGTAAACATAACTTTTATATGCTCTGGGAAACCAAGGAATTTATTGCAATGTTCACTTTATTGCGATATTTGCTTTATTGCAGTGGTATGGAATGAACTGGCAGTATCTCCAATTGGGGAAGATGTGTCTTTTCGATTTATGCTTTTCTCCAGATATGAGCACAGGAGTGAACTTGATGGATCATCTGGTAGCTCTATTTTATTTTATTTTATTTCATTTCACTTTCAATTTGTTTGGAGTATAGTTGATTTACAGTGTTGTGTTACTTTCTGCTGCACAGCAAAGTGACTCAGTTATACATATACATATATCCACTCCTTTTTAGATTCCTTTCCCATATAGGTCATTACAGAGTATTGAGTAGTGTTGCCTGTGTTATGCAGTAGATCTTTATTTGTTATCTCTTTTATATATAGTAGTGTGTATACGTCAATCCCAATTTTCAATTTATCCCCTCCCCAGCTTATCCCCTGGTAACCTCCATTCTGTGCTCCATGGTGGCTCTTACCAGTTGGCATTCCCACCAATAGCGTAGCATGTTTCCCTTTTCTCTGCACCCTCTCAAGCATTTCTTGTTTGTGGACATTGTGATGATGGCCATCCTGAGTGGTTCCAGGTGATACTTCTTTGTGCGTTTCATTTGCATTTTTCTAACACAAAGCAATGGTGAGCATCTTCATATGTGCTTTTTTTTTTTTTAACAGTGTGTGTAAAATTTACCTCTTGAAACAGTTATTGAAAAAAAATAAAAATAAAGATGTTGCTCCCTTGTCTTTTTGCTCCCGTGCTTTCTGATGAAAAATCTGTTACCTTTATTTTTGTTCCTCACTCTATTGCACTTCATTATTTCTGATTGCATTTAAGAGTTTTCTTTTTATCATTGGTTTTCAGTGTTTTAATTATGTTGTACTTTGGTGTAGTTTTGGAGTTATAGGACTTCTTGTATCTGCAAACTTATACTTTTTGCCACATTTGGAATATTAGAGTATTATTCCTTTGGCTATCTTTTTTTCTGCTTCTACAGCTCATCCACCATCTTTAGAGGCTTCAATTATGCCAATTATAGGCCATGTGATGTTGTTGCTCAGCTTTCTGGTGCTCTGTTTATTATTTTTTAAATTATCTTTTCTTTTTGTATTCATTTTGAATAGATCCTATTGATGTTTTCAGGTTCAGTAATCTTACTAATCTTTTCTTCTGCAATATCTAAACATCCACAAATCACATCACATGCATTTTTTTATCTTGTACATTGTAGTTTTCATCACTAGAAATTTGACTTGTAGCTTTTTTTATATCTTCTATGTTCTATTTAATTTTTTCAACATAAGGAATACAGTTATACTAAGTTTAAATGTATTTGTCTGCTAATTCTTACAGCTATGTTGGTTCTGGATTGATTTCAGTTGGTTAATTATAGGTCATATTTTCCAGCTTCGTTGTATGCCTTGAATTTTGGCTGGATGACAGATACTAGAAATTTTACCTCATTGAGTGGCTTTTTAGTTTATTTTATTTTTTATAT
The DNA here is from genome assembly GCF_005190385.1 of Monodon monoceros. Lineage (NCBI taxonomy): Eukaryota > Metazoa > Chordata > Mammalia > Artiodactyla > Monodontidae > Monodon > Monodon monoceros. Next base: position 55,773,656 of record NW_021703770.1, on the reverse strand, counting down.
CTGTATGTTTTCTTGAGATTTGTTCTGGGATGCAGTTAAGTTACTAAAAGAAATTTTTATTTTTCCATGTCCTACTTTTATGATTTGTTAGATGGGAATGGAAAAATGCTTAGATCCTGGTAAATTACCCCCTAAAACTTGTAAGATACCTACCAGATGCTTCTGTTTTGGATCCAAATCATTAAGTTATGGTTGTATCTTTTACCTTTCCTAGGACTGTAGCTCCAGGCATCATTTGTCAGAGGCTTTTCTTCAGAATTCTTCATAAGCTGGGAGAATTTAGCTTCCACAAGTGAAACTGTTTTAAGTTCCTCTTCTTCCATGGATATATTTAATATTTATTACCTCATTCCTTTATATTGATTATGTGAACATTAAAAATAATATATACAAAATAATTATTCTCACAACATATTTGTGTGCTTTAATCAGTCACGAAATCCTTTTATTCCTTTTATTCTCTAATACCATGAGACTAGTATTTGTCTAAAGCTTATTACTATTATTAATTTTTAAAGAAACCTTTTTAATTTTCACCAAGATCTTTATTTATTTTTGGCTGCATCAGACCTTCATTGCTGCATGCGGGCTTTCTCTAGTTGCAGCGAGTGGGGGAAACTCTTTGAGGCGTGCATGAACTTCTTATTGCGGTGGCTTGTCTTGTTGTGGAGCACAGGCTCTAGGTGAGCGTGTTTCAGTAGTTGTGGCACACAGGCTCTAGAACGCAAGCTCAGTAGTTGTGGTGCACGGGCTTAGATACTCTGCAGCATGTGTGATCTTCACGGACCAGGGATCGAACCCGTGTCCCCTACATTGGCAGGCGGATTCTTATTCACTGTGCCACCAGGGATGTCCCTAAAGTTTATTATTTTTAACATGGTGTTAAAAATAATGGTGTTCTAAATACATTAAAAAATAAAATTGGTGGTAACTTTTAAAAGTTGAAGGTAAAGTTAATTATTTTAAATTGTGTGAACCTTCTTTTGGCTGTTTTCTAGACTTAGAGCTGTGCTGTGCAATAGAAATGTAGGGTAAGTCACAAATGTGAGCCAAAAATACAATTTTGAATTTTCTAGTAGCCACATTTAAAAGATTGAAAAGAAATAAGTGAACATTTTAAATTATTTCATTTAATCTAGTATATCCAAAATATTATAATTTCAATATATGATCAATATATAAAGATTACTTTTATATTAGTCTTCAAAATCAATGTGTATATTATACTTACACAATATGTCAATTTGTATTAGCCACGTTTCAAATGTTAGGGGCACATATGACTTGTGGCTGATGTATTGTATAGCACTGGGCCAGATGATAATATTTTGAAAGAGAGAAGACTCCACAGATGCTGAGGCGCTGGTAAGTTCAAAGCCAGTCATGTTAAATGGATGATTTTTAAAAATCACAATTAAAATGTGCAATTATTTCTACCCAATTATTTTAATAGATAATGGTTTTTGGCTCTATCAGAGTAACTTTCTCTGGCAAATATTTTTTACATGAGAAAAATTACAAATAACTTCTCTCTACATATAATTCTTTTGAATATGTTTCCATATTTAGATATTTCAAAATAACAGGTATTCTCAATTTCATTTTATTCCAACATAGAATATTAATTGGCTCATCAAGACATCCTTCGCATAGGTCAAGATATTCCGAAATTACATTTTAGAATTATAAAATTTAATCTTGTACTTTGTTTTAGCTCTGGTTTGTAAGCTTTGTTTTCAATAATGGCAATTTGGTTAAGGTGTTCAATGTTGAAATTTGTTAGCACTCTATTCATTGAATACTTTAACTGACGTTTTACAACATATTTTGAATAAGGTGTAAAAAATAATTTACATGGCTCATTAACAAACAGGATGTTTTATATCATTAAAGTACATTGTTTTCAAAGCCTCAAACATTTAGAAATTCTGCTTACTAAGGAAACAAAAAGAGAAAGTATGTATGTCATGCTGATGTATATTTACTTTTGTATCACTGCTAATGGCATAACATTTTTGTAGTTCATTTACTCTGTGTGTGTACCTGTACTCTGTGAATTTGTGTAAATCTCTACAAGTTTAGTTTTTACTTATAGCAGTAGAATATTCAATCACAATTTGAACTTAATTTTGGATTTTGTATATTTTATTGAATTCCCAACTTGTTTCTACTCCATACGTTTCTTAATTTAGTAAATGTGTGTCTATATGTAAAATACATATTTTGTCAAAATACTGTCCACTACAATTTGTGTTGGTATTATCTATGTAAAAAAACATAATTTTATATTCAGTATTGAACTTTTAAATTGATAATAATGTCAACTATTCCATTTTCTTAGTAAAATTCCAAAATCTTTTTTTGATTTTATAAAATGGAAGAAAAGAAGGAACCATTTTTGGAATTAACATAACTGATTTTTCTTTCAAGCTTCTAATAACATAGGCAAAAAATCTGGCCTCATGCAACTCTTTGTCAAATTCTTTGTTGGCATGATGGAGCAAAAACATTAAGTATCACTTTACTTTTTGTGTGTGTATAAGAAACTTGAAACTAGTAATTTCATCTTGTCTGACTGAAAAGTCATATTTTAAACAGTGTGTGAATGTCTAAATGTACCTCCATAATATAAATTCTTAAATTTTGAAATATATGGTAAAAGATTTTTCATCAAATACATCTTGATTTCATTGTAAGTATTATCGAAGTATGATCCATGATGAATAGCAAATATCAATAAACATTTTGTGTATGTTACAAATCACCATTAAATTTCTAGAGAAACAGGCATTTGGTACTTAATTTCTCATTAAATATGGGCTTTTATTTTTATAAGCTCATTGCTGTGAAAGGGTTTATGACAAAATTTAAAAATTGTCAAAAACTTAAAATATAATCTTTTTAGATTTACATAATACACGGTAAAATCACTGTAGAACATTTGGACTGCTCTTTACAGAAGCTGGCTCAGCCTCTATTTCCAGTATAAACAAGTGCACCTAATCTATAATGTCCTATGTTACCCAGTGACCCAGCTGAATGGTGGTTTGATGATTTTGTGCATTTTGCTGCACATGACCTTCTGGGCTGAACGTTAAATACCTCTCTGACCAGACCACTGTCCTAGAGGAGTAAGCCCTCCCTAGCTGTTGCTGATTAAGCACACTCTGTTTTATCAGTGAGCATTCCAAATACTCATCTTGAAAAAGAGGTGCTAGTTGAATGAAGATTGTTCCAGGTTAACTGGGAGTTATTAATGACATATTACTAAGCAATTGGATGTATAAAAGTAATGCATAAATATTTAAAAATAGCTTTCTTATTATCTTAAAATTAGTGCACAATATTAAAATATGTTCTGACTCATACGTAAAATAATGACAATTATATAAAACTTTTATATACTTACCTGTCTTCTTAGAGGGGTATCAATTGTTATCAATTATCCTTTCATGTATTTCATTAACACATAGTAGACTTCCTGGACATTCCGACCTATTTTTGTTTCATTCTATGGATATTTGCTTTCCTACCCAATACACAATACAAAATGAAGTTACTTGAAAGTGGGAATAAAAAGATGAAACAACTATTGTACTTTGTAAATCCTTATTAGGCAATGGAATGGTGCTAAATTGGAAATAAATGCAGGTGCTTGGTATGCTTATTGGTATTTTGCATAGTAACAATTAAATGTCAGGGCATTTAGTGAGTTTTCTTGAGCTAAAGTTCAGATACTATGGTTATTGAGATTGTCCATCAGAATAGTTAGATTTCATAGAAAAGATTTAATTGACATGAATTATGAAAAAAAGGAAGTTTCATAAAGTTACATGCTTTTCAGTAATGGAGACATTTTAGCACATGGGTTTCAAATTGAAAGGGATTATTTCTCTTCAAAAATTGAGTCAATCTATAACATTTCATTTGCCAGTAGAGTGAAAATTGGATAGAAGAAGCTATTCTTAAGTACTAGTGGAGTAAACAATAGTATTATTGAAAATTATGCACTGAAGAAGTAATAACTCTATGTGCCCTAGTGCTGAAGAGACCTCTGCTTTGTCAGTAGAAACAATATGATCCAGATTTGCTGAAATAGAATGAATTTAAATTTTAAACGTCAAATTTTTAATAATGATCAATTGTAAAATTATTGATGGAATCTTTTTCACTTATCATAGTTTTCACTATACATGGAAGGAATCATTTTGTCAGGAATTATCGTTAATAAAAGGATCAAATGAAATATATATAAAAAAAGATTATCAGTAATACTGACAGAGAATCTATTATATATAGCAAGAACTAGACAAAATGTCTAAACAGATATTTCCCTAGTGTTGTTTCGTAAATTTTTGTACAATATTTATGGAAGAAAAATTTGAAACTAATTCTAACATTACAGAGATACAATCTCTATATTATTAGTGTTTTATGTAAAACTATCTTTCATTTCTTGTTCACTAAAACTTTATATACTTTATTCTTTAGTATGCATTTGGTTACTTTCAATAAATATTTTGTGTTGCTTTTTTTTTTTTTTAATAAAAACTTGAACCTTTTAAAGTTAGATCAATTGGCAATTACATCCAGGTTCTGATGTCCTTGGTAAATGACATCTCATTCAGAATGGTGTCAGTATTGGGTTGCCCCATCAGCATTCAGCACACATTTACCAAAAAGAAAAAAAACAAAAAAACAAAACAAACTGTAGGTAAAAAGAACCTAGCTTTATCATAAGGTATTGCATAAAATTAAAAGATAAGGAGGTCAAATTCTTTTGGATGGAGTGGTTATATTCCTGCTGAATTTTAGATATTTCTTTAGTAGCCTCCTACTTTTCCTGTTATTTAGTAGAAATATTTCGTAGGCCAGAATCATCAAATCTCCTAAGAGACAGTTTTGTCTGTAGATTTGGTCAGAGAGTGTTTCAGTAAGTATATGATTTGGCCTTTTGACAAAGATGAATTGCTTGTTTGCTCACTAGTGTTATTGCCCTAGGCCCTCAGGATTTTCCTACAGAGTTGGCAATCATTGTTTGCTTTTTAGGTGCCCGACCCTTTTATCCTTTGTGTCACGCCCCTTGTTGTTATGATTTCCTTTTACATCTTGGCATGCAGATCTTTTCCCAATTTTACTTTAGTTGTTACCAAACCCTATCTCTTAAATATTCTACTGTCCTGGCAACATTTACAAAGGGCTGTGCAGAAAGAAGAAAGAAATCTTCTAAGGTTTCTTAGAACATGTTGTTTTTAAGTGTACTGAATAGTTTCCTATGGAAGTTTCTTATTTCATAGAACTGTGCCAAACTATCCTAGTCATCTCAAAATTATGCTTGTAACCAATGGACACTTACATTTCACTGATTATGGTCAAACCTAGTAGTTGGTATTATAGTAAAATATAACTTTCATCAAAATCCATTGAGTGGTAAGTCAGGACTCTGCTCATGGTTTTAAAAATTGCAGTGACATTCATTCTTTGAACTTTATCTTTCTTTTTGTATTCTTAATACTGGGGCTTTAAATTTTTTCTTTGAATAAAGTGCTTTCATATATTTTATTTAATTTGACTATACAACAATGTTATGAGAAATAAACCATCCTAATAGCATTTACTTCTGATGCAACATGAAAAAATCTTTAAAAAACTCATTTTTATAAGAAAATGTATTCAATTATTAAATATTATGTGATAATACATAGTAAAATAAAGTAGGTAAAAATGCCTTATAAACTGTTATGCAAAGGTTAATTATTTTTGCTGTTAGTAATTATTATTATGCTCTCTTAATGGTCTATAATAATATATTCAATGTGAAGACAAAAAATGAGTCAGAGTAAAATTAAGTCATTTTTCATTTCTGTAAGAACAGTGTTTTACTGGATATTGTACAATCTAGTTAATGGTTGTGGTTAAAATTCATCATTACCAAACATTCTTATGTTTCTCTAGTAAATTCTCTCTCTCCACAAAAAAGTTGTCTTTGTAGTTGACAAAGAATGGATCTGAAATAAACTTGCTGAGTTTGTATTCAAGCTTTTTCATTTACTTGACATGAAATATATTATCTGTAAAACTGGGGGTAATTAAATGGCCTATCTGGAAGAGTTGCTATTAGTTCAATAAATTTTTATTTAGCAAGAATAAAAAATTTCCTTTACTTCAAAATTTGACAACCCTTCCACTTTCATTTTCAGCAAATGACCTTCTTTCATATTAGAAACATTGGATGCATATTCCCTAATCATTCCTCCCCCATATCTCCAAGCCTATGGTCATCTATACTCTTTTCTTCTCCTCTAATGCTGAAGAAAACCCCCTCACCTATCAAAGACAAACTCCTCATGTTTGCTTGGAATTCCTTTTCTCCTTTGTTAATACTGAGCTCCTTCAATTTATCTACTTCCTGTTTTCTTAAAGCATATTTTAGGGGCTTCCCTGGTGGCTCAGTGGTTAAGAATCCATCTCCCAATGCAGGGGACACAGGTTAGAGCCCTGGTCTGGGAAGATCCCACATGCTGTGGAGAAACTAAGCCCGTGCGCCACAACTACTGCACCTGCATGCCACAACTACTGAAGCCCATGTGCCTAGAGCCCATGCAGCCAAAAATTTAAAAATTAAATAAATAAAATAAATAAATTTATTAAAGAAAACACTTTTTATAGTTGATTATTCTCATTAACATTCAAATGTTGCCCATCACATATCGTTGCTTGTGATGATATCATCTCCGTTGACTCCCTCATCAGCCTCTCATTTCCTTCACCTCTTGACCTAGTCCTCACTCTTCTTCAAGTGCAAACTTCTTTTTTCTGTTGTTGTTGATTTTTTTTAACATCTTTATTAGAGTATAATTGCTTTACAATGGTGTTTGTTAGTTTCTGCTTTATAACAAAGTGAATCAGTTTTACATAAACATATGTCCCCATATCTCTTCCCTCTTGAGTCTCCCTCCCTCCCACCCTCCCTATCCTACCTCTCTAGGTGGTCACAAAGCACCGAGCTGATCTCCCTGTGCTATGCAGCTGCTTCCCACTAGCTCTCTGTTTTACGTTTGGTAGTGTATATATGTCCATGCCACTCTCTCACTTTGTCCCAGCTTACTCTTTCCCTTCCCCGTACCCTCAAGTCCATTCTCTAGTAGGTCTGAAGCACAAACTTCTTGAAAGGGTTGTCTCCATGTGGTTGTTGCTTTTTCATCACTTTCCATTCATTTTTCAACGGACTAAATTCTTGGCTTCCACTTGCATTGCTCCATCTGCTCTGCTCTGGTTAATATCACTTATCAAACCCCATGCTGTTAAATATAAGGCAAACTTTTTTTCTCATCTTAATGTTCGCCCAACAGCATTGCACACTAATGATTGCTCCTTAAGTTTTCAGTCTCTCCCAGTGGCTTACATGTCTCCATATTTTTCTGATACTCCTTTCTTTTTCCTTTCTCAGGTTACTTTCCCTACTCCTTCTCTCAACTGCTTCTCAAAATTTAACATATTGGTTATCAAGGGGTCTTCTAAATACAAGTTATGAGTCAATAGGTCTGGAGTTGTTCCTGAGACACTGAATTTCTAACAAGCTTTCAAGAAATGCTGATGCTATTATTTCACAGACCACATTTTGAGGAATAGTTTCTATAAAATTACTAGAAATCCTCAAGATTCATTTGTAGCTTTTATAACTTCTCATGCAGAAACCTCTCCCTAGGCAATCTCAACCATTTTCATGGTTTTAAATGCAATACACATGCTGATGGGTCTCTAATTTAAATACCCATCCTGGACTCCTTTCTAATTTCCCAGTCTGTATAGCAAGTTAATACTTGGCATATCTCTATAGGTGTTATTGTTGTTATAAACGTCTGATTCCAAAAGCTGAACTCTTAAGGTTTCCTCCAAATCTTTCCTTCATTTTAATTATCCATTTCAGTCAATAGTGCTTCCACCAACCCAGTAGCAAAGCCAGAAATTTGATGCTAACTTCTATCTCCTTTATCTGTTAAATGTAATCCTTTACCAAGTCATATTTCACTTTCCTGTAAAATATATTTTAAAATTGTTCATGTTTTCCTCCTTAGAGTACCAAGTCTAACTTCTGCTTATTCTTCAAGACTTAGGTTAGAGATCCATTTTCTCAACATACCTTTAATGTCTGCCCCTACTAATAAAATAATTTAATTCAACTTGTAAACTTGTAATTATGTATTATGTATATATATATATATTCCTCTACTCCTACATGTGGATGAAGAATGACACTGCTATATCAGTAAGCAAAGGATGTTGTGGCTATCAAGCATCAACCACTGCAGCCGCCACCTGACTGTGAACCCTGAGGGGATTCAGGATGGAAAAGAACATGGTACTGGCACTAGATAGTTAACGTGCATATCAAAGAAATAATTTCAATGAGCCCAGGCTCTTCCATTTTCCCATACATAGAAATGTGCTAAATTCATTACCCTGAGATGTCTGGTTTTCTTTAATTAACAGTAGTCATCTGATGTTCCAACTACCTGCTTTTTGTTGCAAAAACCCCTCTATATCCTGGCTCCTCCTTTCCCTCTTTGGAGCAGTCCCTCAGAACTATCTCAGAGGCTGCCTCGTGGGCTTGAGTCCTCAGCAAGTTCAACGAATAAAACATAATTCTCAGCTTTTAGTTTGTGCCATTTTTTTCAGTCAACGCACACTAGATTTTGAGCCTTGTAAAATCAGAGATTGTGTCAGTTTGGTTTAACATTGTACCACCATCTGGAAAAGTGCTTGGGCTTCAGACATATTTGTTGAATGAATACTTCAACTAGGGTAAAGATGAGAAGATAGCATTTTAATCCATATATCTTGACCTTCTAATTCTGTAATTTATTCTGCCTCTGTGATACTTAAGTCACTCAAATTGAATTAATTTTCAGCTGTCATTAATTTAAATAGCTGCTTGATTTTTCCCTTGGGCCTTAGCTGCTAGATGGAATGATTCTCTGTTTCTGAATGTCAGCAGTACACAAGTATTGTGTATTGGGCTCACTGAAAACCAGAATTTGGTTACATTTTGTTAAAGAACAAATTGCTTACATAATATGTAGATGAAGAACTGACACCTGGAGTTAAGAAATGCTATTTGCAAGATGTGGCATTACAATAATTTTAACAAATGAGTTTTTAAAATCCCACTGATGCTCTTGAAAATTTTAAAACTGGTTAACAATTTTTTCTTCTATTTTGTGTGTGTATAGATGTAAATTTTATAGGTGACTCTCATTAGTTTTTGCAATAAAATCATGTTATTATAGAAAAAAAAAAGAAATCCTAGAGCTTATCTAACCAAAAGATGTCAAAATTATTTCCTCTCTATTGTCAGTCTATTAGCTGCTAGTAACTGCTTGAAATTGTAGGATGAGAATGAATGAGATACCTGTTTGGGCACAGTGGTGAGGAGGGCTGGGATCCATTTGCAATGTCTGTCATAGCTGCAGAAGACTGGGACTTTGTGACATCTATTTCAACTCTGATTTGGTGAAGAGAAAAGAATTTGAAATCAGGAAGAATATTTGCTTTTCTAAAGGTCCCACTACTAGTTCAAGACATAGTTAGGACTAGAATTTAGATTTCTTAACTTTTAAGTCTATTCTACATATTTCTAAAATTTTCTCTTAAAGTTTTTTTTACAACATTTCTATGCTTATCTATTTTTTTTCTAAGGATTTAATACACATGCATAGTCTTTTGTTCTTGTTGTTATTTGAATGGAACAAAATTAAGTATGTTTCCTTACTTTTTTGTATCAGATTTTCATTTATTCAGATGCCTAATGATATCCAAAGCAAAAAAAAAAAAATGTGCCATTGAATATTTTTTAATATGCTGGAAATAATAATTTGTAGATCCAAGTCTATTTCAAATATGTTGCTAGCAAATTCATCTGTATTTTGAAATGCTAAATATTATAAATTGTCTAAAGGACAATTACAAAATCTCTGCCTTAGCTCTTTCCCTGAAAATGCTTTTTCTTGGAATGTAGCCTGTTACTATGTTTATTTTAAAATGGAAGTTGGAATCAGCCACTTAGATTATTTAGTCAGCATAAATAAAAATATATTAAATTTGTCACTGAAATTGCTTTTAAAAACTTTAATAAACATAAGATGATAAGGCTATTTCTTTACTCCACTGGGTTGTCAGCATTTTATTCACCCATTCTCAATTAAAAAAAATTGTCAGACAAAAGCATAACCTTTTAATGGATGTAAAGTGAAAACGTATACCTAAGGTTTGCCTGGTTGAAAGCTGAAGTATTTTAGGAGGTGTGATAAATGAGATTAGGTTTCCTCGTTGAAATGTAGAAGGTTGCTCAGTGTTTAGAGAAATCATAGAATATTCACTGAATGAAGAAAAATCCCTTCTTGAAAGAGTAAAAAAATCTAGAAAAGTAAGAGTGATAGTAATATCAATAACTAACAAAAACAGTGAATAAAGACACGTGAATACAGAACAGAAATACTTACTGTACAACATAAAAAGACCTCTAATGGATTTGATGACAAACAAAAATATATTCTGATATTTTGCCAAAATCTATACATAATTTTGATGCTCGGAAATAAACATAGTTTTGTGAAGGGTTTATGTACCAAATGAGTAGCTCAGTCCCTTTGCATCTGGGAAGCAAAATTTACCTGGGTCCTGCAAAACAGTACTCAGAAGCCCAAATTTGTTGAGAGTCTCTCTAAGCTTATATTGCACATTGGTCTTCTTTCTGTAGATTCTTCAAGAGATGTCATATAAGCTTCAAGATAACGTGTGACTCAGTGTATCAAACTATCACAACTCTGAATAACTTGCTATGTTTCTTAGTGACACTTCTTGACATGATAGTCTGTGCAGTAAATTATGTAGTAGCGCTTTGCACCTTTGCCTCACTTCCACTTTTTTTTTCATCCTCATGGCCCTTGGTTTGTACTTCTCAAATAAAAAATCCGCATTTTAATCTTTGACTCAGGTTCTGGTTTCAAGAGACTCTTTGCTGAACATGGCCTTATTGGGGTGAAAATTACCATACATAAGTTCACAAAAGAGCATTTTTTCAGGCTTTTACTGAGTCAATTTTACTGTCTTTGGGTATTACAATGTAATTATATATATATATATATAATTTTTGTTTTTTCTTCTTTGGTTGGTCAAAAAGTTTGTTCAGGTTTTTCTGTAAGATCTTACAGAAAAACCCAAAAGAAACTTTCTGGCTAACTCAATATTTTTATTTATATAAATTATACATTTAAATATATAATAGCAACATATAAATGTTATGTGCATGTAGATATATATAAATTTTTAATATAAATATATTAATATGAATATATAATGATATATGATATATAAAATTATTTTCATGTGTATAAAATAGAGTTTCAGAAAACTAGAGTTATAAAGAGTTAAAAAATAAATAACATAATTTCTGTCAGTACTATTACCCCTTCAATTCCATTTTTTTTTTTTTTTTTTCAATTCCATTTTAAGAAGAAATAATTGACTGGATTTTCAAGCAACACATTTTACAAGGAGGAATATCCTCACTGAACAAGACTTTGTAAATGAAGAAACATTTTTGGTGTTGTTATTCACCATGAAATTCCTCCAGAGCCCATTACCTTGCTTGACACAAACAGGAAGCTCAATAGAAGTGTAAGAGATGAAGAAAAAAATGAGGAGTCAATACTATCAATTGGAAATTTGTCAATAATGATTTTTTAAATTATTTCTGATATGATGATTGTCCTTTAGACTTTTAGGTACATTTTGCTACTAAGTAATTGTATTTTCATATCTAAAGGAGTCTACTGCTGTGTTATTTTTTTTTTTAACATCAAAATAAACATCTTTTACAATGTTTAACTTTTCAATAACTGTCCTCAAATATTAGTTAATTTTTATTCAAAAACAATCTGATGATCTATGTAGATGACGCTGAAAGCTTCTTGATTCATTTATCTCAAGCAACTGGCCAATTCCCTGAGTTAAATCAGTAAAATTTCTTGCTTGATTTGTTTAACTCCTGACTTAAAATGGTCTATTGTCTTCCTAGGTAGACACAACCAGTTTTATTTTCCTCTTTCTGTATCTTTTTTAAGTATAATATTGCTTCCCTTAGCATTTTCCAACATAGTGCTAAATGAATTCTTCAGAGGAACGTGCTGTGTAAATTTAAACTATTTTTACTGTTGCAGATGACTTATTTCTGACAGGCATCTAGTTTGAGAACTCAGCAATATTCATCAAGTGCAGAATTTGTTTTCACTTATTTCCCAACAAATTCAAATTTCTCTCTTCCTGCAGATGTCTAGCTTGAAATCAGGGATATGAAGAACTTCTCTGGAAATTCTATCTCTATTTGAAAGTAATGCTTTTGAAGTCTTTCCCCTAGGGAATATCAGGGGTATATATTTCTTGCATAACTTTTATAGCAAAAAGGTCTGTAGATTTACCTAGCATATATGCCCTGAATAAGTATGTTGTGCAAATAAAATATATACTCAAATGCTTTCTCAGAAACAGACCTTTTCCTGTTGAATTGGGGAGAACAGCTTTGTGTTTTATTTGGAGCAATATAAAAGACTTTGAAGATTTTCAACTGTAACTGATTTATTAAAAGACTAAATTAATTGTACTTATGAAGTTAAAATATTTTCTGTGTTCTAATAATAATCGTGGTAACAATAAAATTAAAGTTAGCGTTTTCATTGTTACAAAGAAAGATATACATTAGGTATATCTTACCTGACTACTGGGGTTAATCAGATCTTGCAAAAGGGAATTTCACAATGATGATTAAAATACATAAAACAAAAATAATATTTTTATTATGGTGCTTCAAGCTTCAGTCCATGTGTAACAAAAAAACAATTTGTTAAAGCCATAGTGTTGATACAATTGTAACGTCAGTTGTTTTGGTTATATATTCATATTTCTGAATTGTGAGTCTCTTGAGGCAGATAAATATATTTTATTCATCTTTTTAGCCCCAGTAACTAGCATAATACCTTAGTGCCCAAAACATTTTTAATTGAGTGAATGAATGAATAAAAAATACAGAATTAAGAGAATATATCTTACTGTACATTAGGGAATAATACTACCTGCAATGCTTTGGAAAAATTGTACATGTTCTCTTTAATGCAATTCCTTGCCAAATTACCTGGTTTACTGGCATGCGGACAGATGGGGAGTATTTTACATTTGTGATAATACCTTAGTATTTAGCATAGGGATATAGCAGCCTGGGAAATGATACCTGAAGTAAAACCCTTGAACCATATGAATTTTTTCATGTGCTGTTGCTCATAGAATTCAAAAAGGATATGTGAGGCAGGGCCCCTAGTTCACGTCCTTAATCAATTCTGCTTTAAGTATATCATAGTTTCTATTAGCTGCCACTTATAAATGCTATTGATAATTGTGTCCATATTTATTTAAATTAATCTGTGTCCTCTTTCCCTCACTCTTGGGGCTAATGATACCTTTATATTTATTTCTCTCACCTTTTATTACTCATCATATTTTTTCAAGTACCCAATGGTGGCTTTTTGCTACTAGCTTTTCCATATTTTGTGAAAAGTTTCCATAAAATTTAAATCAATTTTGGATTCATTTAAACCTAGGTAGAGTTCTTATGAATAACATAGAGAAATTTTTGATGGTGAAAGAGAGATTTTAAAAATATTTCCTATGAAACTGTTTTTGAAGAACAGCTTTTAATTCTCATGGAATTAATACAGTCTAAAGATATTTATTTTGATTTCCTGAAATACAGTTTATAATAATTTTATTACTCTCTCTAGCCACAGAAATTTATATATATATATGATTTTCTTTTCTTTCTGGCAGTCTTTTCTTTATAAGTATTTGCATTTGATATGTCCTCATTTACAACCCTCTGGATTAATTTATGTAACAAGTATTTCAAACCCTGTGATGTGCCAGGTATTGTTTTAAGTCCTGGAGGTACAGCAGTCAGTAAAAACAAACAAAATAATTGCCTTCACTGACCTTGAATTCTTGAGGGGGTAAACAGATAATAAATAAGATTAATAAGTAAAATATATATTCATAATTATTATGACATAAAAGCATTAAGTAAAAATAATGCAGTTTTTAACTCCTGGTGTATCTTCAACCTCCTCCCAGACTCTCTTATACATTTATGTTGTTCCACAGCTCAGCAACTAATTTAAGTGATACTTTTTCTTCTTTTCAGGAAAAAGTGTCTTATTCTCTTTAAAACATAGAATATAAACAATTCAAATTATATGCAGTTTTGTTGAGAAATGTTGCTTTCAAAAACAGAGGCCATCATTTAATTGCTAAGTGTTGTTTAAGCTACAACAGAATGCAGTATAAATGTCCCTTTAGATCATTTCAGTGACACACTGTCCCAAGAATTTCGGAAGGCACAAATGGCTGGATCTTTACAAAATATGTGGGATGAATAATCATGGTGCTATTGTCATATGACGTTATGCCCCCTTATGTCCAGGTCTATCTAGTCTGAGTGCCTTAGGACATGTTTTAGAACTGAGATAACCTCAAATTGTTTAAACCTGTAATTCCAGATCTGTATTCAGTACTTACCAAGAGTTTTTAAAGGTAGTCATTTTAACCTACCGTGGTATAAGGAGATAGAATATGTATGGGATTTGGGAAAGGAAAGAGGTCATGGTATGTCCGGTATGGCTGCACAAGTCACATAGTCCAATATGGAGGACACAGTCTAATACTTCAATAGCTGTTTGCAAGGCATTACTGAAAACAAACAACAACAGTAACAACAACAACAAAAATCTAATGGTAACTTATAGCTGCTTTAAAAAAATTTAAGAGAAGCTCCTAATAGAGATTTGGTGCTTAACTTCATTATATATAATGTAATTGTTATGATAAAGCAACAGGTTAAGCATTGTTATCACTTCAGATGAGGACACTGAGTTTCTGAGAGGTAAAACACTAACCTCACTCATTAGTTAGGGGCAAAGTTAAAACTAGCATGGAAGTCAGCTTGATTCATTCCTACTCTTTTCACCAGAAAGCGGGACCATCTTCATGTTCTTAACTCTTATTTCTTATTTTTTTATTAGTCCTTGAAAATTAGTGTTTCCTAAAGACTCCTCCATTGAAAAATTAGTTCCAAGGAATGTTGAAAAGTGCTTTTTCTAAAAAAGCCATTTGAAGTAAAATATTTGATTAATAATAACTTAAAGATAGTTTTTTTATCTTTTAACTATAATATTCCTCAAAATATTTAGTATACAAATATGCTAAGGAATCACCAAGAAAAAAATGTATAGAGTGCCATTTAAATGAATCCCAAATTTTTATGAATCTCTTTTTTTGGGGTAGAATATTCTGAGATCAGTGTACTAAAGAACGTAATTTTCAGAATGCTCTTTTAAACCAAGGTTTGCCTAGAAAATGCTAGCTAATGATTAGCAATTTAGAAAACTGATTCCAGGATATCACCTTTATTTCCACTCTATTGTTTACTTACTAATTATGATAATTATGGCCTCAACCTTGCCAAACTTTTAGAGAAACAACAAAGCAAATGTGAAGACAATTATAACTTTATATAAAATCAACAAGCCCCAATTAGTTGTGATGACAAATTCTAATGCTCTTGAAAAGAAAACACTAAATTCAAAATAGAATTAATACAGCCATTCTACCACATTGCTGACCATTGATGGGTATTGGTATCAAGATTGTTATAATATATGGAAATGACACAGTTGTATACCATCAGTTCAGATTAACTGCATAATAAATATATTAATATATGCAATGTATTTCATGTGTCAACTTTCATAGGTCTTTTGAAAATCAATCATATGTGTAAAAATCTTTGAAAATAATAAGTAGCAACATTGGGGGGGGGCTATAGAAGTAAAATTTATCTGGAAACTTACCTGTAAACTACATTACTTTTCCACTGACAAAATTTCTCAAGTTGGACAATAATTCTTTGACTTTTTTCCCCTACGATGTTTTCCATACTGCACATAATAGTATTTTATGTATCAGGTACATTTGTATAGATAAAGAGAAATCTAAGTGAGCAGAATAAGTAAATTAATTTCTTAAATCATCAAGGACCACTTGTTATCAATAGTATGTGTAAATACCTTCCTAATTCATATTTTCTTCTCACCTCTATGGTTCACTTTATTCGCTGCATATGCTGTTTCTGTTATAATTCAAAGTATGTCACTTCAGCCAATCTGAGCAATAGTCTTGAAACACTGAAGGGATCAGCATCATTACAGAAGACAGTATGCAGCAGGTCAATAATTTAGGGAATGATTTTCTCTGTAGATGATGTGATGTTTCTTATATGAAACAATTGTCATTTACTGTGCAATTTCTGTATATAAGATCAGTTTTAAATTAACTATTGTCTAAATTTCTAACTATGAGTTAAATTCATGGATATTTTAAGACAGTTAATATGAGAAAGGTATTTGTTTCATGCATAGCATCAATTAGGGGGGCTACTGTCATGACATTCAAAGGGTAGGTATAATTAATACTGAATAGAATGCAATTATATTAAATAGAATATGGGGATTGGGTGACACAAGAAATGGCTACTGAAATGTAGTCTTTTTCTACACATTTATTCAAGTTTAAATTATGCCAGGGTCATTAGTGATTGAGAGCTATCTGATGGTATTCTCTAGGAAAAATTGAGGATTACAGTTTTATTCTGAGTAAAAAGCAGAGTTGGACCTTCTGTATCTCTCATCAGGATTCTGGGAAAGCTTGTCTGAATCAGTCCATCTTGAAGCTATATTAACAGAGATTACATTTTAGGGCAAACTGGTATGGATTTTGAACATCAACCTGTTTTTCAAAAAATATGTTTCCAACAGAAAAAAATACCTATTTATGGATTGTCCTCTTTGATCTTTTGACATCTTTTAATAAGTTTATGTAATAATAGGTAAATTTTTCTATAATGAAGTTTAGATTTATTTTCTTTTTGAAATAAAAATTTCTCTTTTGCCTTAGAAAATAATATACATTTTCTTAAAATAAAAGGTTTAATTAGTAACAAAGTATTGTTTTAATATAGTGCAAATGTGCCAACCAGTA